>NC_090362.1:20978716-21318716 GCF_035084215.1 Heptranchias perlo
GGCATTTTTTTCCCTAGGTGTATGGGGCAGTGGTGCAGGACATGCTGAGCTAGGACACTGGAGGCATTAACAGGGCAATGATAATGGGCAGAGGTGTGGGTGGATTAATAGTTATTGCGTTATGCTCAGTATACTTCATTTGGTGTACTTATAAGTGGTGAGTTGTCCTCTACGGGTTCTGTAAAAGCTGATACTATGATTGCCCTAGAGATCTCCAATTGTAATCACACTCACTATGGAGTGAAATTCCCCAGTGCATTAGCACTAACATGTTAATTGTGAATTAATGTTTGTAATTTATTGTAATTTAGTGGGTTAGTATTTAGTTGGTGCTTTTCTTTTTCCAAGTTCTTATAACTTGTTCCAGTTTAATGTACATTAAAGATTCAGGTTCTGCATTAAAGATTTTTCCTTTGTCTTGTTAAGCAAAGTCTGAGGCCATATAAGGAACATCACCAGGACCCTCCAGTATCCTAGGAGGCATGTCTCCCAGAGACAGCTGAGCTACCTCGACCTCACCTCAGAGCAATAGGCAAGGAGGATAGGCCCCCCTGAAGAAATCATACAGTTCAAATTGAGAACAAAAGGTAAGTGCATCCAGTGTAAATTTTCTGCTAGCTGGTCAGGCTAACCAAATTCACAGGGAGGGCAATCACACCAAGGGAGTATTCAGGCTATAACTGTAGCATGGGTGCAGGGTGGTTTTGCTTTGTACTAATGTCATAGAGTAAATGCAGCCAGAATCTGAAGGAGATAGTCTCACTCTGCTTTATCGTGGAGTAGGTCAGGGCCGTGATTTATGCTCTGCGGTCTGGAATTTCTGCAGGGACCACTATCTGTTGCGGGCCCCCTCCGGTCCTCGCCCTCTCCCGTGCATTTTGCGTTCTCTTCTCCTAGAAGGGGAGAAAGAACAGACGCGTGAGTGAGGGATGGTGATGTGGCCAACTGATGAATGCATTGGTTTGACCGTGAAAGAGATGCATCAGAGGGTGAGCATGAGACAGAGCCATGACGTTGTATGAGGATTGGGTTGAGTGATCATGGTGGGGTGACTATTGGGGAGGTGAGGAAGTGCTGAGGAAGTGAAGATAAGTTGAGGATGAACTTTAAGTGGGTGTGAGGAGTGATGCGATAGAGTAGTGTGGGCAGTGCAGAATGAATTGGGGGGTGGGGGTGGTGATGTGGAAGACGGAATGCAGGAGAATCAATAAGTTACTCACTTTTGCTGACCTAGTTAGCTCATTGAAATGGATCCAGGTGCGGGAGATGTTGCTGCTGCTGGTGACCTCCTCTGCCACCTCGAGCCAGGCCTTCTTGGTGGCAGAGGCAGGGCACTCCCTCCCGTCTGCCGGGTAAAACAGACCCCTCCTCCTCCTCACCCCGTCCAGTAGCACCTGGAGTGAGGCATCGTTGAATCTTGGAGCAGCCTTGCCCCTGTGCTGCTCCATTGTGCTGTGTGGGTCTTTGCTCCAGGAAAAGCCATTGGAGGCAATGGCCCTTTAATTAGAGCTCCTCCAGCTGACAGCCCGTGATGCGGGTGCGCAGTCCGCCCGCTGCGCAGCTTTCGGACGGCAAACCCGGAAGCCACGTTAAGTGGGAAACGGACATTTTTTATTGATCGGGTTACCCACGGGCCCATTCACCACCCCCCCCCGCGCTGCCATCCTGCCTCCACTCTAATATCGGGGCCTAAGTGTGGGGTGGATGCTGATGTATATGTGGGTCGGTCACTGACCAGAGAATTCCCACTAAACGGCTTCTACCTGTTTAACAAACTCAATTTGTGATTCGATAGTCAACAACAACAACAACCTGCATTTATATAGCGCCTTTAACGTCGTAAAACATCCCAAGGCGCTTCACAGGAGCGATTATCAAACAAAATTTGACACCGAGCCACATAAGGAGATATTGGGACAGGTGACCAAAAGCTTGGTCAATAAGGTAGGTTTTAAGGAGCGTCTTAAAGGAGGAGAGAGAGAGGCGGAGAGGTTTAGGGAGGGAATTTCCAGAGCTTAGGGCCCAGGCAGCTGAAGGCACGGCCGCCAATGGTGGAGCGATTAAAATCGGGGATGCGCAAGAGGCCAGAATTGGAGGAGCGCAGAGATCTCGGAGGATTGTAGGGCTGGAGGAGGTTACAGAGATAAGGAGGGGCGAGGCCATAGGATGAGAATTTTAAAATCGAGGCATTGCTGAACCAGGAGCCAATGTAGGTCAGCGAGCACAGGGCTGATGGATGAACGGGACTTGGTGTGAGTTAGGATACGGGCAGCAGAGTCAGCAGTAAAAGAGTCAATGAAACAATTCCTAATTGATCATTCATTTTAACAACTGGCCAACAAGTCAATGAGAGGCATCTCAGCCAATCAGAAGCATTAATTAAAGCTGAAATTTGCAGGGGACCCTTGGCCCAGCAGTGTAGTGGGAAATTACAAGGAGGGCTGTCAGGTTGCAAAGAGCCAAGAAAAAAATAGGGATATGCCGAAGGAGAAGAAAACACTTTCTAAAATAGTAATGCACATAATGTGAAATGCCATCATATGATCTGATGGTAAATGAGTTTGCATGATTTAGTTTTGAGCTTCTCATTATGCTTCATTTCAGTTGAAGCAGTCGTGAGCATCTCAGGACCATTTAGATTTGAAAATAAACTCAATAGAATCATATTGGCCTTGAAATGACACGGCACCAACATTCATGTCCAAACTTTTGACACATTCATATGAAATTCCCTATTTTACTGCCTTAAGAAAGCTGAGTGCTGAGTGAACTGAGAAAGCTAAAGTCAAATTGGGCCAGTTTGCTGATGCAACGATCCCTTAAAGGGACAGCATACCCCTCTGCACTTGCATTAGGAACATAGGAACAGGAGTAGGCCATTCAGCCCCTCGTGCCTGCTCCGCCATTTGATAAGATCATGGCTGATCTGTGATCTAACTCCATATATCTGCCTTTGGCCCATATCCCTTAATACCTTTGGTTGCCAAAAAGCTATCTATCTCAGATTTAAATTTAGCAATTGAGCTAGTATCAATTGCCGTTTGCAGAAGAGAGTTCCAAACTTCTATCACCCTTTGTGTGTAGAAATGTTTTCTAATCTCACTCCTGAAAGGTCGGGATCTAATTTTTAGACTGTGCCCCCTACTCCTAGAATCCCCAACCAGCGGAAATAGTTTCTCTCTATCCACCCTATCTGTTCCGCTTAATATCTTATAAACTTCAATCAGATCACCCCTTAGCCTTCTGAACTCTAGAGAATACAACCCCAATTTGTGTAATCTCTCCTCCTAACTTAACCCTTGAAGTCCGGGTATCATTCTAGTAAACTTACCAAGGCCAATATGTCCTTCCGAAGGTGCGGTGCCCAGAACTGCTCACAGTACTCCAGGTGCGGTCTAACCAGGGTTTTGTATAGCTGCAGCATAACTTCTGCCCCCTTGTACTCCAGTCCTCTAGATATAAAGGCCAGCATTCCATTAGCCTTATTGATTATTTTCTGCACCTCTTCATGACACTTCAATGATCTATGTACCTGAACCCCTAAGTCCCTTTGGACATCCACTGTTTTTAACTTTTTACCATTTAGAAAGTACCCTGTTCTATCCTTTTTTGATCCAAAGTGGATGACCTCACATTTGTCTACATTGAATTCCATTTGCCACAGTTTTGCCCATTCACCTAATCTATCAATATCGCTTTGTAATTTTATGTTTTCATCTACACTGCTTACAATGCCACCAATCTTTCTGTCATCGGAAAACTTAGATATGAGACTTTCTATGCCTTCATCTAAGTCGTTAATAAATATTGTGAATAATTGAGGCCCCAAGACAGATCCCTGCGGGACTCCACTAGTCACATCCCGCCAACGTTAGCTGATCTCAACCTGGGACAGCAGTAAGGATGATACTATTTTCCCACAGCCTTTGGGCTAGGCAGAGGAAAAATCAGCCAGCATTACCATTCCTGGTCACTGCCCGGTGATCCTTCTGGAAACTGCGTGTTTATATTGGGTGAGAACTGTGCTGAGCTGTGACATCTCCCATCTAGAATAGACCAACGATAGATGATCGTGCTCACAAACGGCCACTTGGACAAAGTACTAGAGGGTTGCTGGTGCCTATTCGAATGGAGTTACCAACTCTGGTTGGACATATTCTGGGAGCTTTCATCAATTGACCTCTCACCTCCAATCTCCATTCTCCCAAACTCCCGCCATTGGTCGCCTGGCATGTCCATCCTCACGGTGCCCCGCCTTCCCACACAAATTGGAAAGCGAGCAGACTCTTCATTGCCCAACTTGATGATTCTCAACTGTCAATCGAACGGCCTTTTTTTCCCATCTCCGACTTTATTTATTATTATGCCCCATGTGATTTTTCTCCCGGGCTACTCAAGGCAGTATCTGGGAGATTAATTCATAATTCCTGGAGACTCCGGGACAACTGGTTGGCAACTCAACTGTGGCGCTGCACTCCATCAAGGGTCAGTGTCTCCAGGAGAAGAAGGGAGGAAATTGGCAACAAAAATAACCTCAAACCCACTGAGTATCCACATAAGGTCGTGGATTGTTGAAGGATGTTATTGGTCTCCAACATTAATGATGATGTCAAACCTTGTGCCTGCTTGGAAAGGATTTGAGAATCTGCAGCACATTATAAGATTACATACTTTCATCCCCAACATGAAAAGAACATTGAATTGGTGACAGTCTTTGTTATTATAAATTGAATTGTTTTCATGTTGTCACATGAGAGAATGTGGCTTTGGGTAAGTAATCCTTTAATATGCTGGATGATGTTGAAAGCACCAGCTGTCAATGAAATAAGGAAATCCCTTGCCAAAAGAATCCAACTGGGTGCCAATGTTATCCAGCCTAAGTAAATCCAAATCCAGGAACACGCCAGGGCTGGTGAACCAGATTAAATCCAAATTAACCTTGTGGATGCAGAATGACTTTTTTGTAGCTTTCAAAATGTATCAAGATTTAATTCCTGTGCCATCTATTCTATCTCTAACATTTTTATATAATAATTAAAAAAACAATGGGAATTAATTTCCCGTGTGCACTTTATTTCGCACACTTGCTAAGGTTCACATTAAATTCCTGTCTGTGCTTTATTAACGCAGTTGTCAACCTCTTTATTTGTGGTCGTCCTCCACAGGTTCATTCTTCACCTACCTCCATATTCTTAACATTTACTGGATGTGGCAAATCCAAAAACATCGACTTTCTTCACAATGTCTGAACTCACCTCCTCCCCATGAATGGAGGTGAGTTTATTGCTGGAGCTTTCTGATACCAGAGGCAGCTGTGTCATGACAGATTGATAGCATTCAAATGTATATAAAGTTGAGGAATTGTAGGTGGATTGAATTTGAAAACAATTGCAATACAATGCACATTGGTGTGTAGAGTACGTACGAAACAGAGCTGCATTGGTGAGGGTGCAACTGTGGAAATGGTAGAGGCCCTCTCTTCATTCACTGAGCACATTCAGTCAATATATCTCAAAGACATTTGATTCTAAGCCACAACAAGTTATTTTAGCCCTTTATAACTCATTGGTAAGGCCAAATCTGGAACATTTTGCGTGATTTATGTAGGAATATAGGAACAGGAGGAGGCCATTCAGCCCTCGAGCCTGTTCTGCCATTCAATTAGACCATGGCTGACCTGTATCTTAACTCCACCTTTGCTCCATATCCCTCGATACCCTTACCCAACAAAAATATATCAATCTCAGTCTGCAAATTTTCAACTGACCTAGTCTAAATAGTTTCTTGGGGGATAGAGTTCCAGATTGCATGAAAAAATGCTTCTTGACATCCCCCCTGAACGGCCTAGCTCTAATTTTAAGGTTATGCCCCCTTGTTCTGGACTCCCCCACCAGAGGAAATAGTTTCTCTCCATCTACCCTATCAAATCTTTTAATCATCTTAAACATCTCAATTAGATCATCCCTTAATCTTCTATACTCAAGGGAATGTCAGCCTAGTCTATGCAACCTGTCCTCATAATTTAACTCTTCTAGCCTTGGTATAATTTTGGGTACCTATTGTGAACAGAGCCAGCTGTTAGTGAAGAAAAAGGATAAGGAGTCATAATTTGGTACCTCAAACGTCCGATGGGGATGCATAACACGGATGTAGACATGTTAAACTGTGGGCATGGGATTTGAGGACCTGTGCACAATGTGGTTGAGGTTGTTTTGGACAATATTAAAACAATTGTAAGAAATTTCAGTCTGTTTAAAAAAGGCATTAACCAGTCTATTGTAAAAGCCTTCATTACAGTAGTGGGCAGAAGAACATAGTACAAAGACATTAACGTATTTGTTATTAATATTGGCCAGTGCGGTTTCAATGTTATGATCGGCAAGCCTCAATTGAGGCTTGAGACTAAAGGGTTAATTCCGTGACCCTGCGCTCACAGTGAAGCAATGTACGAGTCCTGCCATTGGCTGGTGCTCCCTATGAACACAGCTCCTACTGGGAGGGTGAAATCGAGGAGTTAACTCTTGGAAGAAATATTTCCAAATTAGTTTACATAAATAGAACAAATCCTCATCAATAAACTTCTTCAAAAGCAGCTGTATGAATTTTTGATTATGAAGAGCTTTAACCTCATCAGCTAAAAAAAATTCACAACATTTTGGGTAGATACACAAATCACCCAACTTTGGGATGGAGAAGGAATAAAAGCTGATTAGAAATTATTTCAAAATCTAGGATATATTGTGGGGGAAATCAGTAAAAGCTGAAAACAACCAATATTATGTAAATTGTGAGATTGGGTTGATTTCCTGGGCATTTTGCTCCAATATTTCTGGGAGGAGGAGGGTTAAATGTCACAAAATGTCTTCTCCTGAAAGTCTTATCTGTGGTTATGCACTTTATCCAGGAGATTCAAAAGCTGGAGAGAGTCCACAACAACTTCAAACTACACATGGTTGATTGGAAGGAGCAGGCTCAATCAGCCAAATGGCTTTCTGCCATTTCTTCCTTTTTTTTTGGTGTTCTCACATAATTCTACGAGTACTGCGATGTGAAAATTCTACCCTTCCCCAGTGGACTGGATATAAAATATCCTTGCTATCACTTGTGTCTGTTCCTTTGAACATTCTGGCAGTGACTTATGAAAAACAAGACAGACAAGTTTAAGGAGACAAGTGCAGGGAGATTCGTTGCCACTTATCAGGAATGTTTGTGGTGGGCTGCCAGAACAGGTCATACACCGCCAACACGAAACTCAAGATTGCCTCAAACAGAGTCGGTCTCTGTTGGATTTCTGTGGACATGCACTCCAAGGTCCCTCACTTCCTCTACACCTTTCAGTATCCTCCCATTTATTGTGTATTCCCTTGCCTTGTTTGCCCTCCCCAAATGCATTACCTCACACTTCGCTGGATTGAATTCCATTTGCCACTTTTCTGCCCACCTGACCAGTCCATTGATATCTTCCTGCAGTCTACAGCTTTCCTCCTCACTATCAACCACACGGTCAATTTTTGAATCATCTGCAAACTTCTTAATCATGCCCCCTACATTTAAATCCATATCACATATATTTCACAAAAAGCAAGAGACCCAGTACTGAGCCCTGAGGAACCCCACTGGAAACAGCCTTCCAGTCACAAAAACACCCGTCGACCATTACCCTTTGCTTCCTGCCACTGAGCCAATTTTGGATCCAACTAGCCACTCTCCCTTGGATCCCATGGGCTTGTACATTTTTGACCAATCTCCATATGGGACGTTATCAAAAGCCTTGCTAAAATCCACGTAGACTATATCAAATGCACTACCCTCATCCACCCTACTTGTTACCTCCTCAAAAAATTCAATCAAGTTAGTCAGACACGATCTTCCCTTAACAAACCCATGCTGACTGTCCTTGATTACTCCGTGCCTTTCTAAATGACAGTTTATCCTGTCCCTCAGAATTGATTCCAATAATTTGCCCACCACCGATGTTAGACTGACTGACCTGTAATGACTTAGTCTCTTTCTCGCTCCCTTTTTAAACAATGGTACAATGTTAGCAGTCCTGTATCCAGTGAGGATTGGAAAATGTTGGTCAGAGCCTCTGCTATTTCCTCCCTTGCTTCTTGAAAGGAAAAGATTTGCAGGGCTACGAGAAAAGGGTAGGGGAGTGGGACTAGCTGGATTGCTCTTGCATAGAACCGGCGTGGACTCGATGGGACGAATGGCCTCCTTCCATGCTGTAACTTTTCTATGATTTTTAACAGCCTGGGATACATTTCATCCGGCCCTGGTGATTTGTCTACTTTCAAAGATGCTAATCCTCTTAATATTTCCTCTCTCACTAAGTTTATCCCATCCAATATTTCACACTTCTCCTCATTAACTACAATCTCTGCATCGTCCCTCTCTTTTTTGTGAAGACAGATGCAAAGTATTCATTAAGAACCATCCCCACATCTTCCGCCTCCACACATAGGTTACCTTTTTGGTCTCTAATAGGCCCTACTCTTTCCTTAGTTATCCTCTTGCTCTTTATGTATTTATAAAACATCTTTGGGTTTTACTTGCCTATATTTTTTCATGCCCTCTCTTTGCTTTCCTAATTTCCTTTTTAATTTCACCCCTGCACTTTCTATACTCCTCTAGGCTTTCTGTAGTGTTGAGCTCTCAGTGTCTGACATAAGCTTTCCTTTTCTGCCTTATCTTACCCTGTTTGCTCCTTGACATCCAGAGGGCTCTAGATTTGGCAGTCCCTCCCTTTCTCTTTGTGGGAACATGTTTACTCTGCACCCTTTGAATCTCCCCCTTGAATGCCTCCCACTGCTCTGACACTGATTTACCTTCAAGTAGCTGTTTCCAGTCCACTTTTGCACTTCTTAGTTTAATAAAATTGGCCTTTCCCCAATTGAGAACTTTAACTCCTGTTCTATCTTTGTCCTTTTCCATAACTATGCTAAAACTAACTGAATTATGATCACTACCACCAAAATGCTCTCCCACTGATACTCCTTCCACCTGCCCAGCCTCATTTCATAAAATTAAATCCAGAACTGCCCCCTCTCTTGTTGGGTTTGCTACGTTCTGGCTAAAAAAGTTCTCCTGAATACAATTTAAGAATTTTGCGCCCTCTATACCCTTCACACTGTTTGTGTCCCAGTTAATATTAAAGTAGTTGAAATTCCCTACTATTACTGCCCTATTGTTTTTGCACTTCTCAGAAATTTGCCGACATATTTGCTCTTCTATCTCCCTCTGACTGTTTGGGGGTCTATAGTACACTCCCAGCAGTATGACTGCTCCTTTTTTGTTCTTTCGCTCAACCCATAAGGCCTCATTTGATGATCCTTCCAACATATCATCCCTCCTCACAGCTGTAATTGTTTCTTTAACCAAAATTGCCACCCCCCCTCCTTTTTTATCCCCCTCTCTATCTCATCTGAAAACCCTGTAACCAGAAACCTTGAGCTGCCATTTCGGTCCCTCTTTAAGCCATGTTTCTTATGTTCTTACATGCTCAAGCCATAGTTATAAGAACAGAACAAAATGGCCCCGTTCTATTCTGAATGGAGATGCTCGACCTGCTGGGATGTTTCCTTCTTCATTGTAGCCTCTTGCTCTCCTACTGACCACTTATAATCACCTGTACTTATACTGGTCTTGTATTTGGTGCCAGCCTGACCTTTGAACCTGCAGCCTCAAAATGTGACTTTGTTTCTCCAATGTAACATGGTCAGGGAAGATAAGAATGATTGGTTATTGTCAACTGGATGAGTTCAGAATGGAAGGAGATGAGGCCGATCAGCCATGAGCGGCTTATCTCAACAGGCTAATTTCTTTAAGAGACAGGTATTGTCCAGAGCTACAGTGATTAAGATAGGCTGGTCAACCATGAACAGCTTATCTCATCAAAACATTATTAGTAAATTCTTTTAAAGACATTACCTGGGACTTCAGCAGCACAGTTTATTTCAGCATTTCAGCCCCAATCGTTTCATTGCCAGGCAGCGTAATTAAAATTATAAGTACACTATATCTTCATGGGCTCTTGCTCAAATCTTCCTTGACCTGTCCATTCTTAACACTGTGTGGGTATGAATTTCACTTGTAACTTCTATGTAACTGATGCTTTGCCGTGTTATACGTGGCCAGGTAAAGTCGCCAACTGTTGGCAGTTTTTGAGCCTTCGCCAAGCGATCTAATTAGAATTTCAATGAACAAAAACAGATGAAGCACAGAAATAAAAATGAGTGATGAGGCCCATTTGATTTAAATCGGTAAAAGTTGTGAAGATAAGGAGAGGCAGAGAAGACGATAGAAGGAAATCATAGAGATAATGAAGAGCCGATTGGGAGACATCAGTAAGGAAGATGTTTTAATAAAAGATAAATGAGGGGATCTCAGCCATCTTGTAAGGAAAGCCTGTCTGGGAACAGGAATAAAGAAAAAACTTACATTTTATACAGCGCCTTCCATGACCTCAGGATGTCCCAAAGTGCTTTACATCCATTTAAGGACTTTTAAAGCGTAGTGACTGTTGTAATGTGGGAAACGCAGCAGCCAATTGGCGCACAGCAAGCTCCCACAAACAGCAATGTGATAATGACCAGATAATCTGTTTAATGTCCAAAAGACGGACTATTAATCTTCAGCGTATTTAGCTGAGGGGTGACATGATAGAGGTCTTTAAGACTATGAATGGGTTTGATAGGGTAGACGTAGAGAAGATGATTTACTCGTGGGGGAGACCAAAACATGGGGCCACTCCCCTCCATTCAAAACTAGGGTCCATAAATATAAGACTATCACTAATAAATCCAATAGGGAATTCGGGAGAAACTTCTTTACCCAGAGAGTGGTGAGAATGTGGAACTCACTCCCACAAGGAGTAGTTGAGGTGAATAGTGTAGATGCATTTAAAGGGAAGCTGGATAAACACATGAGGGAGAAAGGACTAGAAGGATATGCTGATAGGGTGAGATGAAAGGGGTGGGAGGAGGCTCGTGTGGAGCATAAACACCAACATGGGCCAGTTGGGCCGAATGGCCTGTTTCTGTGCTGTAAATTCTATGTAATTCTATGTAAAGTCGCTTCTGTAGGGAGTTTGAGCTTCTTACATTTAGGGATGTGCCTGTATTGTCCACTATCTATCTATACAATAACTCAGGGAGCATAATAATCCTCCGCCTTGACATACAGACTGGATATTGTGTCTCTCATACATGTTGTCATGTGTGCTTCTTCAGTCTTTTCAAAAGCGACAGAGAAAACACTTGGTAAGACAAGGTCAGACAGGAATCATTAAACTGCTTTATTTCACAGACAGCAAGTGAACAAATACAGCACGGATTCACTTCATTCAATCAGTACAACATGTCTTTGCATATTAATTCAAAATAGCACTCCACTTCCCCACATCAGTGGGCCATCTTAAACAAAGTAATTTCTAACTTCTCTCCAGCATTTGAACCTTGTAACCTTTACTGGACTACACTTGACTATCTTTGCAGCTTCCTGTTTAAAATCTTGACCGACTGTCTGCGGTTTTAATCTCAGTATGTTCACAACCCGAGAGGGGTAGCCTCGCTGGACAACCCCCGCTGAACATTTAGGATCAGGGCCCTCTCAACACTTTGGGATTGAGGTGTTTCTCAATCACAGAGACAGGTTAAGGTTTTACTTATTGTTTACAGTCTTTGGGGGAAACAACATCAAAGCTAGCTCATTCGAATTTTAACCACTTTTTGTCTTTGTGCCTTTTTAAAAAACGTATGCGAATACTCTTTGCTTTAAAACACAACCTTTGAACACAAGTGTTTTTCCCCCAAATCCTCTCTGTGGAAAAATGGTCAAAAAAGCCCACAATCATAAAATCTCAAAACACGGCAATCACAAAAATTGGTAGTTTAGTCACTAGACCAATAGCATAAATGAATCTTGACTGTGTGCAAATATTAAAATTAAGACATCTGAAATATTTGCTTCGGCTTAAGCCCAACTACACCCCATAGGTTGGGATAGACCTTGATTTCAGGCCCATAATTCCCCTCTTTCCGACTCCTTCAATTGCTCAGCGCTACATTTTTGAAAAATACGTTTATAGAAAGAAAATACATGGTCTAAAAAAGTGTTTTTTTTTACAAAACTATCACAAAAAAAGTCAGAACCCAAAAGGTTAATTTTTCAGTTCTCTTGGTAAAGATTTTTTGAACTGGGAGACAGACAAATGCAAGTTCAGATTACTCCAGCGGAGATATTAGTACAGATGAGCTGAATTCGATTTTTCCCTGAGGTTGTGCCCCATACGAGCAGCCCAGCTGAAAACTGTCAAAACTCATCATGTTTTTTTTTGGAGGCAGCTTTGAATATTGACCTCTACTGGGCCTTGGATATGCGAGTGTAGAGCTGTGGATGAGTGCTTTACAAACAAGGAGACCAGTGCGTCGTGCCCAAGACTCTGTATACCATACACTTCCTGAACACTTATCCACCAAAGCACTGAAAATGAATGTGTAGAGTGTCTAAAAGCAGGCTAAAAATGAGGTGTGACACTAGACTGTTGGTATTCCAAAACATAGTTAAGCACTGTGTAGCCGAGCAGAAATGTTTTAAAAAATGGAAACGTTAGATTTTAGGAGTGAAGGAAGGATTATTTGAGGGTTTAATTCTCCACTGCCTCATTCAGAAGGCTTGTTGGGCTAGATAGCCAATAAATCACCATGGGGATGGGGAGATAGAGAGGGGTCAATTGAAGCCATGTCCATGAGCATAAAACGATAGGCACCTGTTTACTGCTTCTAAACACCACTACAAAGAGAAAGAAGAAAGAAAGACTTACATTTATATCGTGCCTTTCACGACCTTCAGGACTTCCCAAAGCGTTTTACAGCCAATGAAGTACACTTTGAAATGTAGTCACTGTTGTGATGTAGGACCTCCCCTTTAGCCAGGAATATGGCGAAGGATTTCCTCGTGACTGCCCAGACTGCAACTCCACGATGGACTGAAGTTACGGAAGATATCATCACTCTCCAAAGGGTGCCACTATATCAGGAAAATAATCCTTATTTTTTCACTTAAGTCCTCATACTTCAGGTGCCTAGTAAACTGGTTAATATTACCATTAAACTAAAAGAAAGGGGGAATTTCACAGGATAATATTGCAGTGTGCTTTCCAGGCTATTGTCACAAGGATCCTGTAGTAAAAACTTATCAATAATTGTGGTATTATAATAAGTGGTTATGATAATGTATGATTACATGACAGAAGGGAAAAATAGAAGACCCCTATCAGGAACCATTGGATTATGATACTTATCCAAAAAGCACATTAGTCCAACTAAGGAACATAGGATCAGGAGTAGGCCATTCAGCCCCTCGAGCCTATTCCACCATTCAATTAGATCACAGCTGATCTGTATCTTAACTCCATTTACCCGCCTTGGTTCCGTGACCTTTAATACCCTCACCCAACAAAAATCTATCAATCTCAGTTTTGAAATTTTCAATTGACCCCCAGCCTCAGTTTCAATTGACCTAGAAGCATACAATGAATTTGTGAGTGCATTGTGATGTCAAGGCTTTTGTTCGTACTAGGGGAATAGTGGATCTTAATTTCAAATTTAAAAATATTGGGAATATTTGTGTCTCATTTAACCCACTGGGATATTTTCTAACATGTAGAAATTCACCAGAAGTAATTTCTTTCTCTTCGCTCCTTTGTGTTGTCAAAACAGTGCGGGGAGGGAATGTGTTTTTGGCACTTTATAGCATTGTCTGTTCTGTGTTTATTGGTAACCATTGGGTTGCTATGGTACTGATTTTATTCTTGTATAAAGCGTGCAGCACCTCATTGGAAAGAATTTTATTAGAGTTAGAATTTTTCAAATCGCCTGATATAAGGAAAATATAGGTTTCATTAAGAAAAATCATATTTAATAGGAGCCATCTAATGGATAAGAGGGACAGAATCCGTGAGATATTGCTACTCTATGACTGAAGCTCCAGCACCAGGAGTACAAGGAGACGCAATAAATCCAGATTTTGGGCACAAAACTTCCAGTGATAGTAACTGTCTCTACTGCCAGTCTCAGGATCAACACTGGGAGCCAGGGTTCAAAATAAGTGTTTCAAGGACTGGTGGATGTAAAGTTTGCAGGAAGTGGGGGGGGAGTAAAGTTCTTATTTGGAACTTGTTTGAGGGCTCTTTGTAATCCAAGATTGAATGAAAAGGGATAACTTCATTAAGGTTTAAAACCAACATTACACACAGCAGCAGCAGCAGTTCAACCTCTACTGACAGAATTGCATCTCCTGGGTGGCAGCCATGGCTCAGTAGGCAGCACTCCCACCTCTGAGTTAGAAGGCCATGGGCTCAAGCCCCACTCCAAAGACTGGAGCACAAAATCTAGACTGACACTCCCAGTGTAGTATTGAGGGAATCTCCCAGATGAGACATTAAACCGAGGCCCTGCCTGCCATCTTAGGTGGAGGGCTAAAGAGCTCAGGGCACTTATTCAAGAAGAGCAAGGGAATTCTCCCCAGTGCCCTGACCAACGTCACTAAAACAGATTATCTAATTGCTGTGCGTGGGATCTTGCTGTGCAAATTGGTTGCCATGCTTCCTACATTACAATAATGACTACACTTCTAAAGTGCTTCAGGATTTCCTGAGGTTGTGGAAGGCACTATATAAATGCAAGCCTTTCTATATTTTTTTCTCAGTGGAGCACTCTGTCTGAAACTGGTTGTCCAACCAATATATTGTCAGACGTTGAATGTTAAGGTGAAGTTTCTAAATTACACATTGAAATAAATATTTCTCATTACTAATCGCTTAAGTAGGAAACATCTACAAATGCTCATATACCATTAGTGAGGGTGGGAGTGATTTGACTTTGGTGGCTGTAAATGTTGGGTTTTTAAGGAGCTGAAGACAAAACCCAATATTATGAGCTTGCACATTCACAAAGTATCGATGAGTGCTCTGGACTGCAGGGGATCATCAGACGTATACCTGCCACCCAGACCTCACTGCATCGTCTATCAGGGAGCATCCAGTGATCACTCCCCCTACCTGATACAGATTGCCCTGATTCAGATCAACTAGCTGGGCACAAACTGGGAGCAAACCTGGCGGAGTGAACTTTCCTGCCCCCTTGCCCAGTTGTACTGGATTGATTGAGCACAGTGAATGGAGAATAATTGGGCAAGTTCCCTCACTCATCCTCACCTAATTTTCCCTCTATTCTCTGCCTGCAGGCGATCCGAACACACTCAGTCACTGAAATACGAACATCTTCCTGGTTATAGCTCAGCGACTCACTTTGTGACCCTGTTCAACTCTTTGGGGTGGGGGGGTGGGGGGTGGGGGTGGGGGGGAGAGTGGTGGGGGATTGGGAGGGAGGGGGGGTGGGGGATTGGGGGGGGGAGTGGGGGGGTGGGAGGAGGGAGAAGTTAGCTGGATTTGCTAGTTTTGACCCAAGATAATCCTTCTTGTAAATACAGAGAATGCAGCTAAAGATTATTGGCTCTAGTCCAAAAATAAAAGCAAAATGGAAAATGCTAGGACATCCAAACAAGGAGAACTAATCCAGGATTTAGTGGGGGGTCTGACTGACTCAGACACTAAAGTATCCAAACAATTTTTCTGTGGAGATGGATTTGAAAGATTGTTTCATTTCCCCTTCATCATCACAGAAGACATCAGCTCCATTACAACTGCATTCACATCACCTTTTGACAGCATTCTGGAATATCTTATGCGACCATTTTAGCTAAGAGCCCATTTCTCGACCAGATAAAGAGTGGTGTTTTTTTTTTGCTGGTGTAAATATAACAGATCAAAGAGTTTGCACAGAGTACCACTCACTCCATCCCTTTTGAAGCTATCAACAGATCTTCATACACAGACTTATTATATGATGTGAACAAAATGTCCATATTTCCATCCGACTTTATTTTATTTTTATCTGGCATAATTCAATTATTTGGTGGTGATCGCTTTGTACTGTCCATTTTTCTTAGAACTCGTAACCCTCTATTGACGTCACACACTGAGTTTGCGTGCCTTAATGGCTGCAGTGCTTGCACACTCAATTCTCAATCAAGAGATCCATTTGCTGCCGACTGACATTCGCACTTGGGCAATACTAGAATGCAAGTTTCCACTGGTCTTATTTGGACTGTTGAGGGAGGGCACGATTTCATGACCAGTGCCCCTCACAAGCTCTGCTCCTTGTCGGAAAAACCCGATTGAGGAATCGACCCTCACATTTGGACGTCAAAATGAAGCAAAGCAAAACGATACTAAAAGTCAAATCCCAGCACAGCCTCAGTGGAACCTCCATTACCTGCACCCTGTAATACCTGGCAGAATTTTCATGGTAGTTGGTTTTGTTTTGTAAAAGAAGGTAAAATGCAACCAGGCATTTTTTAATTGATTTTTTTCTCTGGGTTCTTGGTCCAGCAGAATAGGCAGTTGCTACTTGGATATCCTGTTATTGGGGGAGTTTACTGCCCATGGAGCTCTGGTATTGGGCATCAGGTCAAGAAAAGCAGTAGGAGCAACTTGTTTTAACAACTTCTCACATGGTGGCATCTTGATTAGGTCGTCTGAATAGGCCGGTTAGAACCTGAAAACTCACTGGTGCCAATAATGCAATGATGGGCACACGTAATATTCTCAAGTGTGGAAGCCGAGGTAGGTGGTGCACTGTAATGTGGTTGGGTCAGCCTCTCTTCCGTTGGGATCCTGCACACAATGCTGATTGATGCTCCTGATGCACGAGGAGGGCCTCCCAATAATGTGACTAGTGTTCCAGATTCCCATTCAGAATGGGCGCTGAAGGGGGAAAAACTGAAATCACATCTGGGTGACCCTCTCCTTATAGAGTGATCCTGATGTCAGTTTCTCTGCCCTCTTTTATCCAGGCTTCCAGGAACCTATTCTTCAATGGGGACTTTGTGCCACTAACACTCCAATGGGTATCTGCAACATGCTCGCATCTGAAACGCTGGCCCAGGCTCAGATCCCTCTAGTACTCCCAGCAAGGCCAGCTCACTTGGTTGCAGGAGTATTATTAAGCCCATTTTGTCAGACTGGAGGACTTTCCGTTATCCACCAGACACATTCTCCCCTCCCCCCTACCCTCCCCCCCCTCCCCCCCCACCATTATGGCGGACAAGGGAAGTTCCACTGAACAACAAAATACATCCAACAGGAAATGCCATACTAGCAACGGAGCTGAACAGGTTGCTTGACTGCGTCCAGTTTGCTACCTCCTTACCTCATTTTATTTCAACAAATTGCACTTATAAAGCAACTTTAATGTCGCGAAACACCTGCAGCACTTCACAGAGGCAAAAGAAGGAAGAAAGGGTCGCTGAGAGAGAGAAAGTACGGGTGACCAAAAGCTTGGCCAAAGAGGGAGGTTTTAAGGAGGATCTTAAAGGAAGAGAGGGAGGTGAAGGGGCAAAGGGAGTTAGGGAGAGAATTCCAGGGCATGGAGATTAGGTGGCTGAAGGCATGGCTACAAATGTTGGGGTGAAGGGAGGGGGGAGTATGCATAAGATTCAGAGGAATGGAGAGTTCAGGAGGGGTCTTGGGGCTGGAGTCAGTGACGGAGACTGGGAGGGGGAAAGGCCATGAAGGGATTTGAATAAGAGGATATGGAAAATAAAAATTACTTATTAGGGATGAAAGTTTGTCTTTCTTCAAGGTTGGCCTTTGGATGAGGTAAAGTTTGGATATTCGCGAACCTATATCTGGAAGTCTGGAATAGTTTTAGGCACATCAGTAAAGTGCAACCATTATGGAACATTGACACATTCCACACTCCCTGACAGGTGGCAAGGTGAGAAAATTAAGTAAAAACAAAATCATCTTTGTGGTCTGGAACAGTGGTGGTGTGTCTGTACAGAAGGATCAAAAGGAAAAATTCAACTAGACCACAATCCGAGAGCAGAGCCTGAGTCAGAGAATAGGGGAAGAATGCTACATTCCCAAATCCCTGACCCATATCCCACTCCAGGAAAGTAGCCTCATTGAATTTGCCATTTTATTTCAACACATCCATCAACAGTATTTTTCCCGAACTGTAAATATTTCACATTGGGCAGGGTTCAATGATTCCCAAAATAGCGAAGAGAGACCCTTCAGGTTTGGAATTTGAGTGGTGATTCTGTGATCCAACACTCCCAGCAGGGAGCAGACATCCCGGGCAGTGCACCCTGGGCAATCGCAGGTCAGCAGCCCTTGATATTCCGTTCATTTTTCCACGTAGTGAGGACCCGAATGGTGAAATCGTCTCTTTGGTTCCTCTCTCATCCCTACTATTCATCATGTCATAACAGTCAAAATGGAAGGCACTTTACTTAGGACGTGTGAGCTTGTCAGTATTGCAAGTTAGAAGCCCCAGGTCCGATTTTCCAAGGGAACACTTCAGAAGCTGATGGTAGAACTGGTTTTCCTTTATTCTTGTTACCTGAATCAATAACTTGGATTATGCAGAAAACAATGTACTTCTGTCAGCAATGTTCATATGAGAGGCCAAATTACGCTGATAAGGAGAAAGTACTTGCCTTCTGTTCTTGTGTTTCCATTTTGAAGTGATGCTAATCCACTCCTGGGCTAAGAAATGACAGGACATTATTTCATTATTAGGTTTGGCTTCCAGTCTTCATGTTACAGTATCACAGCCTTCAATATACTGGAATCACTATCGATAACTCACTGAAAACAAGACAGGGGGCAACGTGTTATGTCCATCAAGGTGGGGCATATCAGTGAAGGAGACTACAATATTATTCTACCGATGTCAGCTCTCTCAGGTCAGGCACAACGTGGTCAAATCCAAACTGTCCTCTACTGTGGCCTAACAATGTGCTTCAACCTTCAGCCACAGAGGAATTCCTCCTCCTGCACAAGTGTGACGAGTGGATTTCCCACACCAGCCATCCTTGTGCCTCCTCTGACTGCTTGTAATTCACCATGAATTGGCGGTAGCCAACCAGTTTTGGAATTTGGGGCCATTGGACGCTGGGAACGGGATTGTAATTGCCCACTTAGAACCCGGCAGCCAACAGAAAAGGATAGAGACTTTCATCCCATTAGTCTGGGCTCAATTCAAACCAAAGTCCCAGAGGGAAAAGGGCAGTGTGTAAACTCCGTTCATTTCCTAGTCCCCATTTACAGTCAGATAACTTGGCCTCAGGCCAGCTCTGTGGGATATGTTATCATCCTGGACCTTGTCTGAATACGATCATACTGGGTTGACAATACAACCAGACCTACTGATCAGCCACAGGGCAGATACCCTGTCAAGTCTAACCCCATAGAATGAAATTCTTCTTTTAAAAACTCTCCTAGAAATGATTACTACACTGTGTTATTTATCAGATTTTTTTTTTGTGATTTTTTTTTTCTTTAAATTGTATTTTTCAATTACCTGATATATATGATGCGCTATTTCATTACAACATTCAGTGAAAGAAAAGTTCATAGTAAAACTATGAGTCATATAGTACAATAGCACTTCAATACAACTCACGTGGTACGATGACAGTATAGTACACGTCACGTGGTACGATAGCAGTGCACTATGGTACACGTCACGTGGTACGATAGCAGTGCACTATGGTACACATCACGTGGTACGATAGCAGTGCACTATGGTACACGTCACGTGGTACGATAGCAGTGCACTATGGTACACGTCACGTGGTACGGTAGCAGTGCACTATGGTACACGTCACGTGGTACGATAGCAGTGCACTATGATCCCTGTGGTGCAGCTCTAAGTACCTGTCCTCTGAAATTTACCACTCAACTCATCTATCATTTTTGTGAAAACATTAAGTACCAGCAATTCTGTAAATACTGTAAGAATAATACGTAGAGAGGAACATCTGCGGACAGTAACCATTACGGACTTCAGGCAACATTGCGAAATTGTTTGAGCTTTGCTCGTGCAGATTTTAGACATCATCTGAACCTAGAGATGAGTTAATGCCTTCCAGCACAGCCCTAACTCTTTCCACCTACAACACAATGGAGGCATATTATTTCTACCAGTCAAATAAAAACTCATGTTACTGGTTGGAATCACTTAATGCAACACTACTCTAGTTTTGATACATTAGCCTTGTGTGAATATGCTGTGATTATCAGTGTACAAATGTGTAACCCGTTCTCATTCTTATGTCCAATATTTTGACAGATGCACTAGCTTGACTAAATGGTTGTTCATACATGAACATTTGCAAAGACTCATTTCAAGTTCATTGTACGTTCACAAGTGCTTTCAGTTTGTATGAATTAGGATGTTTCAGAATTTGCTGCTCAGCTCACCTGGAGTCTGTTGGACAGCAGTAACACAGAGATTCAGAAAACATTAGAATTTACAAAACTGAAGCTTGAGCAGTTGATCGGCCTTGGCTCATCTGCTGCTGAAACCCACAGCCATGACTTTGTCATCTCTGGACTCAACTATTCCAATGCTCTCCTGGCCAATCTTCCACCTTGCACGCTCCGTAAACTTCAGCTTATCCAAAATTCTGCTGCCCATATCGTAACTCGCACCAAGTCCTGTTCACCCATCACCCCCTGTGCTCGCTGACCTACACTCGCTCCCGCTCCAGCAACACCTCGAGTTTAAAATCCCTCCATGGCCTAACCCTCCCTACCTCTGTAAACTCCCCCAGCCCTACAACCCTCCAAGATGTCTGCACTCCTCCAATTCTGGCCTCTTGCACACCCCTGATTTTCATCGCTCCACCATTGGCGACCGTGCCTTCAGCTGCCTGGGCCCTAAGCACTGGAATTCCCTCCCTAAACCTCTCCCCCTCTCTACCTCTGCTCCTCCTTTAAGGCGCTCCTTAAAACCTACCTCTTTGACCAAGCTTTTGGTCACCTCTCCTAATATCTCCTTGTGTGGCTCAGGGTCAAATTTTGTTTGATAATCGCTCCTGAGAAGCGCCTTGAGACGTTTTAATATGATAAGGCACTATATAAATACAAGTTGTTGTTGATTAAGGTCAACCGAGGCCCAAGATACGTCTTGACAGCAGTCTCCAATCTGTTAGGCCCTATATAATATTTACAGATGGGAGTCCTTTGTTTAATTTAAGGTGTAATCTTCTGACTTTGGTCCTGGCAGCAAGCTTCTCTTACTTTGCACAGATATAAAAAATAATTTAAATAACGAATGGAATGTTGGCCTTTATCTCAAGGGGGCTGGAATACAAAGAGGTGGAAGTTGTCTAAAGCTCTGGTTAGACCGTATTTGAAGTACGACATTCAGTTCTGGGCACCGCACCTCAGGAAGGATATATTGGCCTTGGAGGGGGTGCAGTGCAGATTCACCAGAATGATACCGGGGCTAAAAGGGTTAAATTATGAGGACAGGTTGCACAGACTAGGCTTGTATTCCCTCGAGTATAGAAGATTAAGGGGTGATCTAATTGAGGTGTTTAGGATGATAAAAGAGTTGATAGGATAGATAGAGAGAAACTATTTCCTCTGGTGCGGGGGAGTCCAGAACAAGGGGGCAGAACCTTAAAATTAGAGCTCGGCCGTTCAGGGGTGATGTCAGGAAGCACTTCCTCACACAAAGGGGAGTGGAAATCTGGAACTCTCTCCCCCAAAAAAAGTTCTTGAGGCTGGGGGGTCAACTGAAAAATTCAAAACTGAGATTGATCAAATTTTGTTGGGTAAGGGTATTATGGGATATGGAGTAAATGGAATTGAGGTACAGATCAGCCATGATTTAATTGAATGGCAAAACAGGCTCGAGGGGCTGAATGGCCTCCTCCTGTTCCTATGTTCCTCTGCCTGTAGCGCACATGGTAAATTAGGGCATTATTTTTTGTCCATTTAAATTGATGGTCGGAAGATGGTACTCCATCTACACCTTAATTTGCAATATTAACCACAAGGCCAAGGGTCCTCATCAAAAGTGTGTTGAAAATTGATCCCTTTAAAGATTTTTTTTTGACTGATGTGGGCATCATGGCAGAAAGGATTGGACAGTTCATTCAAATCACATGGTTCATATTTTCAGCGTAAGGCTTTGTCTCACTGCACCTTGTGAGGGAGTGGCGTGCACACTGTGTATAATGATAGATTGGAAGGATATCGCAGGGTTTGGGTAACTGGGAGCATCTACTGCTTATTGTGTGACCCGAACCCTTGATGGGCTGTTGCCTTGCGATGCGATCCTATTGTATTCAACGCTGTTGGGTTTATTCCCCAATCGGGAACTCTTGGTGGGGAGTGGTGCCAGGAAATTGGGGAGCAGGAGCCTCTGATTTTCTGTCCATCTAAATTAATGAATGGAACATAAGGAGTTATCAGATGGTCCTGCAATTTCCTGATTACCACCCCCGGCCAAGGATTCCCGATCAGAGAATAGGCCCCACGATGCTATTTCTATTGGATTTCGTTAACTTGTATTGTTTTTCTCGACCACTAATCTGTATTACAATAAGAAACATGCCAAATTAGAGAATAAAGACAGAGGAAGGTTTTGTAACACAATGGCAGCAAAGAGGGCCATTATTTAACAACTGGAATGACTAATTATGATTGCAAAAGGAGCACAGATGCTTTATGGGAAGCCAGCAGCTGGTTAAGTGTACATTTCTATATTCAACAACAATACAGTCACAACACACGCCAAAAAAATGACAATTCAATTCTACAGACAAAAATATCTCCCAGTTGAAAAATTACATTCAGCTTCATACTGTTTTACATTCTCAACAAGAATCTTTGTCCTTCAGGGACTGAGCTGGACAAAGAATCCCCAACAGTTTGGCTAAATCCGTACAGAATGTAATTAGCCACACGTTTAATTTCTTACATCGTATTAGCTTTCAACAGTGATATCTGCAACAATTCCCAGGATGATGGAGCTAACAGTTTGGCTAAAGACGTGAAAGAACAAGAATTTAGCTCAACACAGCTGTGGCATTCGGGCCTGGCTGTTCCGCTAATCCCAGCCTCAGGCCCCACTCAGTCGGGTTATATTTAATGGTTACAACTGTGAATAAGGCAGCAAAAATGGTGAAGCGCTTATGGAATGGCTGGGCTTGATCCAGGTTTACTTTCTGGTCATTCAAGTACGTCCTCTTCTGCTGAAAAGAGAAAAACAGAAAGGTGGATGATTTGTCTGGAACAGACTCACATGGTGGAGGATCACACGGTGTATGTAACAAATGCATTAACACATTCATACAAAATCACTTTACCCGTTACCTCAATTAAAGATATGGCCCATTTATTTTAAGTGGGTTAATGCCTTCATCAAAATAATGAGCCAAGGAATTTCATGCAAAGGCATCTATGTGTTTTTTCTCATTGTACCAGCTGTAAATCTCAGCTTGGCCCAATGGTTGCACTCTCATCTTGGGAGTCAGAAGGTCGTGGGTTCAGGCCCCATTCCAAGGACATGAGCACGTAACCTAGGCCGACGCAGCAGCTCAGCACTGAAGGGGTGTTGCACTGGAAGGGGAGCCGCCTTTCGGATGAGATGTTGAGCCAAGACCCCATCCATCAGTTCGGGTGGACATAAAAAATCCCATGACTATTCGAGGAGGAGCTGGGAAGTGCTCCCAGTGTCCTTATCCAACACCACCAAAACAGGTTTATCTCATTGTTGTTTGTGGGATCTTGCTGTGCACAAATTGGCTGCTGCTTTTGCCCAATAACGGTGACTACACTTCAAAAGAACACATATTTGGAAATTGTGGACATGCAACGCGTGGTTTTCCACCCATTCATTTCCCTACATGCTCTCCCTGCGAGTGCTACTCTCTGCTGGAATACAGGAACATTAGTAACAGGAGGAGGCCATTCAGCCCCTTGTGCCTGCTCTGCCATTCAATTAGATCATGGTCGAACTGTACCTCAATTCTATTTACCCCCCCTTGCTCCATATCTCTTGATACCCAACAAAAATCTATCGACCTCAGTTTTGAAAGCTCCAACTGTCCCCCAGCACCCACAGCTTTTTGGGGGAGAGGGTTCCAGATTTCCACTCATGTCTCATATTGCATTAATGCTGAAACCGGGTGCTATAAACGAGGCTTAGCTTTTAAATCCATGAAAGTTCTTAACGGACTCTCACATTTTAAGAATTCATTTCAAAAACCATCGTAACAACTTTAGTGAATGCTCCAGTGAACTTGAACTAATACAGGGATCCCAAGCTGACTAAAGTCTTCAGAATTAATCATTGAATACACTGTATAACAACTAACCTCCTATGAATGTAGGTTTTGCCCTGAATAGTATGTTGTGTAGCAGCTACTGTTCTTTGCTCAAAATTATAACTTGCCCAATTAACATACTAGACAATATGAAGTTTCTACTGGTGGATTAAGATGGCACACAGGCATAGCATTACATGGAATTTACAACACGGGAACAGGTCTGTGTGTGTTCACCTTCCATGTCAGTAGATATCCAAATCCCATGTGCCTGCTCCTTTCCCCTCAACCACCCATTTTAACCCAAGTTGACAATGGCCCAGAATTTGCCGTAGCCGGTCAATGAACTTGCCATTAGTTAGACTTGCCCTTCGCCCGTTTAATCTCCATGATATTCTGTGCCACAAGTTGCTGGAAATGGGAGATGGAAATGGCGTGGTGCCCTCTACAGGGCATCTGGGACCTGAGTGAACAGGGCCAGCGACCGTGTATCTCCTTAACCAATGAGATTGAAGGATTAAGAAATAAACAGCGCAAGGACTGAACCAGGAAGTGCAAGTTGGAGTGGGTGAATTCAATATCAAATCAGGTACCGAAAGTGAAATAAAGAGAGGGAAAGAAAGATTGGAATGAGAGAGAAAAGAGACAGAATGAAAAAGTAAGAAAAAAAGATTTAAAATTTAACATTTTTAAAATCTCCACTAAGATTTCACTACCTGAAGGAATGGGACTCCACACTTGTAATAATTTTCAGTGCCAGAGAGCTTCACTGGCAGTAATTAACACTTATCATGGTATTAAAAGGGTGCCTAGACTTGAAATGGACAAGCCCTAACTTTTAGTTCATATCTACCGCGCAAATACAGCAACTTCACACCATTCAATGCATTTCATGGTGAGGCAGACAGGGCGATGCCGTTTTCACGAAGCTAATGGCAGAGCAGCGCATCTCGGACAGCAACTTTCGGATTTTCGCATTTAATTTAAAATGGGCTAGCATCTCCATCAATAGAGTGGACACAGGAATACGGTACAAACCCCATGAGAGACCATTCGCTAATATCTCCAACAGTAATTTCCACCTTCGCGGGTTGCAAGAAAATGGATAATCTAAAGTATTAATGGGCCAGAAATTGCTCGGAGTGATGAGGTGACAAAGTCATTGCCACTCCTGTGAACTAAATTAACAAAATTACTTACCGCGGGCTCTGTGGTGTCGAATTGCTTGAATTTGAACTTTAAAAAAATTGTGCGCTATCTGAGCAGCGTGAATTGCTGCGGCTGGAACATCTGTGAGAGGAAGAGACGCCCCCAAAATCTGTCAGAGAAAGAAGTCTGCCCACAGATTCGGGCTGCATTGCTCAAACAGGCAAGCAGAAATAATTGAATTAAATAAAAGAGACAGCAAGGAAAAGCTTAAAAAAAAATTTTTTTTAGTGAACATAAACTATTAAAAAGGAGTAATGAGACACCATATTTTTAAAAGTTAATTTTTAGTTGTTTCGCAGTCATTAAGACTTACCCCGCTGTTAAAACTTAGTTTAGGTCTGTATTTTTAAGCGTACCTGTTTAGTGGAGTAATTAGTTACTTTCCAGCTGGGCAGATAAGCAAGTTTGCACTATTTTTTAATGATTTTTCTGATTGCAGCGTGCAATGTCCCTTTAATTCAAAACTGTCATATCAGCAGTGAACCAGTAAGAGCAAGCTCCAGATTTCCGTGTTTCACTGAGCATGTGCGAACACCAGAACTTGCTCCTCCATTTCACCTCGAACAACGAAGAGCAATTGTAAACAATTTTACAACACCAATTTATAGTCCAACGATTTTATTTTATATAACTTGGTGTTGTAAAATTGTTTACAATTGTTAACCCCAGTCCATCACCGGCATCTCCACATCAACGAAGAGCAATGTTGAGCTCTCTGTTATTTTGGGAGTGATTTCTGCCCCAGTGTGTTTTTATTTCTAGTTGAACTAAATGGGCCTTTCACAGTTATTTTTTTTGGGGGGGGGCGGAGAAGGGAATTTACAGAATTTTGATAGGATTTCAGAGTCAAGGATCTTCTTGACATGAAGAAGTCAATTTTCAAAATGTAGACTTTTGCAGATCTTTTTTAAATCTAGTTTTCAGGCAGTGAAAAAGTTTTATTAATAAACTGGGCCCCAGCAGAGGCAATGGGATAGTGGCAGGACAATTACTGCCCATTAACTTCTGATAGGCAACAACACACTGCCCATGGCTGAGTTATGGGACCATTGACTTTAAAGGAGTTTATCATTAATCAGCAACAGTGAACAGGGGAAAGTGTTACTAATGTTTTTCCAGAAATAAATTCTTTGATTCAGTGCTTTTTTTCACACACAGCATTTAAGGTCATTTCAGGGGATTGTTTTATTTTTTAAAAGCAGTTCAGCAGTATTCCCAGTGTGACATTGAAATGATATCTAGGTGCAAATCAAAAAATCAACCACCAGATCAAGAATTTACTTTCTGGAAAAGTACCTTCTGAAATATTCACCTGTTTCCGATTTGTAGATCAAAGCCTTCAGATTACCCAGTGAGAAACAGGTTCAAACTAGTGAAGAGTAAATTGAGGAATGTTCTTCACACAAAGAATGATCAGTGCCTGAAATGGACTCCCAGATAGAGCTGGGTACAACTCCCACTCCAGGAATTTTGAGCACAAAATCCAGGCTGACACTCCAGTGCAGTACTGAGGGAGCGCTGCACTGTCGGAGGGTCAGTACTGAGGGAGCGCCGCACTGTCGGAGGGTCAGTACTGAGGGAGCGCCGCACTGTCGGAGGGTCAGTACTGAGGGAGCGCCGCACTGTCGGAGGGTCAGTACTGAGGGAGCGCCGCACTGTCGGAGGGTCAGTACTGAGGGAGCGCCGCACTGTCGGAGGGTCAGTACTGAGGGAGCGCGGCACTGTCGGAGGGTCAGTACTGAGGGAGCGCCGCACTGTCGGAGGGTCAGTACTGAGGGAGCGCCGCACTGTCGGAGGGTCAGTACTGAGGGAGCGCCGCACTGTCGGAGGGTCAGTACTGAGGGAGCGCGGCACTGTCGGAGGGTCAGTACTGAGGGAGCGCCGCACTGTCGGAGGGTCAGTACTGAGGGAGCGCCGCACTGTCGGAGGGTCAGTACTGAGGGAGCGCCGCACTGTCAGGGGGTCAGTACTGAGGGAGCGCCGCACTGTCGGAGGGTCAGTACTGAGGGAGCGCCGCACTGTCGGAGGGTCAGTACTGAGGGAGCGCCGCACTGTCGGAGGGTCAGTACTGAGGGAGCGCCGCACTGTCGGGGGGTCAGTACTGAGGGAGCGCCGCACTGTCGGAGGGTCAGTACTGAGGGAGCGCCGCACTGTCGGAGGGTCAGTACTGAGGGAGCGCCGCACTGTCGGAGGGTCAGTACTGAGGGAGCGCCGCACTGTCGGAGGGTCAGTACTGAGGGAGCGCCGCACTGTCGGGGGGTCAGTACTGAGGGAGCGCCGCACTGTCGGAGGGTCAGTACTGAGGGAGCGCCGCACTGTCGGAGGGTCAGTACTGAGGGAGCGCCGCACTGTCGGGGGGTCAGTACTGAGGGAGCGCGGCACTGTCGGAGGTGCCGCCTTTGAATGAAATGTTAATTCGAGGCCACGTCTGCCCTCTCAGATGGATGTAAAAGATCCCATGAGATTATTTCAAAGAAGAGCAGGGGAGTTCTTCCCTGGTGTCCTGGCCAATATTTATACCTCAACCGACACCTAAAAAACAGATCATCTGGTCATTTATCACATTGCTGTTAGTGGGATCTTGCTGTGTGCAAATTGGCTGCTGTGTTTCCTGCATTACAACAGTGACTACACTTCAAAATGTACTTCATGGGCTGTAAAGCACTCTGGGACTTCCTGAGGTTGTGAAAGACGCTGTTGAAATACACGTCTTTCTTTCTTTCTTTCTTTCTTTTAGTGAGGGCATAAACCCTGGAATCATTTAGGAAGTAATCAGTTGCTGCAATGGACGGTCTTCACGATCTTCCTGGATGGATGAAACTAGATGGGCCAAATGGCCTTCCTCATCTCTAACTGTCTCATGAATGTGCGTCATTCTCAATAAGCGGCAAAGAGACTAAAGAGCGATCGAGGTTTTGAAGTTACTGTTCCAATTAATAAGGATTAACTGCAATTCAAAGCATATTCCAAGTCCTTCACGGTTTCAGTTTAACTGTATTCAAGTAGCTTATGAATGGGTTGTGTTTTTATAGTATCCCCTTTAACAGTTTATGCGAGCACTAGGGTCGCCAATCCTCCAGGTTTGCCTTGGGGTCTCCAGGAATTGACGATTAAACTCCAGGACACTGCTGCGAGCAAAACCGGGAGAATAATAATAGGGGCATTAAAAAAATGTGTGTTTTTCATTTTCTTTCAACACTTTTATTTACTGGTTATAAAAATATATGAGATGGTGAGGAAAGGCTGTTTGACCGGGCGGGGTGATTGGAAGCAAGAGATCATGTGATGAAAGCTCCAGGGATATGTGCAACGAGAGTTGGTATCCCTGGCATGCACCGATGTCCTTAATAACAGATTGCACAAAAGTCCCACTGACCCCACTTTGCTGGTGTGTTTATGCAGTTTGCAGATCTGGGCAGAGGTCATTGCCGAGACATCACAATCTACTCTCCCACTCCCCAGTCAAGCAGCACCTGCAGATGCATCATTATCATTTCCTGGGTGATTTCTAGTTTAAGTTTTACTGTCTTAAGATATGCTCTAGCCCTTCGCCCCTCTCCCCACCAGAGTCCTGAAAAATCTGCTTGACAAATCATATCGTTCCAGACCAAGAATGAGCAAGAACAGGAGTTTTTAAAAAGCTGCAATAGGCGGGAAACGGAACAGAAGACGGATTTACGCTGCCATATTTAAAGGGAGTGAATAGTGACATCGCTGTGTCAGCCAGCAAGCTGGAGGGACTTGTGTCACTAAATGCAGCCTATTTAAAATGCAATGCTGAGCATGGAAGGACTGCCAAACAGGGAATCTATTTTAAGACGTGCGACGCTGTTACCTTTCAGTGCTTTGCTGCTCTGCTGACAGTCATGCAGCAGCTGGCAGGGGAACATCTGGCGGCCAACAGGAACTTTTAGTTGACAATTTTGTCCGCTTAGCCGGGAAATTAAATACTTGTCTTTTTTAATCCACGGTTTCACTGCTAAAAACATATTTTGCCTCAACACAAACCTGCTTGCAGTTTAACGCCTCCGACTTAGCTAAACAGTTGCCCCAAGACGAATAGCAGCTTCACAGAATTTTATAGCACAGAAACAGGCCATTCGGCCCAACAGGTCCATGCTGGTGTTTATGCTCCACATGAGCCTCATCATCATTTCATAATGTTACATAATGAGCCAATTTGAAGTAATTATTCTTGCCTGTCTGAATAATTGATGTGGGGCCGGGTCTTATTGGTGTCATTTTGTGAGGCTACGTTTCCTATGTACAGAGAGGTAGGGGAGAGGGGCAAGTCTGTACCCCACACTCCTGTACAGCAAAGCCCCAGGCTGGGAGCCTTGAGAAATTGTCCCTAATATGTTTAAGTATGTGCGGAATTAAAAAAATTATATTTGCATTTTTATGGTTTTTTAGAACGAAAGGAGTCAAGCATATAATAGTTCAGGTCAATAAGGGGGAGTCTATGGGGTAGATTTTGACATTGTGCGATAATATAAAACGGGTGATAGCGAGTCGGCAGGGGGGGTGGGGTTTACATCCCCCCCCTTTTTATTTCCATTGAAGTCCACGGGGAGCGATGTAAATCATGCTGCAGGCTCACTGTCCCCGTTTTATACCATCGCACCATGTCAAAATCTACCAAGAGTCAGGTATACATGGAGAATACATGTATTATAAAGCTGCGATTTATAATTTGGCCTTTTCACTTTCCTTCTTTACTGACTCAGAGGCAAGAATACAACCACTGAGCCACGGCTGACACCATGAAATGACATTATGAAAATCTAATTATGTTGCCCTCGAAAAATCTTATAAGACTGAAGCACACCTAAGACAGAGACTCAAATCCTTCTGGAAGACTCTCGACATGGCACTGGAGAGAAATGAAGAGGAAACCCAGTTCATCATGTACTAATCTTCAGTACGCCAAGAGGTACTTGTTCAAAAAGTTGTTAGTGCTTAACTAGGCCTTCGCACTTACTCCAGGGACGCGAGCTGCTACTTGCAACTCAGCTTTCTGTGTCAATCTGTCGAAACTTAACACTATACCAATGCTCAAGTGTCTCTTCATGCATTTCTACATTAATATGGTCAAGTATCTCTTTATGCATTTCCACAAATCACTGGATAGTAACCAGTGGTAAAATTTCATGCACTATTAATTCATAATCTAGGCTGACACTCCAGTGCAGTACTGAGGGAGTGCCGCAGTGTCGGACATGCCTTCTTTCCGATACAATGTTAAACCGAGGCCCCGTCTGCCCTCTCAGGTGGACATAAAATATCCCATGGCACTATTTGAAGAAGATGATCAGGGGAGTTCTCCCCCGTGTCCTGGACAATATTTATCCCTCAACCAACATCACTAAAACAGATTATATAGTAATAACTATTACTAGTTATTGCTGTTTGTGGGGTCTTGCTGTGCGCAAACTGTCTGCCCGTTTCCCACATTACAACAGTAACTTCATTTCAAAAGTACTTCATTGGCTGTAACGTGCTTTGGGACGTCCTGAGGTAGTGAAAGGCACTATATAAATGCAAGTTCTTTCTTTCTTTTACTCCTCGTTTGTACAATTCTCTCTCAAACAATGTGGTTGTCTTTATGTCCCTTGACGGGTGGAATTACCGGTCACATGGTAAATTTCTTAATCACATTTTCCCAGTGGAGAGTGACACTTGAATGGTCAGAGCATTGGTTCAAGAGTGGCTCCCCACTGCGAGTGAGGGATTACTCAATTTATCCAAGTTTGGCCAAGATTCAAGCAATTGGCTGAATGATGGCACTCCCACCTCGAGTCAGAAGGTCATGAATTCAGGCCCCCACTTCAGGGCTCAGAGAGGTCTCAGCTGCCCACTCAGGTGGACACAGAAGATCCGATAGCACTATCCGAAGAAGAGTAGGAGAGTTCTCCTGGTGCCCTGGACAACGTTCCTCCCTCAAACAACATCACTAAAAACAGACAAGCTGGCCAATTATCTCATTACTCCTTTTGGAACATTGCTGTGAGCAAATTGGCTCCACAACTGCCAGAAAACAGCAGCGACTATTCTTCTAAAGTAATCTGATAGCACATCGGGACGTGAAAGGCACTATATAAATGCAAGCTCTTTCTTTCTGTATACGCATCAGGCCAAGGGAAGGTTCTGGGCTTCCCCCAATGGAATCCAGAACAAAATTTCCCAGTTGTTTTTGTACACGGGACCCACTATAGAAAATATAAAAATGAGAATTCCCTTTAAAACAGTGTAAATACATTGTGCATACTATTTATTAAATCATCTTCCCTAGCCACGTGCACCTAGCTCACACTCTTTCCGAATACTTCCTGTCTCAATCACCCAGCTGCTTGTCTCCATCTGTCTCGAGTTATAGAATGGAGGGATATAAATAGACCAAACCCACAAAAGGTGTCAGTTTTGTGAGACGTCAATGCACATTTACAACTGACTCCATCTGTCTCCAGATAGAGTCTCAATGGAAGAAAAACACTGGTTTTGAACCAGGTTCTCAGTTAACAGAAAGGCTCCAGACCAGACTGGACTTACCTCAGTGGCAGTGGAGTCAGAAATATAAATATTAATAAAATATAGAGTCCTAAACAATAAAAAAAACTTAAAGTTTGGTTGTTCCCAACTTAAGTGTTCTTCTATAGAATCTTCACAGAACCAGAATGTCCTGCGGGGTGAGAGGGACTGAGGGATGCAACAAAGAAACAGCTGGAAGGGGATAAAGCACATCTTGCAGTGAAACGTCTGTAGGGTGAAGAGCCAAACTGCCCCAAGTACTGACTGTCACCTACAATAACATCATCGTTAATTTGCTGCAATGTGCATCAGTTGACTGTTTGCTCATCAGGAAGTACAAGGCAGCAGGAAAAGGGAAAACTTAACTGCGTGGAACAAAAGAAACTGACATTAAAAACATTAGAACAGTGGAGGGGGAAAATCTAAAGGAAGTGTTTGTGGGAGTCAGCACAGCTCTGATTACAGAGTGCTTGGAGGAGCACTGTATACACACAAGTAATTACCACTGTATAGTTCCACAGATACTGGCTGTCTTCTGGTGCCTTGGCCAAGTTGCCGTTCCTCGCACGTGACCCTTGGTAATGAGTATTGGCTGGCTATTCGACTACACTGGGCATCATAACCAAGCCCAATCCTGTCCCATCAGGGATTGCTAGATACCCAGTTCGCCAGCACATTTATACAGTTACACGTTTTTCTCCACTTATGGAGATACTTGCCTTTGATGCGATGTAATTACAGAACGTGAAAGCACGTTAAATATTATCCAACATTTCAGAGGTGCCAAGTTAGCATCAGCTAAATGTTGCAGAATGCACTTGTATGCAGAGTAATTCATTGGTTATGAAGAGCTTTGGGATATCCCCTCCTCGTCTCTTCCCCCACCCCACCTCCGTGTGCGCTCTCTCTCCCTCACACTCTCACTATCTAACAAACTCCTCAGGAAATGATATTAACATTTCAAATTATTTTTTCCACCTCCCCCGTGGCTCAATTGGTTAAGTCTATCTGTCCCTTCTAGAACTGAGCCGTACAGACCAGAATAATCCCAATATCGTCCGGGATCCAAACCTTGGTGGCCCCGGCTTGGGGTGGTCGGTCAGCCAGGGATCCCACTCCTGATCATTATCCGGTGGCCACTCCTGGGAAATGTGTATGCGTGTGGATAGACATTGGGTACCAAGTGAGGACAACATCAGGCTCAGGTGTGAATCCCTGCAGCTGAATAGCCCGCTGTCACCTGTCGACTGGGCTCAGTCTTGGAGAATGGTCACTTGAACAAAGTACCAGAAGGTCGTTGTTATCTGGGGGACTGTGACAAAATGACCAGGGTTTTGCTATTACAGATTCAGGCACGAGGGGAGAATATTGTGGAGAAGAGAAAAAATATCTCCTTTAGATTATGGGTAGAAAATATTGTTCACTTTTAATGGCATTTTCAGATTTATTTTTTGGTTGCCGTAAGTGTATCTTCTGTTCAGCAACAGCTCTGAGGGCGAGTGGCGAGGATCTAAATCCGATTTTAATCGGGCGGATCAGAGCGGATCTGAACCAGTCAGAAACATTCTTTAACCAAAGGTCCCAGGATCTGAGCGAGATTATTACTGGTGAGTGTAGAGTTAAGGAAGCCAATCCAAGCTTCATAAAAATAAAACTTATGTTGCTCACCAGTGTTGTTGCCAGGTAACCAGTTCTGCAGTGCCCCTGCGTTAAACCTAACTGCCGTGCACTAGATTACCATAAAATAAAATTATCCCGAAGCAGCCCCACCTGTTCCAGGTCCACATCTGGAATCTGTTTCCTACTTCAAGAGGGGAAATTCTTACAAACACAACACGAGATGTTTGTTCCAGGGAAGTGGGCAATACTGACAGGGCCGCGTTGATCGTGCTGGTAGCCACATGGACTTCAGTGGTCTTTTCCAATCCTGTACATTCCTTGTTCAGGTCACATGGCTACCACAGGCCAATCAGCCACATGGAATTACATAGAAACAGGCTGTTCAACCAATCAAGTCCCTGTTGGTGTTTATCTTCCATTTAGTAGGGACCAATGACATGAGAATTTTCACCCACGTTATTTCCATGGACCAATCACAGCACTCAAAACAAGTGAGCTGCAGGTACCAATGAGAGTGCCACATGTGTAAACTAACATCCATCAAATTCCTGCCCCTGGCTGGCCTGTGTTAACCAGCATTGGTCCAGAGCCCTGTCAATCAAACAAGTCCATCACATGCTTACTAGCAGCCAATGAGATTGCTAGAAAACAACAGTACCATTTGAAATGGTCACATAATTACGATTGGCTAAAAAGCCATCTTGAAACAAAGTCAGTGTTTTTTTTAATTAACTAGTTGCTCTCCCGTAGCATTGCATGCTGGGAGTCAAGGCCAAATGTAGTATTCCAGTAAAGTGGGGTTAATGTTCTTATTTTGTGATTTCCAATATAAAATCCTCTATCCACATTTCGAATAGAAACAGTACATGTAAACATGTCTCACACACACGTACATGCACGCTCACACACGCACACACACACACGTACATGCACACGCACACACGCGAACAAGCATAGTGTATAGATTGTTCTAATGTAAAAGTCATTCTTAACTCAATGGGTCGCACTCTCACCTCTGAGTCAGAAGGTCGTGGGTTTAAGACCCACTTCAGAGACTTGAGCACAAGATCTAGGCTGACACTTCAGTGCAGTGCTGAGGGAGTGCTGCACTGAAGGAGGTGCCGTCTTTCAGATGAGACATTAAACCGAGGCCCCATCTGCCCTCTCAGGTCGATGTAAAAGATTCCATGGTGCTATTTCAAAGAAGAGCAGGGGAGTTCTCCCCAATGTCCTGGCCAATATTTATCCCTTATTAAAAAATATTATCCGGTCATTATCACATTGCTGTTTGTGGGATCTTGCTGTGTGTAAATTAGCTGCTACATTTCCTACATTACAACAGTGACCACACTTCAAAAGTACTTCATTGGCTGTAAAGCGCTTTGGGACGTCCTGAGGTTGTGAAAGGCGCTATATAAATACAAATTCATTCTTTCTTCTTAAGTTTTACACCTGGTGATTAAATGGTAAAAGGTGATTTCCTTCAACAACAACTCACAATTTTATATCCCACTTCACAGGAGGAAGAAATCTGAAAACTCAGCTTTAATATCATGCAGGAAAAACAATGACACGGAGCAGGAGAGAAAGTGAGAAAATGTAACGAGCTCGGGTGGGAAACTGAACACACGGCAAAGAGATGGAGAGGTTTTGATTGCAGGGAGTGAGGGGGAAAGGCGGAGGGAACTGGGCCGGGAGTTCCAGAGGACAGAGGCGTTATAGCTGAACGGGGAGCTCCTCTTCCACAGGAGAGCAGAGCAGAGAGACGGGGTGCACAAGTCACACGACCAAATTTGCAGGTTTCAGAAATCCTATGTTTTGGTCAAGGTGAAAAAGACCTCACAGAGGCACCCGCTCAAATGCCTGCTCCAATTAGTCAATGATGAAGTGGCATTGACAACAGCTGTGGAGGAGTTGGCATCATAGACTGTGCCATCCTTGTGATGAAAGGGGAGTTGGCACAGGCGTTCGTGGTAATCATGAGGGAGGAAAACCATCAAAGGATCTTTTTCTGAAAAAACATTCTAAACAGAAGCTACAAACGCCAAATCTTTCAGTATTGAGAACAAAGGAAACACACATCAGAATGAAAAGGATGTGAAGATTTTAATTTTGATTCATTTCAATTTAAACAATAAATTGTAATTTGATTACATATTTTCCATGCCTTGTGTACCTTCTGTTTCTTTCATCACAACTTCATATTGCTGGGACATTTTTTTTCCCCCCAAAGGGAGAAAATATATTTCTTCCTTTTAGCAGAAGCACTGTCAATAGTGAGAGCATTTACTGGTGGCATTTAGGCACCTGTTAAATGTGAGGCAAGTAAACCTGAGTTATACTGACAACTCTGTGTCGATTTCTGACCAGGGTCCTGCACACTCCTTGGAATATAGGAACAGAAGTAGGCCATTCAGCCCCTTGGGCCTTTTCTGCCATTCAATTAGATCATGGTTGATCTGTATCTTAACTCCATCTACCCACCTTGGTTCTGTGACCCTTAATACTACCCTTACCTAACAAAAATCTATCAACCTCGGTTTTGACATTTTCAATTGACCCCCAGTCTCAACAGCTTTTTGGGGGAGGTTTTAACTGGAAGAAAACAGTTGGGTCTCTGTTAACCTTCTGATTAAAAGGTACATTTTTACTTGGTTCCAGCCAGACTGAACCCTGTTTACACTGCTGGACTGGAACTTTAGAAGTGTCCTGTTCAGGGAGAGAGTTTTGTGCAATCTGGATCAGGGCAAATCGAGATCCACTGAAGACTCTGCCCAAACCAGGTTTGGCACTGCACTGGATTCACACTCCGTGCCATGCCAAACTCAAGCGTTGTGAGTCTCTCCCTCCAGAAACACTCACGCCACATAACTCTGGAGTCGGGTCAGGGTCTGACGTTGGAATTACGATGCCAATTTAGTGTCGGTGTGAAGCGATTTTCACTAAACTGGTAGTGTGAATGCCCGATCAGAGATTAGAGTGGGTTGGCTCAGTTGGTAGTACTCTTGCCTCAATCATTGTGGGTTCAAGTCCCACTCCAGATATTTAGCATGCAGTCTAGGTTAGCATTTCGGTGCCGGTCTGAAGGAGTGCTGCATTGTTGGAAGTGTTGTCTTTTGGATTAGACATTAAATGGTTCCTGTCTGCCTGTTCAGGTGGACATAAAAGATCCCAAGGTAGAATTCTCCTGGTCTATATGTGGCCCTCAAATAACACCACCAAAACAGATTAACTGGTCACGTGGGATCTTGCTGTGCACAAATTGGCAGCCGTGTTTTCCTACATTACAACAGTAACAACGCTTCAAAAGTAATCCATTGGTTATGAAGCACTTTGGGACGTCCTGAAGACGTGAAAAGCACGACATAAATGCAAAAGTCTTCATTGTACTAACTGACCTTGTATCAAGCTACCTCTTTAGTCATTTTAGTTCAGATATGAGTTACAGAGGGGATTCCTTTGAGGTAAAGGCAAAACCACTTTACACCGACACAACCCGTATGTTACAACCGACCTGTTATAAGGAGAACTTTCCAAATCTTAAGGTGACTAGCTACCAAACAGCAATCCCCCTGATTAAAATATCCTTGCCCTTCAAAAAAAATTGACGAAAGTAACTCTTATGCACAAAAGAGAACAATTTATTTCACAGTCCCATATGACAAGGGATTAAAAGCTCAGAATGCTTCAATTTAGCTGCTCCTGGTCCATTTGGTAATATCTAAACTGGGATCAGGACAATCAATACCATGGAACAAAATCCCAGAATGCTGTATCTCGGCACCTCCAGGAGAGCAGACAAAAAAGTAACAAAAGCCATTCCACTAATTTATATTTCAACATATTCATACTTTTTAATAAGCATATAAATATATAAAAAATGTTTAAATATTTATATTTATATTTACATAGCACAGCAAGATCCCACAAACAGCAATGTGATAATGACCAGATAATCTGTTTTAGTGATGTTGGTTGAGAGATAAATATTGGCCAAGACACCAGGGAGAACTCCCCTTGCTCTTCTTCGAAATAGTCCCTTGGGATCTTTTACGTCACCTGACAGGGCAGACGGTGCCCCGGTTTAACGTCTCATCCAAAAGACGGCACCTCGAGCCAGGCCTTCGTGGTGGCAGAGGCAGGCCACTTCCTCCTGTCCGCCGGGGAGAAGATCTCTGTCCTCCCCCTCCTCCTCATCCCATCCAGTAGGACCTGGAGTGAGGCATCATTAAACCTGGGAGCAGCTTTCCACCGGGCTGCTCCATGCTGTAATTTTGCCTATTTTCTGCAGCGTCAGTCAGTGGAGGACTGCCCCTTTAAATAGGGCTCCTCCAGCTGACAGCCTATGATGCGGGTGCGCAGTCCGCCCGCTGCGCAGCTTTCCAGCGCGAAACCCGGAAGCCAATGTAAGTGCCTTCAATTAGGCCGCGATCGCACGAGGAGCACCCCGAATTCACTGGGCGCGTTACCCACCCGCCCAGTCGACCCCCCGCTGCCAACCCACCTCCTTCCTAATATCGGGCCCTTGGTGTTCAATGGTAGTTTGCCATTATTCCACACACTCTTAGTCGAACAGGGTTACTGTCTTGATGAGAGTTTAGTTTGTCACCTAGAGATGAGATATCCAGTACTATTGGTCCTCGGTAGCAGTACTTATCTACAACTTCTAGGATGGTGTTAGTTATTGAAACTTCTGGTGCAATCAATACAACGTGTGCCATGTCAGTCTTCTTTAGACTGATGGTTAGTCCAAATTCATCACAACTAGTAAAAATCTACAGCAAAGTTTGTTTTAAGTTCCACTTCACTATGTGAAACAAGCACTGTACCATCGTCCAAAGAAGTTCTCTTATCAATGGACATTTGATTTTACTTTTTGTTCTGAGGCGTGCAATATTCAAGAGATTTCCAGCTGTTCCAGTATGGACTAATACACCTTCAGAACTAGATGAGAAAGAATAACAAGATACCAAAGACTGAAGGTGCCAAAACACTTCCCTATGAATTTCAAAACTATCAGACTGATTGCCATTGTGCTAGATTGTAGTCTTTGTAACATCATGGAAGGATTGATCAGACTGAGGAATACAGGGTGAAGCAACTCTCTCCAGCAATCGGAAAAGACTCTTTCTGCTGACCAGGTCAAGAGTCTTTGTAAGATCTGTAAAGGCCACATTAAGAGGTTTTCCCTGTTCCTGACACTTTTCTTGCAGTTGCCTTAGTGCAAAGACCATGCCGATTGTTGACCTATTGGCACGGGGGTCAAGCTGACTCTCTGGAGAAACAGGTTCAGCAAGTACTTGCAATCTTTCCAGAATAACCCATGTGAACGCCCTACCAGCAACGCTGAGGGAAATCCCCCGATAGTTGTTACAATTGCTCCGATCGCCTTTGTTTTTGTACATCAGAATGGTGTTGGCCTCCTTCATGTCTTGTGGTACCCCTCCTTCCCTCCAACAAGCAAGCACAGCATTGTGCAGCTGTTTAAGTACAACCTCGTTTGACAACTTCAGCTACAATTCCGTCTTTTCCTGCAGCCTTTCCTGATGGTAGGGAGGTGATTGCCTTTTTAAGCTCATTTATAGATGGCTCTATATCAAGCTCCTCGATGTTCTGAAGCCTGGGGATCGTATTTGATGTTGCCTTGGAAACAATAGTTTCACGTGGATAAAGTTTGTGTAATATTTTCTACCCAGCATTACATCTGCTTGTCTCTCCGTGATGATATTTCCATTGTGGGATTCGAGTGGTCCAATCTTCTTGACTGAAGAACCTATTGCTTTCTTTATTCCATCAGACATACCTCTTCGGTCTCCATCCTCAAAGGACTTTTGTACCTTCTTGCCCAGATCTACCCAATATGATTAAACACATTTCCTTGCTGTTTGTTACAATTGGCTTTTGGCCCACTGAGATTAGCACATGTCTCAGGAGAGGATTTCATTCTGTGCTGGAGATCTGTTGTGCGTTTTGCTTCAATAACTGGAACCATTTCCTCAGACTGTGCTGTAAACTAATATTTATCTTGTACAGTCTTTTTACCAGAAATGATCGTTCATGTGGAAAAGCAAATTCCAGCACTAGGCCCAAAAATCAATTGTTTCTTTAAATGTTTTTCTCCTCTTCCTAACTCTCCTGAAACTGTTGCCCCCCCTCACTGGGCACAGTTCATGGACACTAGTCTCCCTCTGGTACCTCACATTAGCCTCTACTATTCACGTGTGAGACTTGACGGTGACCAGGGAGGACATTACAATCGAACCCAATCCTGTCCTCATTGAATGTCAAGACCTGCAGGCCTTACCAGGTTGAACATTCAAGATTCTTCATCAATGCTCAATGCTTCTAACTTTGAACACTTCAACCTTCTTCGATAAGTACCTAAAACTCCTTTGATCTATACCCAAGGTTTTCAAGCACTGGATGCTGAAAGCTCCTTGAAACAATGTTCAAGGCCACCAGATCCCCTAACGTCCCAGGCAACAGACCTAGACTAGCATGCCTCATCTTCAAGGTTCTCTAAGATCAGTGCTCGAGACTCTCTGCCATCAGACAATTCAGGCTACCTGGTCAATGCTACTATTCCCCCCTCACTCGATTGATACCTCCACTTGATAATACTGGTCATTTGTATATGCTCATCACCATTTTGTTGTCAACTAGTTGGCATCATTATGATACAGATGTAACTTGTCCACTCAGTAAAACTTTGGTTAAAAGAAAGGGGAAAGTTCAAAGCCGCCCTCACCCAGCCCGAATCGCTACGGCAGGCTTGGGATTTTGGTTTCGGTTCCATGTTTGTCCTTGCTACTGTTGTTTCTCCAAGTTCCTTGCTGCACTCTACAGTGGCAGCAAATTGGTTCCAATCCAGCCCAGAGAGATGGAATCCAGCCAAACTCCCTTTTCAAACAGCTCTTACATCTCCTAAACGAAATGAGTCTGGATAGTCTCAATCCCGTACCCAATGGATGCAAGGCACAACGAAAAACGACAAGCAAATCAAACATAATTGGCAATCATTCAACAATAACATTCTGAATCATTTAGGCAGGCTTCACGGGTACTGAGAAGGTCACATTGATGCAGGCCTGGGCACTGCTGAGTGCAGATTGAACACATGGTCACAATGATGGAAGAGGAGCTGTTCATTGTGTCTGCCCCATGCTGAACAGAGTGGAGCTCTTTTCTCGAGATAGAAGGTGGCAGAGGGGTGACCTACTGGAAGTCTTTAATATTATGGAAGGGTTTGATAAGGTAAACGTAGAGAAAATGTTTCCACTTATGGGGGAGTCCAAAACTAGGGGTCATAAATATAAGATAGTCACTAATAAATTCAATAGGGAATTCAGGAGAAATTTCCCTGCCCAAAGAGTGGTGAGAATGTGGAACTCGCTACCACAAGGAGTAGTTGAGGTGAATAGTATAGATTTATTTAAGAGGAAGCTGGATAAACACATGAGGGAAAAAGGAATAGAAGGATATGCTGATAGGGTGAGATGAAGTAGGGTGGGAGGAAACTCGCGTGGAGCATAAACATCGGCTCCCCTAGACCAGTTGGGCCGAATGGCCAGTTGCTGTGCTGTAAATTCTATGTAATTCTGTGTAAACCACAGACGCCTTACGAGCAGCTGGTACAATCACTGAGGGGGGAAATTATCCTCCAACACAATCACCTCCCTTCATTCTAAACAGACGCAAACACACACACACATAAATCATTCCTGGGAACACTGTTTAGAAGAAAATTTTAATGAAGTATTTTGGAAATATTTTATTTTCTCCAAGTTTTGATTACAGTGTAAGTAGGTCAGGAGCAAAGCCTCATGAAGTAATTTCATTTAAACTAAGAAGCGTACACAGTATGGGGCACAGCACCGTTTGTTATAATGATATCCCCAACAAAAAGGGCTGAGCACACAGAAGAATAATCAGACAACAGTAAGATTAAATACAACCTTTACCTTACAGGAGTAATAGATAAGAGGGCATGAGGTCATGATGTTTTACTAAAAAAAATCCTCTACTCATAGGTGTGCAAAAGTGCACAATTTTCGTTAGGGAATGAAACCTTAGGCGGTAATGTGAATTTTTATTCTTCAAAGAGAACATGTTGCTATTGGTGCAATGAAAAATTCATAAAATCCACTGGAATTCGAAGCCTAAGAGATGAGGCACCATTCAGATTTAATTAGTACAATGAGCCTCTCGGTTAGAAACAGACAAGTCAGGCCGAAGAAATGCTTAAACAAGCATTCTAGAAATCCGAGCCGAGAAATTACTGTCGGCGACATAAGCAGAGAATAGTTAATGGGCAGATTTTACTCTCTTGCACTTGCATGTTAAGAAACGGCCTGGGTGGAAGTCATAGAGGCAAATCTGTTGCGGAGGATCAAAGGCCCGCACTGAGACCTGCCCGATTTTCAATTCACAAGAGGGAGGCACTGCATAGAATTATCAGGGCCAGAGCATTCTCCTGGACTGACTTCGATCGCTTAAGGCCGGGGGTGGGGGTGGGGTGTTGGAGAGGAATTTCCCAGATTTTTTTCCCCCAAATTAGCTTTTTTTTTTGCCTCTCCCAGGAGACCGTGAGGTTTTGGTTGGGGACTGTATATATTGTGATCCACCAGGTATCACAAATTGTGTGGGACAGGCTGGATGGATCAGAAGGTCTTTTAGTGTCTGTCTTTGTTCATATCTTCAGCCCATTCATTTAAATGGATTAAAAATAATCGGGCCGTCTGCATCGCGGCTGTGTTATCCTTCCTGCCCATCGCGTCCTGCTCAAGCAGGTGCAAATGAAGAAAATTTGCCCCGGCTGTTCCCTGCTATTTTAACGTAGGTGTTAATCTATTTTTTTTATTCGTTCACGGGATGTGGGCATCGCTGGCGAGGCCGGCATTTATTGCCCATCCCTAATTGCCCTCGAGAAGGTGGTGGTGAGCCGCCTTCTTGAACCGCTGCAGTCCGTGTGGTGAAGGTTCTCCCACAGTGCTGTTAGGAAGGGAGTTCCAGGATTTTGACCCAGCGACGATGAAGGAACGGCGATATATTTCCAAGTCGGGATGGTGTGTGACTTGGAGGGGAACGTGCAGGTGGTGTTGTTCCCATGTACCTGCTGCTCTTGTCCTTCTAGGTGGTAGAGGTCGCGGGTTTGGGAGGTGCTGTCGAAGAAGCCTTGGCGAGTTGCTGCAGTGCATCCTGTGGATGGTACACACTGCAGCCACAGTGCGCCGGTGGTGAAGGGAGTGAATGTTTAGGGTGGTGGATGGGGTGCCAATCAAGCGGGCTGCTTTATCTTGGATGGTGTCGAGCTTCTTGAGTGTTGTTGGAGCTGCACTCATCCAGGCAAGTGGAGAGTATTCCATCACACTCCTGACTTTAAATGAGTTAAACCTCAGAGAAGTATAGAGAAACATGACACAAACGTGTTAAGCACTCGTCCACTAATATTGCCAACAGTAACCTTTGGGCTTTGGTTCATAATCAATCCTGCTGTGAAATGAAGAGGTGTTGGTGCATCAGAAACAACAATGTTCAGATATGGAAGCTCAAAGTACAAAATGCAACATTAGTTTCACTTGAAGTCATTGCTATCCAATAACTGACCAAGGACGGGTAGTTCTCAAACAGCACGGGTGATTAAGTGAAAGATGTACTGGCCTAATTTTATCCTTGTGACAATACCCTGAATGCAATTTACACCTGCAACAAAGCTTTTCCATTTCGTACAATGTGCCAGCCGGTTTTGTGCAACGCTGTCTTTTATGCAGTAACAACGAAAGCGGGACATACGGTGATTGGGGTATTTCCAGGAAGAATCCAACATTACAGTTGGTCATCTATTTGCATGTCTTGGTGGTGTCATCAAGTCTCCACATGTGTTAATGATCTGATCAACTGAAGTATATTCACCTCTGTTTGCAGATGCGGGTGTGTGAGTAACAGTGGATGGGTTCAGAGCTCTCCTCCTGAAGCCTGACCTACCTTCCACAGGTCATTCTCTTCGTCCAAACATCTCAGATAGCAGATTCCCCATTGGGAAGCCCACTGGAGTTAGGAATGGTGTGAACAATGTACAACAACTGGCACAAAGGCTTAAGCAGAACGTAAGCAGTGAAAATAAACAACAAAGGAAAACAGCTAAGTAATGGCTGAAATGTACTTCCCTCGACAATACTGCTGTTCTTTCATATGCTTACGGCTGCCTGACCAGCAGGACGTGGGAAATGGCCGTGCAGGATCTCCCCCCACCCTCCCCCCATCAAATTAATAGACAAATGAAGTCCTCACCTGTTGGAGGTGGGGCTTCCACCACCGCTGCTCCCATCCATTGGAAACTGCGTCCGAGTGCCAAAGCGGGTGGAGTTATAACAACAACCACTTGCATTTATATAGCGCCTTTAATGCAGTAAATCGTCCCAAGGCGCTTCACAGGAGCGATCATCAAACAAAATTTGACACTGAGCCACATAAGGAGATACTATGACAAGACACCAAAAGCTTTGTCAAATGGGTGGGTTTTAAGGAGCGTCTTAAAGGAGGAGAGAGAGGTGGAGAGGTTTATGGAGGGAATTCCAGAGCTTGGGGCCCAGGCAGCTGAAGGCACGGCCGCCAATGGTGGAGCGATGGAAATTGGGAATGTGCAAGAGGCCAGAACTGGAGGAGCACAGAGATCTCGGAGGGTTGTAGGGCAGAAGGAGGTTACAGAGATAGGGAGGGGTGAGGCCATGGAATGATTTGAAAATAAGGATGAGAATTTTAAAATCGAGGCATTCTTGGATCGAGAGCCAATGTAGGTCAGTGAGCGCAGGGCTGATGGGAGAACAGGACTTGGTTTGAGTTAGGATACGGGCAGCAGAGTTTTGGACGAGCTCCTTTACGGAGGGTGGAAGATGGGAGGCCGGCCAGTAGAGCAGCAGGATAGGACTTCCACTTGCCCATTTTACGTCACTGTAATGGGCGGCTGAGAGGGATAAATCCAGCTTTTAGGTCCACTAATCAGCTCAACAATTCAGGAGGGTTTGTCAGGCACAGATTTCTGTTCATCCTTAAAAAAAAAAGAGCGATGAGCAGATTCCACTGACCTTAAGCCAGATGCGACCTAAATCTAAATGGTTTCAAACTGAACACCTCCTCCTGCTCCTACAGCTCAGTTGTGAAATGAGAACTTGGCAGAATTCCTAGAAAAGCTGGAGCTTAGGCTGAATTCTGCTTAACCGGCCAAGTTTTCAATAATATATTCCAGGGCCGTGGGTCCCTTTATCACTTTTCTCTCGCACACTCAGTGCTTCCTTCGGTGACATTTCTCTCTCTGAAATAAATGTGTTAACGTCTGTGTAAATACATTATAAAAACAGTGCACGCGGAAATGTAATATTAGTGCATTAAAAGCATTCGTTAATTAAGTTCCCCAATTAGAATTTCTGTCCTTATAGCTCTCTCCTTCTATAATTATCCAATTATCCACTCTTCTTCCATATAATTACATCCTTTGTGCTCCCTCTCTCGCTTATTTGTAATCCTTACATTTTCTCTTCTACCCCTCCATCCTTTTTGCAATAAAATAAATCATGTATCTTCCCTGACTAACCCCAGTTTTAACCGGATTATATCTGCTGCATTGTGAACGCTTCCAGTCCCCAATAGGGTAACCTAGAAAGCAACTAAATCCACCTCAAAGCTTCTTAAAAAGATGAAGCCACTTGAAAAAGTCCATTAGTTTTACAGATTGTAAATCTGACCAACATGCTGTATTGGCAAACCCTTGTGATGAACATTCAATTTGATTTGGGCCTTGGTAGCACACAAAGTTCAAAATTCGGGTTGTTGTGCAGCCCAAGACGGAAGCCATATCATCTCTGGAACATCTCACCCCCTGGCAGAAATGCTGCCTGTAACCCACCAACAAATGGTGCGTATTCAGCATTGGGCAGTAATGTACGGTCTCCAAACTCACACCCAAAATGTCACCCAATGTCAGCAGCTCCTTACTGATCCATCAGATAAACAAGTTGCATTAATGATTTAATAACTGTGCAATTAAGAAAAGACTAAATTGCACTTTCGTTTGGTTCTGGTGCCCAGATTGCAAATATCAGCCACAGCTTGATGTCATTTTGGATCACTGCATTCCACTAAAAGAAAATGGCCCAGATTGCTGTGTGCAAATTGGCCGCTGCGTTTGCCTTTAGAACATTAGTGACTACACTTAAAAAGTAATTTATTGGCTGTAAAGCGCCTTGGGATGTTCTGAAGATTGGAAGAGTACGATATAAAGGAAGATTCTCCCTTTCTTAAGTAGTCTGAATTGGAGAAATTGTGCACAATTCAACAAGAACACTGAAGTGGAAATGGTCCACTTCAGACTTTCCAATAAATACAGTATAAAAGGAGGACAGCATTAAACTATATTGGCCCATCTCTAATGTTAACTCTGAAACTCATACAATTCTACGTGGGTTCTTTACATCAATGTTACCCCATGTGTAATATTATTCCACATTTTATATATAGAAAGAATTTGCATTTAAATATTCACAACCTCAGGACATCCCAAAGCTCTTTACAGCCAATGAAGTATTTTTGAAGTGTAGTCACTGTTGTAATGTAAGAAACACAGCAGCCAATTTCCACACTGCAAGATCCCACAAGTAGCAATGTGATAATGACCAGATAATCTATTTTTAGTGATGTTGGTTGAGGGATAAATATTGGCCAGGACACTGGGGAGAACTCCCCTGCTCTTCTTCAAAATAGTGCCAAGGAATCTTTTACATTCACCTGAGGGGGCAGACAGGACCTCGGTTTAACATCTCATCAGAAAGATACTTTCCTCAGTACCAAAAGATTGTCTTTATAAGGTTATGTTCAATCTTGGTTTTACCTATACGTGACCCAATACCTAATCCACACTGAATTATATCTAACAATGCTCAGCGGCTCTTGGGAATGCACAGGTATAAAATAATAAAGGGAAACCTGCCAGTCCGGTGTGGCGATGTCGACAGGTATTTTGGGTCACTTTCTTGAGAGGGCTAAACAAACATCTTAATTTTTAGCAAAAATTGAGACAACTTTTTTCTTACAGTCATGGTGTACAAATAAAAAAAATAATGGTGACCAAAAACAATCTCCGAGCTTCAGAGCGAGTCTGTGCAGGATTCAAGTTTACACTATGGGTGTTTTTATTGCATTTTTTTTTAATCTAACACAATTTATCTCCATATTGTATGAGAAATGTAGAATGGGGAATAGTTAATACCAATTTCTTCCACTTTTGGGGAATACATTTTGCAACTTACCCATTACAACTTAAAAGATTTGCATTTGCTGTTGCCCATTGTAGATCTTCTGCTTCACTATAATAGTGATAAGTGACAACTTTCCCTTATTAATCATCCATTGCATGAGGCACAGCACCTCCCGCAGTATTATAATATTCAGGTATAGTACAAATTCTAATAAATAGTAATAGGGAAACAATATAAAACCATGTAGCTACCTCATTCTTCATATTCATAGAGTCTCTGATACATCATAACTTTGGCTTTACAGATTTTCCCCATCAACAGAGAAGAGATCAAAAACAGCCTTTTGGCAACATTTCACATTATACAATATACACGTTTTATATATTATCGACACACATACACATGTATATTTACAACATATTAAAAGCATGCAGTTCCTATACATGTTACATTTTTCTCTAACATTTTTGCCATCACACTTTGTCTGCCAATATTCTGCCATCACATTTAGTTGATTGACTCAAAGTAAAACAGCAGTAAATCAGAAATGGAGGAGCAGACCGTGCGAATGAAGAGTGAGGAATGAGGCTAGAAAACTACCAATAAGAAACAATTAAGGATTTATGAAAACAACCAGTCCTGAATGAACAGTAAAGGGAGCCCCACCAACAAAAAATTGAGAAAAAAAGTGAACCAATTGAATCACTTAAAGCACTTTTGAAAGGGTAGTGTTGTCTGCCATTTTTACAGTAACTGAAATTTCTAATTTCCCAAATAAAATCTTAAACAAAAAAAATTCAATCATATATTTCTTATTTACACAGAATTACCTAGAATTTACAGTATAGAAACAGGCCATTCGGCCCAACAGGTCAATGCTGGTGTTTATGCTCCACACAAGCCTCCTCCCGCCTTACTTCATCTCATCCTATCATCCTTCTAGTCCTTTCTCCCTCATTTACTCACCTAGCTTCCCCTTAAATGCATCCACGCAATTTGCCTCAACTACTCCATGCGGTAGCAGGTTCCACGATCCAACTACTCTCTGAGTAAAGACTTTTCTCCTGAATTCCTTATTATTAATATAATAAACAGGGTATTGTTACATAATGGTATTGATGGCAGTGGTCTAGCAACCCAGAGATCATGAGTTCACATTCCGCTGTGATAAGTTGCAAATTGAAATCAATAAATCTGATAATTTGTAAGCTGTGCTAAAAAAATAACCATGATGCCAGATTGTCATGAAAATCCAACCGGTTCACTAACATCTTATATATGATTCCAGTCCCACACTACATGGTTGACTCTTCTTGCCCTCTAAGTGGCCTAACTTGCAACAAGAGGTACAGAAGGCCGCCCTCCCCCCACCTCCCCTCTCCCCAACACGATGCTTCCTCAACCTAGTTTCAACAGAGTATCTACCCAAGCCGGGAATTTAAAAATTGTAATACTTCTGTTCAAAACACCTCCAACATGAGATTCTTATTCAGATCCCCATCAGTTTGCCGACCTTAAATCCGTCGGGTACAAATCTGGCTTCTTGAAGAAAGTAGAATGTAAACTAGTTTCCTTCACTTAGCCTAAAAAGACACAAAGGCAGAGATGTTCTAACTTGTGACAGTGAATTAAAGCAATTCTATCAGAAGTGTGAAAGACCCATTGCTTATGAGCCATGCAGGCACAGGTGAGTTATAATGGTCTATCACACAAGATGGAGAATGCCTGGAAGTTGCCATCATGGATGATTTATTCTGTTTGTTCCATGGGCACAAATATCCTGATTGAATCTCAATTGCTTTTGTAAATCAACTGTCTAATGGGAAGCACTGATACTGACCATTAAGTGGCAAGAGTACAGAATTATAATTTTGGATCAATGCATTTGGGATTTGACGAGAGTGAAATTCAGTAGAACTTCATTATTACAAATGTGTTATCACAAGCCTATCATTACAAATGTTACTATGGGCCCAGATCCTCGTTAATCAGCAGCAGCCTCAATCCTCAATAGAATGGTATCTCTGATGAAAAACTATACAAATTGTTCCAATGCCACAAGTTCATAACAATGACTCTATAGCAGCACAATTATTCCAGCTAGCATCGTAGTCCTACAGCCCTTGAGATGACCAAAGCCAGCATGACTGAAGTGAGAGATGGTAATGAGACCCTGAGGGCTAGTAATGACACTAATTACTTCCCTTTCCACTGTGCAAAATAATGTTTTTGCTACTTTTGTGAATCTCAGTTGCATAACTGTAATGTTCCCTGTTTTGTATACATGTTTAGGGCTGGACAGAAACATCTTTCAAATTGCCGACACCACTGAAGGAGTCTTCTATTGGGAAATTCACCAGCCACATAAATGCCGTGGCAACTAAAGCAGGTCAGAGGCTGGGTATTCTGTGGCAAGTGACTCACCTCCTGACTCCCCAAAGCCTTTCCACCGCCTACAAGGCACAAGTTAGGAGTGTAATGGAATACTCTCCACTTGCCTGGATGAGTGCAGCTCCAACAACACCCAAGAAACTCAACACTGTGCAGGACAAAGCAGCCCGCTTGATTGGCACCCCATCCACCACCACCGATGTACTAGCTACAGAATGCACTACAGCAACTCGCCAAGGCTTCTTCGACAGCACCTCCCAAACCCGCGACCTCCACCACCTAAAAGGGCAAGGGCAGCAGGAGCAAGGGAACACCACCACCTGCACGTTCCCCTCCAAGTCACACACCATCCCGACTTGGAAATATATCGCCGTTCCTTCATCGTCGCTGGGTCAAAATCCTGGAACTCCCTTCCTAACAGCACTGTGGGAGAACCATCACCACACGGACTGCAGCTGTTCAAGAAGGCGGCTCACCACCACCTTCTCAAGGGCAATTACGGATTGGCAATAAATGTCGGCCTGGCTAGCGACGCCCACATCCAGAGAACTAATTTTTAAAAACGTGGAGAACGCCCACCTAAATTTCTGACATTCACTCCCAGCTACGAGCTTTGTGCCATTTTCACCACTTTATAAAATTGTTCGTATTATGAAAATGTCACACCTACCATGATACCTTAGCTAGATCCCAGTGACAGCACTGAAGTGTCAAGTTGCTGAGGGCATTTGTAAACTTCCAAGCTTTGTTCTCATGGTTCATATCATCATGGCCCCTCAACTGAATTATAGTCTTCCACCTCAGCCCCAGATACCGAGTATTTAATGCACAGCATCAACCAACTCAAAAAGGACCCAACTAAACTGGTTAAATAAAGAGGAAAAAAAAACTGAACAAAGTGCAATATTGTTGGTATTTGTCAGAAAAGGCTTTTTACCCACTTGCCGCAGTGTCATTCCTCAATCGAACAATCAGCAATGTATTTTTCATTAATCTGGGCAGGTCTATTGACATGAATCTCATTCTCCTGTGACCTACAGGACACAAGAAAATCCCAGCCATCGATTTCCAGTTGATAAGATTGGGGAATGTTGAGAAATTTACAATCTTTCTGGCAAAATATCAACAGCTATTGTTTGCAGGACTGGTGGGAATGAGTGAGCTGAGCGAGTGGAAGGGTTGATTCATTCCATTCCTGGTGATTCAAAGTCATTTTTAGTGCTAAAAAACATTGAATTATCCACTGATTTTGAATTAAGCAATGTAAACATCACAGCAAAGTGGGAATTTAGTGCTAAAAAGGTTCAATTATCAGATAATTTGAATTTAAGTAACATTGAATTAAGAGTACATGTGGCTAGAGTCAAGGAACCTGACCCATTGTTCGTCAATTCTCTGCACATGTAAAACTATCTATGGAGCTTCCTAAAAGGGTACACCTGCCCAATTAATCTCTCCTTTGTGAACTCCCTTGAGAGCTCTGTTGACAAGCACACAGCCCAGGGTTGAATTAAACCAGAAAGATGCCAAGTTCAATGCCAGGTCTGTGCTGAGTTAGTTGATTCCAGCCAGGCTAGCAATAGGACCACTACATTTGGCCTCAGTGGGCCTGGGCTGTAGAGTGGCAAAATCAACCAGGAGTCACATTCAGTATCTACTGACTTACACAGAATGTACAGCACAGTAACAGGCCGTTCGGCCCAACTGGTCTATGCCGGAGTTTATGCTCCACACGAGCCTCCTCCCACCCTACCAGCATATCCTTCTATTCCTTTCTCCCTCATGTGTTTATCCAGCTTCCCCTTAAATGAATCTATACTATTCACCTCAACTACTCCTTGTGGGAGCGAGTTCCACATTCTCACCACTCTCTGGGTAAAGAAGTTTTTCCTGAATTCCCTATTGGATTTATTAGTGACTATCTTACGTTTATGGCCCTTAGTTTTGGTCTTCCGCACAAGTGGAAACATCGTATCTACCTCTACCCTGTCAAACTCTTTCATAATCTTAAAGACCTCTACGAGAATGTGGACATTAAGTGAGGACCAGCTCCCTCAAGCTCGAGATCAGTGAATTTATCCTTATACGTTGCCCGAGGTTCCACGATGAGCTGAGCATCTAAGTGACCCAAGACGATAAATCTGGGACACCCTTGAAATGACTGATTCTAAGCAAGAAGTTAAGTTGATTTCATCAAGTAGAGAGGGGGAAAAAACACAGCGATGGTGGCAAAATCTTATTTTGCAGACTCATAATGGAAGAAGATTGTTTTACTGCACTAACAGTCATTCAAAGGAGACAGTGAACAAATTAAAGCATGAGCAACTGCCAGGTTCTGCAATCTACTTTGGGTCTCATGTTCTGTAATAAAACATCCCAGAAAGGCTTATTTTTAGCATTAGTAAATGATGGCCATGCCAGGACTGCTGGATTTTACTGTGCAATGGTCCCGGCCGAATGGATCGATCATTTTGTTCAAGCAGTCAGTAGGCAACTTAAGTTTATTTGCACTTAGATTTCTCATTTGTTGGTTTGTCCTTTGGCCGTGGAGGTTTGGAAGGGGCTGGTTTCAGCCCCATTGCTTCGATGACGGGTAAATCCTGAATCTGAACACAGTGATCTGTTAGTACCCGCGACACATGCAAATTAACGCAAACATGGATTGAAACTGTCGAGGGTAAATTTGCCGATTCCAGGCTTCCCGGAGGGCAGCCGGGCTCAAAAGGAACGTGGCTCAGAGCATTTACAGCCGTGTCTCCATCCCATGCTCCCTTCAAACACGATGGACAGGATCAGAGAATTCACTCAGAGGATATCCCCAGGTTCCATGGTACAAGCCTAAACCACCAATAAAGGTAAATCGTGGATCCCCTGTCATCAGACTATAGTTGGCTTCATACTGAAAAAAACCGTATTGTGAAATTAAGCTGTAAGGCTGAGAAGATCCAGACTTACCTTCTTTGTCTTCAGCATTTTCCAATGGCTTCATCACTGTAAAGGCCAAAAATGGGCATGTTTATTGAAGAGGTTGTTGCTTCAAAGAGAAGATTATCACATTTTTTCACTAAATTTTACTCCATCGAATGCATTAGTAAGTTCACAGTTTAAGGTTAGGAGTTGCTTGTGCAGAATATTTTTTTTTTAAATTGTAACTGTGCCTCTGCCTGTAATACTTTCTGTTGCTCTCCCTGTATGCCTCTCACACACTTTCTGATGTTGTTGACGCTGTGTTTACTCTAACTCTTTTTGTCTCCCTCTTTCTATTAGTTTTGCGTTAACACTGTCTCCTCCCTTTTTTTTGTAAGTCTCACATTCTCTCTGTATGCCTGTCACATGTTGCTTTCCGGACGTACTCAATTTGTACCTCTGACACGCAGCAAAACGTAGGAGGCAGCCGACAGGTCAGAGGTGGGTGCTGATGGTAAGTAAAGGGCAATTAAGGGCCTGGGCCCGAAGGGGAAAGGTTACCCAGGAGTTACTTGAACAAGCACAGCTAAGAGAAAAAATTGGGGGCCATCCTTTGGGCTGTGGGGGACAGGCTGAGTGGGTATTGGGGCTTGGGAGAATGTGAAGAGTGAGGCCTGGGTTGGGAGGGAGCCAGTATCTGGAGTACATCTATTCTGGACAGGGTGGTCTACCTGTTGCTGTTGGGAAAGATCTGGAGCCACAGCCCCAAATAGTAATGGCAAATCTAGGAGCCATTTCATGCATGGCTGAGAGAGAAAGTGGAGGGCTCTGGACTGGAAGGGAAGAGTGAGAGAGAAGGCTGAAGGGATAGGAGGGAGTGTGGGTCTAGAAGGGGTGAGGAAACATAATGACCTAAGACTGGGGTAGAGCAGGGAAGTTGTGGGGACATGGGTTGTGACGGGAGGGTAAGATTGCAGTTGAGAATGGGCCTGGGGGCGGGTACAGGAAGTCTTAGCAAATCAACAAGGTCTGAGGCGCTGGTTACAAAAAAATGAGGGTCTGGGCCTGGGGAGGCTTTGGGGCCTTGTACATTGAGAGAGATGTGGGCTGTAACCTATGCAATACAGACCAACAGACATCGAACCAAAGAACACCAGTACATTAAACACTTGGTTCCCACCATTATTTTCATGAATCTTTATGTTAATTATAAAGAAAGTTGAATGATGAGAGAGGATTACAAAAGGTCCTTTCCTTTGGTCTGTTATATAGGCCAATAACATGGCTACCACAAAGCCTTCCTCATCGACTCATGTGAAAACACTTTTAGATGGCAGTGCTGGTTTCAGGAGAACGATTCAATGCCAGCCTCCCAGCACTGCTGCGGCCTGTTTACATTTCTACCTGTTCTTCGCCAAGCACCAGGCAGCAAACCCGCCGTCAGCTCATATTACCCATGTAAACCTGGGTCATAGGAACAGGAGGAGGCCATTCTGCCCCTCGAGCTTGTTTCGCCATTCAATTCGATCATGGCTGATCTGTTTCTCAACCCCATTTCCCTGCTTTTGCTCCATATCTCTTGATAGATTTTTGATAGGTAAGGCTATCAATCACAGTCTTGAAAGCTTTAATTGTCTCAGCATCCACTACCTTTTGGAGAGAGTTCCAGATTTCCACTACCCTTTGTGTGAAGAAGTGCTTCCCGATTTCACTCCTGAATGGACTACCTTCAATTTTAAGATTATTTCCCCTTGTTCTTGATTCCCCCGCCAGAAGAAATAGTTTCTCTGTATCTACCCTATTGAATCCTTTTAACATTTAGGAACATAGGAACAGGAATAGGCCATTCAGCCCCTCGTGCCTGCTCCGCCATTTGATAAGATCATGGCTGATCTGTGATCTAACTCCATATACCTGCCTTTGGCTCATATCCCTTAATACCTTTGGTTGGCAAAAAGCTATCTATCTCAGATTTAAATTTAGCAATTGAGCTAGTATCAATTGCCATTTGCGGAAGAGAGTTCCAAACTTCTACCACCCTTTGTGTGTAGAAATGTTTTCTAATCTCGCTCCTGAAAGGTCTGGCTCTAATTTTTAGACTGTGCCCCCTACTCCTAAAATCCCCAACAAGCGCAAATAGTTTCTCTCTATCCACCCTATCTGTTCCCCTTAATATCTTATAAACTTCGATCAGATCACCCCTTAACCTTCGAAACTCTAGAGAATACAACCCCAATTTGTGTAATTGCTCCTCGTAACTTAACCCTTGAAGTCCGGGTATCATTCTAGTAAACCTACGCTGCACTCCCTCCAAGGCCAATATGTCCTTCCGAAGGTGCGGTGCCCAGAACTGCTCACAGTACTCCAGGTGCGGTCTAACCAGGGTTGTGATCACCCCTTAATCTTTTATATTCAAGGGAATACAAGCCAAGTTTATGCAAAGTGCCCTCATAATTGAACCCTCTAAGCCCCAATATCATTCTGGTGAACCTGCACCCTCTCCAAGACCAATATATCCTTCCTGAGGTGCGGTGCCCAGAACTGAACGCAGTCTCCAGATGGGCTCTGACTAAGGCTCCGTACAACTGAGGCATCCCTTCCTCCCCTTTATAACCTGCCCTCATAATTTAACCCTTGTAGCCCCGGTATTGTTCTGGGGACGACTGCCACCAAAACAGGCAGTTTATCCCCAAGGGTGGCTGACAATGATAAAACAGCAGGTCTGGAGTTGGCCGCAGTCATCTTAAAAAGTGTCTCAAAACAGGGGGAACCATTTACTCTCATGTATTGCAAAGACCGTTGGTGACAATTAGCAAAAACTTTGTGAACTTTGGACTCAAGATCTTTGTTTAATAATCATTACATTTCACGATAGAGTTTGCTCTGAAGTATTATTCTTGTAATTACCAACTGCCAAAAATGAAATAAAGCAGAATACTGTGGAAAACAGTAGGTGCTGGATATGTATCGACACATGGCAGAAAATCAATAGGAATCCTGCAGAGAAGTGCCTGAAAGCCCGGAGAGATACTTCTTCCTAATTCTGCAATTTTATCTCATTGATTTTTCTTTCCAGCTGACTAAATGCCAGAAAGTGGAGAGGGGTTTGGCATGTCCGTCAATATGTTAACAGATGTAGATATGCAATAAGAACGGATTACAGGAGCTTGGGGCTGAAGCTGGGAAAATTATTCATGCTGTGAAGCGGAAATCACGCAGGCTACAATGTACTTCAAATAGCAGGGAAACAGAGCGGCCTCCTTTACTGGCGTGAACTCTGACCCAACTGATATGAGCCATGAGGTGAGCCCGAGTGTCCTGCAATGACTAGGTTTAGATTACAGTAATCTGTAATGAGCGGACTCGTAACCAATCAATTCAAATCATTTGATTTGCCCATTAATTTGGCCAAAGCCAATGTTCGTTTGAAATACAAACCAACTCCACTCCTGCAGCCACCACTGTCCCTACCAGTCTTGCTCTCTCACTGTAAGCGGTCACTCCTATAAACCAGTTTCTTCCCTGCTTACCTTATGCATTGTGTGGGAACCGTTTTAAGAAATATTGACATAAAAAGAAATTGCATGTGTGCAAGTAGATCTACATAACAAAAAGTATGTCTACATAACATCAGTGACTGCACCTCAAAAGTAATCCACTGGCTGTGAAGGATTTGGGACATCTCTGAGGATGTGATAAGATGCTATATTAATGCATGTTCTTTCTTTACAGCAACAACTTGCATTTATGTAGCACCTTTAACGTAGTAAAAACGTCCCACGGCTCTTCACAGGAGCGATTATCAACCAAACTTTGACACCAAACCACATAAAGAGATATTAGGACAGGTAACCAAAAGCTTGGCCAAAGAGGTAGGTTTTAAGGAGCGACAAAGGAGGAGAGAGAGGTAGAGAGGCAGAGAGCCAATTCCAGAGCTTAGGTTCTAGGCAGCTGAATGCACGGCCGCCAATGGTGGAGCGATGAAAATCACGCAAGAGGCCAGAATTGGTGGAGTGCAGAGATCTCGGAGGGTCGTAGGGCTGGAGGAGGTTACAGAGATAGTGAGGGACGAGGCCATGGAGGGATTTGAACACAAGGATGAGAATATTAAAATCGAGGCATTGCCGGACCGCGAGCCGATGTAGATCAGCGAGCACAGGGATGATGAGTGAATGGTGCGAGTTAGGATACGGGCAGCAGAAATTTGGATGAGCTCAAGTTTACGGAGGGTGCAAGGTGGGAGGCCGGCCAGGAGAGCATTGGAATAACCGAGTCTGGAGGTAACAAAAGCATGGGTGAGGGTTTCAGCAGCAGATGAACACCCCCTTATTCACGTGTTTTACGTGTTCCCTGCTTTCATCCGTCTTTAAACCACATTTCTTTGACTTATTCCCATAATTGAAAACAGCTACAGGGCTGTGGGAGGACAGGCACAGTTTGGAGAACAATAGCCATGTCTTCTTCAACTTCTCGGCTCACTGCAACCCATCCACCAATAAAACCGGGCAGTTTCACAAGCCAACAGGGACGGACAGCAGAATTTGCTTACAGATCTGACCTTCATTTCAAAAACAAAGGATTTCAGATAAGGCAAACTGTGCCCTACTGGTCTGTACAAATCCCAGTTGAAACCAGCTGTGCCCTACTGGTCTGTACAGATTCCAGATGAAACCAGCTGTGCCCTACAGGTCTGTACAGAACCCAGATGAAACCAGCTGTGCCCTACTGGTCAGTACAGATCAAGGCTCACACGTGAGCTAACTAGGTGAGGTACTAGAGGTGGATCATGGCTTACAAAACTGTACACCTGCAAGGAACTCAATGCCTTCAGGGGAGGAGGTTAGGGTAGATAATTTGAGCGAATAAAAAGATTTGGGTCCCAGCAAACTATGATCTACAGAAGCACCCCGCCTGACAGTCAAACCATCGGGTTCAGAGTTCATTTGGAGCATACGCACAAAGAGATTTGACGCTGGCCAATAAAACTATAAAGCAGCTAAATTCTGATGAAAATCTTTGTTCCTCACTGAAGCTACATTCCCATAAATCACAGAGGAGGAGTTTCAAATACAAAATTGGCCATTTCTGTCACTGCCAGGGCAAAGAAAATAAAATGGTTATTTACATGGCCATTCACTGCACCTCGAACTGACCAAGAGCCAACACACATGGCAATAATGCAACATAATGCAGATTCACGCTGGACGAGTATTATTGTATTTACATAATCAGGGGTGTCATTAGAATTGGGTTAAACAGCTGTTTGCTTTATTTTACCATCTGGCTTCTTCACATCAGTGAGGGGGATCATTAAACTGCCATCAATTATACTTCAAGCGACATCTCATGCTTATCCACATTTCACAACACAACTCTGCTTTCTCATGTCCATCAGGTGCCCCGCAGCTGTGCGGAGAAAAACCTCCTCCCCAATCTTTCATCTGCTGACTTTCCCTGATGTAGTGCGATCCAAACATGGTCAAAAAGCCAAGTAACATTGGAACAGGAGCAGGCCATTCAGCCCCTCGAACCTGTTCTGCCATTCAATTAGATCATGGCTGATCTGTATCTTAACTCCACCTACCCGCCTTCTGTAACCTTGAATCCCCTTACCCAATAAAAATCTATCAATTTCAGTTTTGAAATTTTAAATTGACCCCCGGCCTCAACAGCTTCTTGGGGGAGAGAGTTCCAGATTCCCACTCCCCTTTGTGTGAAGAAGTGCTTCCTGACATCACCCCTGAACGGCCTGGCTCTAATTTTAAGGTTATTCCCCCTTGTTCTGGACTCCCCACCAGAGGAAATAGTTTCTCTCTATCTCCCCTATCAAATCCTTTAATCATTTCAACAGAAACTGATTCCTTCAGGTTTCATGCAATTTCATGATAAAATGGCCACCTCAGTTTGCCAGGTAACAGGTTAATAGATTTCATATCGTAAATACAATCGCCTGAAAACACTTACCTGAGGCCATAGCGCTCATCCCATTTAATTGATGCATGCTGACCTTCAGACTCAAAACCAGCAACCAGTCTAGCATCTACCCCCCGCCCCCTTCCCCCACCGCGCCCGCGCCCGCCCCCTCCCCCCCACCGCGCCCCCCCTCCCCCCCACCGCGCCCCCCCCCCTCCCCCACCGCGCCCCCCCCTCCCCCACCGCGCCCCCCCCCTCCCCCACCGCGCCCCCCCCTCCCCCACCCCGGCCCAGACACAGGCAGATCTCAACAACACAGTAACACTGCAAAAGGCAAGGATGATAAAAGGCCTGTGAAAAATACAGAAGATTGATCTGTTGTAGTTATATACGTCTATAAGGACTCAATCAATATGGATGCTACGCTATGTTGCCATTCCCTCACTAACTGCTGGCTTATCAAATCCAGCTTCTGATTCTTTGAACTGAGGGTTTATTAACCTCATGGGTTTAAAATGCTACTTTATGTATCCAGCAGGCAGCAGCTATGTTTGTTGAAAGAAAGAAGGAAGACAGACTTGCATTTATATAGCGCCTTTCACCACCTCAGGACGTCCCAAAGTGCTTTACAGCCAATGAAGTACTTTTGAAGTGTAGTCACTGTTGTAATGTAGGAAAAGCAGCAGCCAAATTGCGCACAGCAAGATCCCACAAACAGAAATGTGATAATGACCAGATAATCTCTTTTAGTGATGTTGGTTGAGGGATAAATATTGGCCAGGACACCAGGGAAAACTCCCCTGCTCTTCTTCGAATAGTGCCAAGGGATCTTTTACGTCCTCCCGAGAGGACAGATGGGGCCTCGGTTTAAGGTCTCGTCCGAAAGACCAAAGAGGAGAAATAAAATTGCGCCTCATCTCCCCTCTAGTTCTTTTGCCAATTAATTTAAAATTGGAGTTGTTGGATATAAATTAACTCCCCATCTATTCCATCCCGTGTGTTATTTTCAATACAACTAGACAAAGACCCATCATGCAGGATATCTCCAGAGTTGAAAAAAGTGGGCAAGAAGATAAACCAAGAAGTCATGGTTTGGTGACACCAAATTTGGGTTTTAAAGATGTGTAGATTACAGGAGGAAGACTGAGGGAGACCACAATTATATGGGCGCCAGACTGTGTTTGACCTCAGTCCAATCCAGTTAATGTTGGGGTTGGCGTATCATTTGTCCACATTTCAATATGCCCTCTTCACCCCACTAATAGACTACTGAAAGTGAAAGGGGCAAACACTAATTAGGGAAGATCTTATAAGTATTAAGTTAATCTTTAGATTTTAAAAGCGAATAAAAATTATACTGACTCACACACATAGTCGAGCGTTCAAAGACTTCCATTAGCTAGAAACTGAACGTCAATTCTGTTCTGAAGCCTTTGAAATGTTTCATTCAGCTTTGCGCAGCGACTTAATGAGGAAAAACGCAAATAAATAAATGAGTTCAATCTCGCTACTAATAACTTGCCAGTGAAAATGTTATCTGCCATTTGACACTTGCTAACTGACTTGTCCAATTAACCTTGGCGTTCTCAGATTCCTCCGCTCAGGATATTGTCATAATTTCTTCAAAAGATCCAATTTTGTAAACAAGTATATAATTGCTGCTGGTTAAAATGGATTGTTCAGTCACATCTCATTGGCATGCAGAGACCCGATCGACTAAAAGGACAATTGAGCACTCTCGAGAATAGATTGATGATGATAGGGGATGCTGTACACACAAGCAAACATTTGTCTTAGTTAGCCAACTAAATAAAAAAAAGGAACCAAAATGTCTAAAGATTTGTTTTTGGGTTCACGTCTCTGATTGGCTCAGTGAAGACTCACGTTTAACTTTCTAAATGGTTCATTGTTTCTGCTGTTTGATTGGCTCAGTGATTTATTTGTTTAGAAAAAAAATTTCAGACATGCAGTAACAACAACTTGTATTTATACAGCGCCTATAACATAGTAAAAACATCCCAAGGCGCTTCACAGGAGCGATTATCAAACAGAATTTGATACCTAGTCACATAAAGAGATATTAGGACAGGTGACCAAAAGCTCGGTCAAATGATAGTTTGATACCATGATATTCCCTGTTGCTCACTCTCTGGCTTTCATGTGACAAACCCTGGCCTTCTCCACCACTCGGTCTCCCACTCTAACTGAGCCTTGGGCCTTACCTACCATTTGCTTCTCAATCTACCCAATTCTTTCTAGGACTCTACATCCAGTGCAATTTGCCCGATCTCATCCTCAGACCATGTTATCGTATTAAATCGTTAGGGAACAACTGACCAGCAATAAAAACAGAAATAATCAGCAAGTCAGGCAGCATCTGTGGAGAAAGAAAGAGTTAATGTTTCAACTCGCTGACCTTTCGTCAGAACTGAAAGAAGTTAAAGATTATACAGTTTTTAAGCAAGTGCAGAGCCAGGGAAAGGGGGGGGGGGAAGGAGGAGGGGAGGAAAGAACAAAAGGGAAGGTCTGTGATAGGGTGGAGGGTAGGAGTGATTAAATGATGAAAGGGATGATGGTGGAAGGCAAGGAGGGTGGGAATGGGACAGGTAAAGAAACAAAAGATGGGTCTAGAGGAGCTGTAAATGGCAACAGCAGAACCATTACTAGCTCAATTGCTAAATTTAAATGTGAGATAGATAGCTTTTTGGCAATCAAAGGTATTAAGGGATATGGGCCAAAGGCAGGTATATGGAGTCAGATCACAGATCAGCCATGATCTTATCAAATGGTGGAGCAGGCTCGAGGGGCTGAATGGCCTACTCCTGTTCCTATGTTCCTATGTTCCATTAGCTGTACCTGTCCCTGGCTCTGTACTTGCCTAAAAACTGTAAACAATTTTACAACACCAAGTTATAGTCCAGCAATTTTATTTTAAATTCACAAGCTTTCGGAGATTTTCTCCTTCCTCAGGCAAATGTTATCTGTTTTTAATATAATGGGTCATTTGCTGGCTCTCTCTGCCTTCCGGATGTTTCTGCCTCTCTCTGTGTTTTTTTTTTTTCTCTGTTTTTTTTTCCCTGTTTGTTTTTTTATTGAATGTGTATTCGGAGGTTCTGCAGGTAACACCTCTCTGTCTGAACACGGTGATTGCCTTGGCAACGGGCAGTTGCAGAGGCAGTCTGTAAACACCATTTATTATTGTTCAATATGTATAAATGCGTAGGCTTCAAGGAGATCTTGAAACATTTGCCTGAGGAAGGAGAAAATCTCCGAAAGCTTGTGAATTTAAAATAAAATTGCTGGACTATAACTTGGTGTTGTAAAATTGTTTACAATTGTCAACCCCAGTCCATCACCGGCATCTCCACATCATGCCTAAAAACTGTTTAATCTTTAACTTCTTCCAGTTCTGATGAAGGGTCTTCGACCTGAAACGTAAACTGTATTCCTTTCTCCACAGATGCTGCCTGATTTGCTGAGTATTTCCAGCATTTTCTGTTTTTATTTCAGAATTCCAGCACCTGCAGTATTTTAACTGACCAGCAACGACTGATTTCATAAAACAACAAACGATGAGTGAAGGAGCTCAGCCGAATCCTTCGCCTATCCTTCGCTTCCCAGTGCCGGCCGACCGACCGACCGACGGACCGACTGACCGACCCACCGGCCGACCCACCGACCGACGGACTGACCGACCGACGGACTGACCGACCGACCCGACCGACCAACGGACCGACTGACCGACCCACCGGCCGACCCACCGGCTGACCCACCGACCAGCCCACCGACCCGACCGAGCGACCGAGCGACCGGCCGACCCACCGGCCGACCCGACCGAGTGACCGACCCACCGGCCGACCGAGCGACCGGCCGACCGACCGACCGGCCAACCGACCGGCCAACCGACCGGCCGACCCACCGTCCGACCGAGGGACCGACCGAGGGACCGACCGAGGGACCGACCGAGGGACCGACCGAGGGACCGACCGGCCGACCCACCGACCGACCGACCGACCGGCCGACCGACCGGCTGACCCACCGACCAGCCCACCGACCCGACCGAGCGACCGAGCGACCGGCCGACCCACCGGCCGACCCGACCGAGTGACCGACCCACCGGCCGACCGAGCGACCGGCTGACCGACCGACCGGCCGACCGACCGGCCGACCCACCGTCCGACCGAGGGACCGACCGAGGGACCGACCGAGGGACCGACTGGCCGACCCACCGACCGACCGACCGACCGACCGGCCGACCGACCGGCCGAGCACTTTCAGCACCTTCTGGTTTTATTTCCAGTGGTGAGACATGTGAATTTATTGATAATTAAGTTCATGCTGTTGGCATAAATATTACAGTTTAGCACTCGTGGTGCAAAACTTTGAACAACGGGAGAATGTTTGGGGAATTGGATGCAAAGGCCAGGGGGCCCCATTCATAGATTTATTTTAATGGATGGGAAATCGGAGAGTCCACCAATTGGGCTCACTGACCACTGCGCCCAAATTCCCGACATGCATCTCTATCGTTCAATGTACAAAGTTTACCCGACACAGTCTTATCCTTCGATGTTCCGGTTTACCTGCAAATTGACCAAAATGTACAGATTACATAATGGGGCTTATAATGTGGCCCAGAAGCACCAGGACTAGTGCTCCCTGGGTGCTGCGCACACCTATAGAGTGTGAGATCACCTCATCGCACGCTGACAAACTGTCACCACCTTTGGCATTCAATGCGAGATGCACTGGGAGCACGGAGGGGTTAGCGGTGGATTGACTGCCACCAGTAGCTCTTAAAGGGCTGCAGGTAAGGCTTAAAGGGGAAATGCCACCAAATATACAAAATGGCAGAAGCAAAGTGCAAAGGTAGAAAGGCACATTCCAATACACTCCCAAGCAAGTGCTGTTTCAGAGGGGTGCTACAGAGAAGGGAGAGGCACATACTGGTCGAGTGTACCGACACAGCAAGCTGGACGGAGATGAGGGAGTGCGTTAATGCTGCTTCACCAGCTCCCTCACGAAAAACAGCAGCTAAGGAAGAAATTTGCTGGGCTTTGCTAGGTTGCCAAGGTAAGTGTGTTCACACTTATCCTAATTTAACAATGTTGTCTGACAAGGCATCTTAATAGTACTTCACTGTAAGCTTAATACACTATCACAGAGTGGGAATGAACAGCATTCTGGCAAGTGTTCATCTACTTTTCCATACACACAGGCGTGACAGTATTTTCCCATACTGCTGCAGTCACACTTATTCCGAGGCTCAGGAAATGTGGCCAGCAGCAAACACTAAGCACGTTGCCTACACAAGGTAGTTTTGTTTGCTGCATGTTCTTGCACGCACATAAAGTGGCTGCTGGTCTGAGCACCTGTGTGACACACTTCGCATCTCATTCTTTATTCCAAATTATGTTCCTTTTCTATCTGCTTGCAAGAGAAGGCTGCACCAAGGCAGCAGCAAAGCATGCAGTGGGTCATCCTTTACTCCTTACAGGGAGGATAACTTGGATGCAATAGATGCAGTGAAGTCAGAAGCCGCTACAGGCTCCCAGCTAATAGGATACTTTGCTTTTCATTCTTTATCTCCTTATCAGTGTGATCCGTGGCTCAGTGGGCAGCACTCTTGCCTCTGAGTTCGAAGGTTGTGGGTTCAAGTCCCACTCCAGAGTCTTGAGCACATAATCTAGGCTCACACTTCAGTGCAGTCCTGAGGGAGTGCTGCACTGTCAGAGGTGCTACTCTTTGGATGAGACGTTAAACCAGGGTCCCTGTCTGCCCTCTCAGGTGGACGTATAAAATCCCATGGCATTACTCGAAGAAGAGCAGGAGAATTCTCCCCGGTGTCCTGAGGCCAATATTTATCCCTCAGCCAACATCACTAAAAACAGATTATCTGATCATTATCACATTGCTATTTGCGGGATCTTGCTGTGCGCAAATTGGCTGCTGTGTTTTCTAAACTACGACAGTGACTACACTTCAAAAAGTACTTCATTGGCTGTAAAGCACTTTGGGACATCCTGAGGTCATGAAAGGCGCTGTATACATGCAGGTCTTTCTTTCTTATTCACACACTCATTCACTCCCTCATACATTGCAACCTAGCTTGGGCTGATAAATGGCAAGTAACATTCGTGCCAGGCAATGACCATCTCCAACAAGAGAGAGTCTAACCACCTCCCCTTGACATTCAACGGCATTACCATCGCTGAATCCCCCACCATCCACATCCTGGGGGGTCACCATTGACCAGAAACTTAACTGGACCAGTTACATAAATACTGTGGCTACAAGAGCAGGTCAGAGGCTGGGTATTCTGCGGCGAGTGACTCACCTCCTGACTCCTCAAAGCCTTTCTACCATCTACAAGGCCACAAGTGAGGAGTGTGATGGAATACTCTCCACTTGCCTGGATGAGTGCAGCTCCAACAACACTCAAGAAGCTCGACACCATCCAGGACAAAGCAGCCCGCTTGATTGGCACCCCATCCACCACCCTAAACATGCACTCCCTTCACCACCGGCAAACAGTGGCTGCACTGTGTACCATCCACAGGATGCACTGCAGCAACTCGCCAAGGCTTCTTCGACAGCACCTCCCAAACCCGTGACCTCTACCACCTAGAAGGACAAGAGCAGCAGGCACATGGGAACAACACCACCTGCACGTTCCCCTCCAAGTCACACACCATCCCGACTTGGAAATATATCGCCGTTCCTTCATCGTCACTGGGTCAAAATCCTGGAACTCCCTTCCTAACAGTACTGTGGGAGAACCTTCACCACACGGACTGCAGCGGTTCAAGAAGGCGGCTCACCACCACCTTCTCAAGGGCAATTAGGGAAGGGAAATAAATGCTGGCCTTGCCAGCGATGCCCACATCCCGTGAACAAATAAAAAAAATCCCCATGAGACAACATCTTCTCATGCAAAGCTGTGTTTCGAGTGGTTTCTTACTAAAATATCTTCTCCTGCTGCTCCATAGAAGTTGGAAGGGCTCAATGATTGGCCTTAACTGAGTACCTCGTAGTACCCTGCACGACTCATTGCCAGAGGCAAACAACCAGCATAGGGTGGGGGAAGGGGAGGTCAGCTGGTGAGTCATGGAAAGGAGCACTGGGTAAAGCACGAGTGAGGAGGAGCAAGTGCAGGTTGGAGGAGCTGCAATCTGCTGATTGAAGGGTGAGCTCAAGGGCTCTTTCAGATTGATAGCTCAGCATCAACAGTTTATGCAGGCAGAATGTGCAGCAAGCAGCCTGTAGTTGGGGGCACCTATGAGCGATTCTACAAGCTGCATCTGAGCAGTGTTGCATGGCCTTCTGACCAAGCTGCACATCACCACAGCATTGCAGAGCCATCTCCAGCGGAGTCCCCCCAAGCCTAAGTCCTAGTTCAAGAATAGCTTCCACCATGAACGTCATATCTTGGGGCTCCCAAGACATTAGGCTCCGATCTACAGCAGTCTGTCTTGTCTGGATTCACCATGTTGGGCGACCAGATAATGCAGGGTTTCCATGCCTCATTGCTCCCAGTTGTCTGCTCCCACAGATCCTTGGCCATGTCGAGGATGTGTCGAGCAGCAGGGGAATGGCAAGATGTTGGCACAGATGATGGAGATCTGTCTTGGGAGTGAAACCACATCTGGATATCTAGCCATCCCACTCAAATCACTACAAATATATTGCATACATACAGATCCCGAGAACCAGCATGTCAATAAATACGGCACCTTTAGTTCCTCTACCAAATATCCAGCAAAGACTCGGCACAGACACGACAGGCTGAATGATCTCGTGTTGTAAACTTCTATGGTGTTACTGGCCCAGCACACTGGTCCACCTCAATAGGTCGAAAGCAACACCCAGCAGCTAATAAGGAGATATTGGGACAGGTGACCAAAAGCGTGGTTAAAGAGGTGGGTTTTAAGGAGCATCTTAAAAGGAGAGAGTTAGAGAGGTGGAGAGGTTTAGGGAGGGAATTCCAGAGCTTAGGGCCTAGGCAGCTGAAGGCACGGCCGCCAATGGTGGAACGATTAAAATCGGGGATGCGCAAGAGGCCAGAATTGGAGGAGAACAGAGATCTCGGACGATTGTAGGGCTGAAGGAGATTACAGAGTTAGGGAGGGGCGAGGCCATGGGGGGATTTGAACACAAATATGAGAATTTTAAAATCGAGGTGTTGCCGGACCAGGAGCCAATGTAGAATGTGCAGCACAGAAACAGGCCATTCGGCCCAACTGGTCAATGCTGGTGTTTATGCTCCACACAAGCTTCCTCCCGCCCCTCTTCATCTCACCCTATCAGCATATCCTTTGATTCCTTTCTCTCTCGTGTTTATCCAGCTTCCCCTTAAATGAATCTATGCTATTCGCATCAACTACTCCTTGTGGTAGCGAATTCCACATTCTAGCAACTCTCTGGGTAAAGAAATTTCTCTTGAATTCCCTACTGGATTTATTAGTGACTATCTCATATTTATGGCCCCTAGTTTTCATCTCCCCATGAGTGGAACCATCTCTATATCTACCTTCTCAAAGCCTTTCATAATCTTAAAGACCTCTATCAGGTCACCCCTCAACCTTCTTTGCTAGAATATTAAAATTAATTTTGAAGTGGAAGGAAAGTCTATCGGGAGTATGTTTGTACAAAGTACCCCCCATTTCATAGAAAATAATGGTCTTACTAGTATTTCTCATGACTTTTTTTTTAAATGTCAAATTTAGTGCTGACTTAAGAGACCTGGCAATATCTGTAGTCATGGGGTCAGCTTCTACACTTATACTGAGGACACCCACTCTACCTCTCCATCATCACACTCAACACACAGGCAGTGGAGGGGTCATCAGATTGCTTGTCTGACATCCAGTTTTGGATGGGCTACAATTTCCTCCAGTTAAACATTGGGATGACCAAAGCCATCGTCTTCTTTCCCCGCCATAAATTCCATATCCTTGCTACTGACTCCATCCTCCACCCCGGCCAACGTCTCAGGCTGAACCAGACAATTTGTAACCTCGGCATCCTATACGACCTGGAGATGAGCTTCTGAGCCCATGTCCTTTTCATCGCAAAGACTACCTACTTCTGCCACCATAACATCGCCTGTCTCCGCCCCTACCTCAACCCATCTATTGCTGAAACCCTCATTTCACCTCAACATTCTACAATCCAATGCTTTCCCATCCTCCATGCTCTGAAAGCTTCAGCTTATCCAAAAATCTGCTGCCATATTCTATCTTGTACCAATCCATGTTCTCGCTGACCTATATCAGCTACTAGTCCCCCAATGCCTCATCCTCAGGGGGCCTTGCTCCAGCCCTACAATCCCCCTGGGACACTCTATTCCTCTGGCCTCTTGTTCACCCTCCCTCCCTTTGCTCCATCATTGGCAGCTGCACTTCTAGCCACCTAGGCCCCACGTTCCCTCCCTAGGCCCCTCTGCCTCTCCACCATTAGGACGCCCCACAAAATCTCTCTCTCTGAGTGAGCTTTTGGTCACGCCCCCTCCGCCTAATATCTCCTCCTTTCGCTTGGCATCCATTTTCTTGACTATGCCGAACATTCAGCTAGTTGCCTTGTACTTTAATAAGCTCTGTCTATCTCAGCACCTGTGGTTTTGGACACCACGTAGCTTTAATGACATTCCTGAAATCAAAGTTAAGGCTGCATATTGTCTATTTGCACAGTGTCCCAAGAAGGAATCTACATTAACTGCTTCATGTTGCCAGTAACAAAGTGGAACTGATCTTCCATTCCCCTGCTCTGTCAGCCTTTGGCTTAATGAGGATCAAAAACCAGCGCCAAGGTGAACCAATGGGGATACAATTTGCATTGCCTGTCTACTCCCGGATGGAGTCGTCACTCATTAGCCAGTGCGAGTTATTAAATGTGTACAATTGTTGGGAATGGTTGCTTTAACCTCGGCTTTCCTTTAACAAGAAGCTCACATTTTAGTCGACAGAACAACGTATTAGTTCTCAGGAATCCACATTAAAAAACTGGCAGAGTCAAGATAAATATTTAATGAGAAACACTGAGGGCACCGATCAATTGGGAATTAGAGTTTTATGGCAGGTATCAAGTTGGTTATTTTCCAGTAATCTACAGTAAGTCAACATTCAATAAAGTGTCAGGTTTTTTTAAATGAAAACATACATGTGTATCTTACTAATAGATTATAAAATGCCAGATTTTGTGCGTTCTGTTACATTGCCAATATTGTCTATCTTAAAGACAGTTTCATGATGAATTTTAATACATGGTCTTAAACAAGGTCAGGTGCTTTTCCAACCATTGCATCATTTGTTTACAGCTTTCTTTAGCTTTGATTTTCTCCCTTTCTCTGGTCACTAACGACACTGTAAACATACCCGGACCATCTCCTCTGACTGTTACTCTAATAAAATCATAAGTGAAATTTAACACAGAGAAGTGCGAAGCGATACATTTCAGTAGGAAGAACAAGAGGAGGCAATGTAAACTAAAGGGTACAATTCTAAAAGGGGTTCAGGAACAGAGAAATCTTGGGGTATATGTGCACAAATCATTGAAGGTGGCAGGGCAGGTTGAGAAAATGGTTAAAAACGCACACGGGATCCTGGGCTTTATAAATAGAGGTACAGAGTACAAAAGCAAGGAAATTATGATGAACCTTTATAAAACACTGGTTCGGCTACAACTAGAGTATTGTGTCCAGTTCTGGGCACCTCACCTTGGGGAAGATGTGAAGGCCTGAGAGAGGGTGCAAAAAAGATTTACTAGAATGATTCCAGGGATGAAGGACTTCAGTTATGTGGATAGACTGGAGAAGCTGGGGTTGTTCTCCTTGGAACAGAGAAGGTTGTGAGGAGATTTGATCGAGGTATTCAAAATCATGAGGGGTCTAAACAGAGTAGATCGACAGAAACTGTACCCATTGGTGGAAGGGTCAAGAACCAGAGGACATAGATTTAAGGTGATTGGCAAAAGAACCAAAGGCGACATGAGGAAAAACTTTTTTACACAGCGAGTGGTTAGGATCTGGAATGCACTGCCCGAGGGGGTGGTGGAGGCAGATTCAATCATGGCCTTCAAAAGGGAACTGGATAAGTACTTGAAGGGAAAAAATTTGCAGGGCTACAAGGATAGCGCGGGGGAGTGGGACTAACTGGATTGCTCTTGCATAGAGCCAGCACGGACTCGATGGGTCGAATGGTCTCCTTCTTTGCTGTAACCTTTCTATGATTCTATGTGAGTGGTTCTGATGGAAGATCTGAACTCTGTAGATAGACTGGGAATCATATTACGTATGTATATCACATTGTGAAGGTCTACAGAAGACTATTTATTCAAAAGTTCTACTGATTTTTCAAGCTATGTAAGAAATACATTCTGAAAAATGTATTTTAACCACTTATGAGCATTATTCTATCTTTACTATTTTCTAAGTGTTGCATTCTCCATATTTTATAGTGTCTCACTGCATCTGTGTATTATTATATCTGTAAATAAGCTTGACTATTAGTTTTAGCCTGTATACATTGGTCTGTTAAGGCAGAAGAAAGTAGTGGGCACCCCATGTGATCTCCAGTGGTAAATAACAATTAGAAAAGTTATTAATCCTTTTTTTAAATTCATTCTTGGGATGTGGGCGTTGCTGGCAAGGCCGGCATTTATTGCCCATCCCTAATTGCCCAAGAAGGTGGTGGTGAGCCGCCTTCTTGAATCGCTGCAGTCCGTGTGGTGAAGGTTCTCCCACAGTGCTGTTGGGTGGGGCATCCCAGGATTTTGACCCATGGTCCAAATGCTTTGGTACTTTATCCCACTCATGGTGAGTATAAGGGCAGAGGGTTTGTTTCATGGAAGATTTTGCTCATGGAAGTCCCATTTTTGGTCATGATCACAAGATAGGAATGTTGGGAGAAAGCCTAAATCATCACAGTGTTGTCTCCTAATGCTTAAAAATAGTCTAAATTTATTGGTTTTGGTGTAAAGAACGGCGAACTGAATTGAGCAATTGTATATTATAACGTCCCTTGTGGCTTAGTTGGTAAATGCATCATTTGCTGTGGTATTAATCCATACAGATCCAGGTTCGATCCTTGATTTGTGTTGTTAATTGATCTCATCGAAGGAAGCAACTGGAATTCTAAAATAGGCCTCGAGGAGCCCTTGTATTATTGGGAGGCGGGGGGGGGGGAGGAGTGTGTGCGTCCGTGCGCCTCTAAGGGTGGAAGAGCCTGATAACAATCATAGAATCTTACAGCACAGGAGGAGGCCATTCAGCCCACCGTGCCTGTGCTGGCTCTTTGAAAGACCTATCCAATTAGTCCCACTCCCCTGCTCTTTCCCCATTGTCCTGCAAATTTTTCCTTTTCAAGTATTTATCCAATTCCCTTTTGAAAGTTATTATTGAATCTGCTTCCACCGCCCTTTCAGGCGGCGCATTCCAGATCATAACAACTCGCTGCGTAAAAAAAAAATTCTCCTCATCTTCCCCCTGGTATTTTTGCCAATTATCTTTAACCTGTGTCCTCTGGTGACCCTCCTGCTGGTGGGAACAGTTTCTCCCTATCTACTCTATCAAAACCCCTGATAATTTTGAACACCTCTATTAAATCTCCCCTTAATCTTCTCTGCTCGAAGGAGAACAACCCCAGCTCCTCTATTCTCTCCACATTTCTGAAGTCCCTTCTCTTCTACACCCTCTCCAAGGCCTTGATGTCCTTTCTAAAGTGCAGTGCCCAGAATTGGACACAATACTAAGGACTAACCAGTGATTGAGGAAGGTTTAGCATAACTTCCTTGGTTTTGTACTCATTGGGGTAAATTTTGATGTTTATCAGCCCCCAAATTCCGGTGACAAAGAGGCCCCCCCCCCTCCGCCCCCTTGATTTGGAGGCTCCGACCTCATTTACATTCACCAGGCAAGCTGCAAGGTGCTGAAGAGGCATTCCAACACAGCTCGCCGAATCCAGCTGAGAAAAAGGACTGAAGCTGCTGCCGGGAAGGTAAGTGATGGTGGGGAGGGCGAGTCGCGATCACGGAGGATGGGGCTCCAGGGCGGCAGTGGCCCACGTTATTTCACTCCTGTTTGTCCAGGGCCCACAAAAATAATTCAAGACATACTGGCTGCATCGCCAGTGGCAACAGGGCAGTAAAGACTTAAGTCCCCACCTTGAGGCCATTACCGCCCCATTAACTCCAGGTGTGGCCACTCAAAATCAGCCCCATTGTTTAGCATCACACATGAAGAATGGTCACTTGGGTGGGTACCTCTGAGCAACATTTTATGTTACAGCTGCCCTAAGGTAGTGTTACTTTTGTTACTTGTTTACATACCTGTCCTTGCTTCTGCCTCCTCTTCCTCACCATCTTCTGTAAATAACAGATAAGTTTCATTAACACAATGCAAATAAACATGGACGTATGAAAACACTAACAAGCATTCAGGCAGAGAATTGGCTACCTTAGTATATACGCACCAAATGATATCAAGAGTACGAGTTCCTGGACGTTACATTGACAGTTACCAAGTTATTCTTGTTGAATGACCAAAAGGATTACTGTGCGTCACAGGTCCTGCTCCTGTTGCTGGAAGGTAAATATTCCACTGCACTTGCCAGAACATTTACCACATGTTGACTATGATTACTGTCGGTTTGGGTTGTTCTTTCACAGCTGTTTCCCCCTAATTGAAATAGTCATCCCAGTTGCACTGAAAGTGGCGCAGGCTATATGCAAATGGCCGAGATGTCAGAATTTGGGATGAGTGCAAGAGCTTATCCATGGGGCAATGCAAACTCCACCCTGGTCCAGATCTCCGCCAAACATATTCCCGAGGCAGTTCAGGGCTGCTTATTTAGGATTGGTTTAGATCCTTCAACAGGTGAATCTCACACAAGATTGAAAGAATATCAAAAAGTTAAGGTTGGAACAATTTATTTTAGTCGATAAACATTACTTTACTTTGGACTTGGCTTTCACCAGCCTGCTATCATCCACATCCTCTCCTACAGCCAATGTCAGTCTGGGCCAGGGAAGATTTTCTGCTTCTGCCCAGTTCCCCATCAAGGTCACAATGGCAACAGGCCTAACAAATCAATGTATTGCTTGATCCAGACATAACAAGTCAAACAGTGGATCTAACCCAGCCTCTTCCCCTTCCAGTGAATATTCAATGCTTTAATTGGAGATGGAGGATAGCTCCTGTCACAAGACCATCATCCTTCATCCTCAAACATATAAAGCAACAAAGAAAAGGCTTTCCTTTGTTCATACATTTTTTTCTAATTTTTCTTCCCTCACCTCCTGAAGGTGCGGACTCAAGCTCGGGTAAGTGGCTATCTCCCGCCCTCCAATACCTCACCCTCCTTTCCACCGGGAGAGGCAGCACAGCCAACCTGTCTTCACACAAAATGAAAGAAAGACAGACTTGCATTTATATAGCACCTTTCACGACCTCAGATCGTCCCAAAGTGCTTTACAGCCATTGAAGTACTTTTGAAGTGTAGTCATTCGGCTCTGTAGGAAACGCAGCAGCCAATTTCCGCACAGCAAGATCCCATAAACAGAAATGTGATAAATGACCAAATAATTTTTTTTAAGTTATTGTTGGTTGAGGGATAAATATTGGCCAGCTCACCGGGGAAAACTCCCCTGCTCTTCTTCGAAATAGTGCCATGTAATCTTTACATCCTCCTGAGAGGGCAGACGGGCCCTCAGTTTGAATCGAAAGACGGCACCTCCGACAGTGCAGCACTCCCTCAGTACTGCACGGAAGTGTCAGCCTAGATTTTGTGCTCAAGTTTCTGGAGTGGGACTTGAACCCATGACCTTCTGTCTCAGAATTACTACCAACTGAGGCTTAAGATTAGATAAATTAAGCAGCGATAATTACATGAAGCCAGACTTGGGTATTAACTGCCTGTAGGTTGTCAAAGGAATGGAAGACTGAGTAATGTCAGAATCCCACCTAAATATTTATCAGTTTGAGAAGTAAAAAAGTAACTGTCGATGGGAAGTGTCAATTAACGCTGGTTTATTACGAACCATATGTTGCTGGAAGAGAGAAGATAAGGCTAAGGCTGCCAATTGTATTCAGTGATTCAGCTGTAAATATCTTCACCATTAGTCTCCACATCCTCTTTAGTACCAAGCTTAAATTGCACTTTCAGTATTGCATTTTCAGTAAATATAGCCAGGGGCGATGATACAAGCAATTCTCCTGAAATATAGTCACCATTGTATTGTTCTGTAAACAATGGCACAGAAAGCACTGCTCCAATTTAATATTCTTAAAAACTATGTGGAACGTTTTTCAGCAATCACACTAATGGAAAATACCACAACATCCTGGAGCTGCTTAATACAGTGCACTGGCAATCAGCCCAATGAAACAGATTTATTAAGGTAAGTTGCACCAGAGGATTGGTCTCATTTTACATGTCCTGTAGAAACTGCACAAGCCGGTTGAACTCTGAACTGCAATTGGATCATAAATAGCCCTCCTTCTCCTTTACTGTTACCTGTATCAGCATCAAAACCACTATTCCTACTCCAGAATATGCAACAAAGTGATCAGCATTGAAACTGTGATTAGTGTCAACATCCTCCTGATCTGCAGCTCATCAAACTATGCTGCTTCTATCCTATCCCACCCACCCATCACCCCACAGCTCACTGATCCCTATTGGTCCCTGGTCCCCCCACACCTCAGATTTAACATTCTGCACCCTTGTGGTCAAATTCCTCCAAGGTCTCTGTAACCGTCTCCAGCTCTACAAGCCCGCCCTGAACTCTCCGTTCCCAGACTCAGTTCTCTTGCACATCCCCCATTCCGTTTACTCCACCATCGGTAGCCATGCCTACAAGTGCTTACAAACCCTTCAACTTCTCCACCTTGCTCTCCTCCTTCAAGGCCCTGCTAACAATCCATCTCTTTTAGGTAATACCCCTTCTAATCTCTCCTTGGTGTCCTTTTTTTGTCTTCTTATGTTTCTGAAGCTCTTTGGGACGTTTTTCTACATTAAAGGCACTCTACCAATGCAAGTTGCCATTGCTGTTAATACAATGGAAAACGCAGGTCCATCATCTGAAAATAGAAATGGCAGGCTAACATGTTGGGTGTAAATCATTGGTTAAAACTGAACAGGACAGAATGGTCCACATCTGAAATGTTAAATATTTATCCTTTCAGGTTTTGACAGACTTGCCGCATATTTCCAGAATTTTCTCGACTATTAATTTCAGATTTTCAGCATTTGCCAGAGTCCAATTTACAAAGCCAGCAGCATTTTACATTTTCCATTTCTGAAGTCCAGATTAATGGAAAGTAAAGTCCGTTTGCCGTCTTGTCGCATTTGAGTTGCTAAAATTAGTTCCCTCAGCCTGACGGCAGAATTGGAAACTCACATATTCCTCCCAGTTTTAGTGGTGTAAACGGGGGAAGAGAGCTGGTGTACAGATGTCACTTTCTCATGATCCAAACTACAGAAGTGCCTAATGGGAATGCACCTTAAATTATCATATCAGGATATTGACAATCAGCTAACTGATTATTACCAACAGGTTGAAGAACTGGAGATAACAGGCAGCTTAGTTAAGAAAGCAATCAGCTCAACATAACAATTCTAATGTATCAAATACTTCTCTTAACAAAATACATGCAATCCCTAGTCTAAGCATAACGCCTAAATACAAAATTCTAGCCAAGTATAAGGTTATGGAGAGATTCAATAGAGACGTGCAAAATCATGAAGGGCTTTGATAGAGTAAATAAGGAGAAATTATTTCCATTGGTAGATGGTCGGTAACCAGAGGGTACAGATTTATGATAATTGGCAAAAGAACCAGAGGCAAGATGAGGAAAAATGTTTTTACTCAGTGATTTGTTATGATCTGGAATGCGCTGCCTGAAAGGGTGGTGGAGGCAGATTCAATAAAGTAACTTTCAAAAGGGAATTGGATAAATACTTGAAGGGGAGAACATTGCAGGGCTATGGGGAAAGAGCAGGGGAGTGGGACTAATTGGATAGCTCTTTCAAAGAGCCAGCACAGGCACGATGGGCTGAATGGACTCCATCTGTGCTAAATGAATCTATAAATGTTGCCCAGTTATCCACTTTTTGAATACTCAGCTCACTGAGAAACAGCTACACCATTTAGAAACCTGATATATGTTTGTTTTCTGAATCAATGATCAAATAGACTAGGATTCAAAGATGTGTCTGTTGGTTGTTTTTACCCGCGGTTTATAAAAATTCTGATTGGTGTACAATACACATTTAGCAGGATTCGACTGTATTACATTGTCGACCTCCTTTTTATTGCTACATTTTTTTAAAATAACCCTTTGAGTATTGTATAGGTTTTGCAATTGTCAAAATATGTCCATGTTTTCGGGAGCAAAGGCTGATTTTTAGTGTCGGGCACTGGATTATGAGGAAAGACTGCAGAAAATCTGTGATTTTCATCCTTGAAAAGAAGTGACTGAACGGGATCTTCGAGATGGATGGGATTGTAAACAGTGAGGAGAAGGAAAACCTGTAAATTATTTCAAAATAGACTGAGAATAGGACAAGGGACACAAGTTCAAACTAGCAAAAATCAAGTTTCGGTCTGATGTCAGTAAGTTCTTCACACTAAGAGTGATCAACACTTGGAAGGTATTTTACAGTATGGTCACGGCAGTAAACACCCTGGAATCATTTAAGAAATAATTGGCTGTGTTGATGAAGGGGCTGTGGAGTTTCCCTCGAAGGATGAGCTAAGGTGGACCCCCTTATCTCGCAAATCATCTGGAACTTGTAGAAGGTCCCCTGAGGGATAAGTGGATTTAGGCAGCTATGATCTAAGTCATACAGACCAAGGATTCCCAGATCCGATCTCCGGCCCACGCTGTGTTAGCTGATCTCAGCTGGAGCTGTCGTAGGGATTATGTATCGGCCAGGGTTCCTGCTTTAGACTTTGACCCTTGCTGGAAGTAGACATTTCTGGATGTCAGCTGAAGACAAACCGCAACCTTGACAGTGATGCCCCAATGGGTGAATATTCTGCCCACAAACATGGTCGAGGCTCACACACGAATAGTGCTCACTTGAGTGAGGTGCTGGAGGAGGGCGACTGGAACCTTTCTGCAGCAAGGAATCGATGCCTTCAGGAAAGGAGAGAAGTGGAGAAAGATGCAAAGAAAAAAAAAACACCTCCCAAAATCCATTACAAATCGTCTAAATACTTCAGTACTGAACAACCACTGCATAGAAGCCCTGAAACAAGCTCCTCAGTTACATCTGTATGTAAAGTCAAATTAAAAATAACAACTAATGGGTAGTGAAGCCGATACAAGCAAAGCCTATCCTTGTGGATCTCCCGTACTGCTTTGTAGGTGGGGGGATAAAAAGTGTTATCTCAGGTCTTGCACCTCCCCTTTGGGACTCTGCAGTTGCCTTTTACAACTGTTTATGGAGACTGTGCCTAGATTCCCACTGGCAATACCACTCTGAAGTTAATTGACAAGAGGATTATGTAAATTTGTAGTATAGAGTGTCAAAAATAGGAACAGGAGGCCATTCAGCCCCTCGAGCCTATTCCACCATTCAATTAGATCATGGCTGATCTGTATCTTAACTCCATTTACACGCCTAGGTTCCGTAACCCTTAATCCCCTTACCCAACAAAAATCCATCACTCTCAGTTTTGAAATTTTCAATTGCGCTCCCCCACCCACCCCCCCGAGCCTCAACAGCTTTTTGAGGGAAGAAAGTTCCAGATTTCCATTCCCCTTTGTGTGAAGAAATGCTTCTTGACATAACCTCTGAATGGCCTGGCTCTAATTTTGTTCTGGACTCTCCCACCAGAGGAAATAGTTTCTCTCTATTTACCCTGCCAGCTCCTTTAATCTTCCGAAAATTCTCAGTTAGATCACCTCTTAATCTTCTATGTCTGAGGGAATACGAGCCTGGTTGATGCAATCCCTCCTTATAATTTATCCCTAGGGTTAACTAAGGTTAAAGTACTGGCTGGGGGAAAGGGGCTGAGAACCATGGTTAGAAGCCGTTTTAATTGATTATCTGTTGTTTAAGGCAACACAAAAAGAGATAAATATGAAATGATTTTCCTCACAAATCACTTTTCGGAGTAGGTATGGAACCCAACATTTGACAGAAAGGAGTGGAAAGATGACAAAAATGAAGCATTTCTATGCACATTATGTTATATTATTGGCTTCTTTCCTTCATGTTATGGTTCGTACAAGGTAAGAATCAGGTCCATTTAAAGAAATTTGAAGTCCAGTCAGGCTTGATACACATCAGTACATGAATAGAGTCGTTAAGTCTATGGTTTACTGTAATGTAACAAAAGGTAGTTTTAAAATTCTATTCTTGTGAAGTGTTTTGCCCAGAGGGTCCCTGATGTCTCTCTGTATTGATAGCAATGTCTTGTGTTGCAGATAGGAGTTCAAAGGGGGCTTGCCGCAATAATGTGAGAACTGGATTGCTCACCAGCTATTAGGTGGGTAGTGGCCTTTACTGAATCTTTGCTTTGGTCCATTGCATATATTTCTGAAGAGACTACTGAATTTTGGCAGCTCCCTCAGTTGTCACCTCGGAGACAAGTTTCTGGGAATTGCTGACATTATCCTTGGCTTGCTATAGATGTTTGAGAGCCTGATGCAATCAATTCTCCTTCACTGAACTTCGAAGTTAGAAGGTATCACCATAAACAGGCCTTCTGAAACCATGAGAGGGAGAGAGAGAAATTGCAAACGAGAGTAGGAGAGAAAGAAAGTGAGAGGGAGAAAGAGTGAGAGAGCAAGCAAAGGGTCTCCGTTGGGTTAGCATTGAACTGCCATGCTTCAGGTCCAATTTTCATTGAGTTTTATTGGAGATCGGAGATCATCGGAGATATTTCTTCTTTTGCTTTCTGAAGTGAAGGAAATCACGTGAGGAATGTGATATATTATTTAAACTGAAAAGGAAGGAAGGAAGTTGCAATTATATAGCGTCTTTCACGTCCTTTGCTTTTTGTTCTTTATCTCCTTATCAGTGTCGGCCATGACTCAGTTGGTTGCACTCTCACTTCTGAGTCAGAAAGTTGTAGGTTCAAGCCCCACTCCAGAGAATTGATCACATAATTTAAGCTGACAATCTGGTGCAGTACTGGGTGAGCGCTGCACTATCGGAGGTGCTGTCTTTCATACGAGAGGTTAAACCAAGGCCCCATCTGCCCTCTCAGGTGGACGTAAAAGATCCCACTGCACTATTTCGAACAAGAGCAGGGGAGTTCTCCCCGGTATTCTGACCAATATTAATCCCTCAACCAACATCAATAAAACAGATGATCTGGTCATTATCTTATTGCTGTTTGTGGGATCTTGCTGTGCCCAAATTGGCTGCCGCATTTCCCTACATTACAACGGTGCCTACACTTCAAAAGTACTTCACTGGCTGTGAAGCTCTTTGGGACGTCCTGAGGTCATGAAAGGTGCTATATAAATGCATTATCCCAAAATGGTTCACAGCCAATGGATTATGTTTTGAAGTGTAAAAGTAGATGACAAGAGTTTGCTTCCAACCCTGAGCTTGCTGCAATTACTTAGATAATAAGCAGGCTCATAAGCAGCGAGGGCCTGCTTATGGGACTGGTCTTTGGCATTTTATACAAGGAAAATATCCGAGGTAGAAGCCCAAAGACTGTAACCATGGAAACTCAGTGTTGTATTTTCAAGTTATGGAAGGCAGAAATTAATGTTCACAGACTATCTGACTCAGCCACGGATTAAATCCCCTTTTTAACAGCGCAGCAAGGCGATGGAAGTAACGATAAAAAAAACTCTTTATTGCTTTTGTGACCTTACTGTTCTTATTTCCTCCCCTGCTGCCCTTATTTCACGGGTGGTCTTTAAGGCAAAACACTCCCAAACACTGATTATTTTACTAAATTGTAGTCACAGAGTTCCAAAGGAGATATGCAGAAAGCAAGCTTTAAGTAACAAATATACATTAAAATAATTACGCCAGGCAAAGGAATTCTAACAAAACTACACATAATAAACAGTTGGTTAATTGTCCACCTCAAGTGAGTTTCCAAGTCTCGACAGCTCGAAGCCTCAATGGAAGAATTGTCTCCACAATTCAAATGTGGAAGAATGCCAGAGTTTCTGGTCTGCAGTAATGTATGGCTCACTTTTGAGGATCCAACCGAACTCATCTGCTAACAAGGTTTAGCACATCAAGAAACAGGAATTGAGTCATTTGACCCCAGTACAACAACAACTTGCATTTATATAGCGCCTTTAACAGCAAAACATCCCAAGGCGCTTCGCAGGAGCGATTATCAAACAAAATTTGACAACGAGCCACATCAGGAGATATTAGGACAGGTGACCAAAAGCTTGGGCAAAGAGGTAGATTTTAAGGAGAGACTTAAAGGAGGAGAGAGAGGCGGAGAGATTTAGGGAAGGAATTGCAGAGATTAGGGCCCAGGCAGCTGAAGGCACGGCCGCCAATGGTGGAGCGATGGAAATCGGGGATGTGCAAGAGGCCAGAATTGGAGGAGCGCAGAGATCTCGGAGGGTTGTAGGGCTGGAGGAGGCTCCAGAGATAGGGAGGGGCGATACTTCATCCGATAGTCCAAACGTACTGATTAGAAACTCATGAACTATGGCTGCACAAAACAAGACTGGCACATCTTACAGCCTTAGACACGTCCTTCAATAACCAGGAGATTGTATTCAGGAGGGTGGCCGATCTTCAGCAAGGCCACGCACCCCCTCAAATCCACACTCCAAGAAACATGCCTGCGGTCAAATAATAAGCCATCCTCTGGACAATCTTGTGGGGATCCCAAAACAGTTCCTTGATGTTAACATCATCAAACAAAAACTTGTCTTTGAATACTAAACCATAAACTCTACCAGGAGAGAGGCACAGCAACTAATGACAAACCAGTCTTGAGACAATAGCCAGAATTCCTCACCAGCTTTCATACTCTTCCTCAAGCATGCAACTTACAACTGATAAAAGGCGATTATATTAAAACAATGTCTCACTTTTCATTATTATTCTATGGGGTTAAACAAGGTGGTGGGAGGGGAGTTATTGTCATTTAAATATCCTGGAATGAACTTTTGAAGCGTTATTTTGATTTCGGCACTCGGGCCGACCAGTTATTTGTGGCAGTGAGGGAGTTGTTAGTGCTCGAATTTACTTCGCGATTTCACTGCATCTGGGACCTTTTAATACAAAACTGCAGTAAATCACGCTACACACAGTAAATGTAGAAATTCCAGAATTTCTCACAGTGTCTCAAATCACTTACTCGGTCAACAAGATAAGAATAAATAGGAACGATTCATGTTTTTAAACTGCAGAAAAATCCTGAAATGATTGTAGTTATAAATATGTAACTTGCACACAAGGAATCACATCCAAGTGTAGTCTTCAGGTGAAATGGGGCTAGAGAGCAGGGAATATTTGGACCGGGGGGTACAGATCTGATTCAGTCTGCATTTTAAAGTCATACATTCTGTCCTTTTTTTTCATACAACACTTCGATTGTATACCATTATTTGGAGTTAAATAGCAAAACTTGCAGCAATTTGGGAAGAACTTGAGAACATAAGAAATAGGAGCAGGAGTAGGCCATACGGCCCCTCGATCCTGCTCCGCCATTCAATAAGATCATGGCTGAACTTCGACCTCAACTCCACTTTCCCGCCCTTGATTCCCCTAGAGACCAGAAATCTATCAATCTCAGCTTTGAATATACTCAAAGACTCAGCATCCACAGCCCTCTGGAATAGAGAATTCCAAAGATTCACAACCCTCTGTGTGAAGAAATTCCTCCTCATCTCAGTCTTAAATGGCCGACCCCTAATCCTGCAACTACGCCCCCTAGTTCTAGACTCTCCAGCTAGGGGAAACAACCTCTCAGCATCTACCCTGTCAAGCCCCCTCAGAATCTTATATATTTCATTGAGATCACCTCTCATTCTTCTAAACTCCAGACAGTATAGGCCCATTCTACACAATTTCTCCTCATGGGACAACCCTCTCAGGAATTAATCTAGTGAACCTTCATTGCACCGCCTCTAAGGCAAGTATATCCTTCCTTAGATAAGGAGACCAAAACTGTACACAGTACTCCAGGTGTGGTCTCACCAAAGCCCTGTACAATTGTAGTAAGACTTCCTTACTCGTGTACTCCAACCCCCTTGCAATAAACCCCAATATGCTATTTGCCTTCCTAATTGCCTGCTGTACCTGCATCTAACTATTTGTGTTTCTTGTACAAGGACACTCAAATCCCTCCGAATACCAACATTTAGTAGTTTCTCACCATTTAAAGAATATTCTGTTTTTTTCATTCTTCCTACCAAAAAGTGAATAACCTCACATTTCCCCACATTATACTCCATCTGCCACCTTCTTGTCCACTCACATAACCTGTCTATATCCCTTTGCAGACTCTGTGTCCTCCTCACAGCTTACTTTCCCACCTAGCTTTGTATCGTCAGCAAACTTGGATACATTACACTCGGTCCCTTCATCCATGTCATTAATATAGATTGTAAATAGCTGAGGCCCAAGCACTGATCCTTGCGGCACCCCACTAGTTACAGCCTGCCAACCTGAAAATGACCCGTTTATTCCTACTCTCTGTTCTCTATGCTTATATTTTACCCCCAACCCATGAGCCCTTACCTTGTATAATAACCTTTTATGTGGCACCTTATCGAATGCCTTTTGAAAATCCAAATATACGACATTCACTGGTTCCCCTTTATCTACCCTGCTAGTTACATCGTCAAAAACTCTAATAAATTTGTTTAACACGATTTCCCTTTCATAAAACCATGTTGACTCTGCCTAATCATATTATGATTTTCTAAGTGCCCTGTTACCACTTCCCTAATAATGGATTCCAGCATTTTCCCGATGATTGATGTCGGTCTAACTGGCCTGTAGTTCCCTGTTTTCTCTCTCCCTCCTTTCTTGAATAGCGGGGTTACATTTGCTACCTTCCAATCCGCTGGGACCACTCTGGAATCTAGGGAATTTTGGAAGATCATAACCAATGCATCCACTATCTCTGCAGCCACCTCTTTTAGAACCCTTGGATGTAGGCCATCAGGTCCAGGGGATTTGTCGGCTTTTAGTCCCATTAGTTTCTTAAGTACCTTTTCTCTACTGATATTAATTATTTTAAGTTCCTCACTCTCATTAGCCGCTTGATTCCCCACTATTTCTTGAATGCTTTTTGTTTCTTCTACTGTGAAAACTGATACAAAATATTTGTTTAACATCTCTGCCATTTCCTGATTCCCCATTATAATTTCTCCTGTCTCAGCCTCTGAGGGACCAACGTTTACTTTTGCTGCTCTCTTCCTTTTTACATACTTGTAGAAGCTCTTACAATCTGTTTTTATATTTTTTGCAAGTTTACTTTCACATTCTATTTTCTCCCTTTTTATTAATTTTTTGGTCATAATTTGCTGGTTTCTAAAACTCTCCCAATCCTCAGGCTTACTACTCTCCTTGGCAACATTATAGGCCTCTTCTTTTAATCTAATACTATCGTTAACTTCTTTAGTTAGCCACGGATGGATTGGTTTTCCCGTGGTGTTTTTATTTCTCATTGGAATGTATATTTGTTGAGAATATTTCTTTAAATGTTTGCCATTGCTTATCTACCGTCATACCCTCTAATCTAATTTCCCAATCTACCTTATCCAACTCGCCCCTCATACCTACGCAATTGGCTTTATTTAAGTTTAAGACTCTAGTTTCTGACTTAATTACATCACTCTCAAACTAATGTGAAATTCTATCATATTATGATCACTCTTCCCCAGAGGATCCTTTACTTTGAGATTACTAATTAACCCCATCTCATTACACAATACAAGATCTAAAATAGCCTGTTCCCTGGTTGTTTCCATGACGTATTGTTCTAGGAAACTGTCTCGAATGCATTCCATGAACTCGTCCTCCAGACTACCTTTGTCAATTTGATTTGCCCAGTCTATATGTAAATTAAAGTCCCCCACGATTATTGTATTACCTTTGTTACAAGCTCCTATTATTTCATGATTAATACTCTGTCCAACAGTATTGCTACTATTAAGGGGCCTGTAAACTACTCCCACCAGTGTTTTCTGCCCCTTGTTATTTCTTATTTCCACCTATACTGATTCTACTTCCTGATTTTCAGAGCTAAGATCCTTTCTCACTACTGTCCTTAGGTCATCCTTTATTATTAGGTCTAGCCCCCGCCCCCCCTTTTCCATTCTGCCTGTCTGCCTGCAGAGGAGTAGAGTTGGATGGACCAGTTCTCCGCAGTACAGGCTGAGGAGCTGGGAGGCTCAAAATTGAAGTGCTACAGTGCCACCACCAGCCAGAGTGTATTATTGCAGTGTGACAAGTTTACATAGGTAGTTTCCATTGTAAATGTGAACATAGGAATTTATAATGGAAAAAAAGCAGACACGGAAGTGAAGCAAAAATATGACAATAGGAAGTAAAGCTTTTGTAGACAGGTAGTTTGTGCAGACATAAGATATTTAATATAATATTGATTTAGTACGGTAATGTAAACAGCCAGATTGTTTAGATGATGAAAGGGCCACTGTGTACTTACTATCTTTGGCCCTGTCAATGTAAACCTGTGAGTGTTCCTTATTACAAATCGGAAACGTCTCCCATTTCCCACCACAATAAATGTTCACCTTAAAGCAGGGCTTACCCATCAGTATTTGCTTTAAAAATGAAAGATTAAAAAATGATTGTTGATTTTTGTTTAAACAGTGAGTGCTAATATCATCAGAGCAATTAGTTTTGAGTGTTACTGAACCAGACAGTACAAAGACATTAACTGTGCAGTCAGCATGACACAGTGGTCACTGTGTTCAGTAACTCCTGCCAGTCAGTTCCCCCTTAGGAGATCAACAGCACTCTCCACTCAAACAAAAATATTCCAGATAATATCAAACACCTTGTTACAGAAAGTGTTTTTTTGCAGTGTTAGCTTGGCTCAGTGGGAGTCAGAAGCTCAAACCCCTTTTCCAGGACACGAGTACAAAATCTTCACACTTCAGTGCAATACTGAAGGGTGGGGGGCAGGTGTGCTGCATTGTGGGCTATCTTTCAGATGAGACATTAAACTGAGGCCCTGCCTATTGATGTGGATGCAAAAGTGACCATGGCACTATTGAAAGAGCAAGGTGGCCTCCTGGCCAATATTCATCCCTCAACCAAAAACAGACTGACTGGTCATCTATCGCATTGCTATTCACAAACAGCCTCGCTGGATGAAAATTGGCTGCTGTCTTTGCTTGCAAAGTAACAGTGATTACATCTCAAAAGTATTTCATTGGCTGCAAAGTGCTTTGGGATGTCCTGAGGTGGTGAAAGGTGCTATATAAATGCAAGTTCTTTCTTTCTAGGAGATAATGTGACGACTCTTGATTTCAATACAACAAGGATGCAGGGAGGAGGAAGAGCATGCAGAACACAGGAGACGACTGTTTAGTCTCATTACAACAGTGACTACACTTCAAAAAGTACTTCATTGGCTGTGAATCACTTTGGGACGTCCCATGATCATGAAAAACTATATGAATACAAGTTCTGTCTTTTTCTCTCATACACACACATTACCAAATAAATCTATGAAGAAAAAAAATGTGAAAAGCCCACTGGAAGTCACCTATTGACTTGATAAACTGCTTATACGGACCATCTTATGACAGGTGACATGCCAGAACGGTTTATCGAGAGAAGGAGGAGAATATTAAAAATTGCCTTAAGGCTACTCCAGAAATGATCCTTGAGTAACTGTGGTTTATTGGTGCTATTCTATGTTTCATTGATTTTCCTCTATGTGCTACTGTTTTAAATCAAAAGGATTAAGCACATCAAAATCAAATGTTTGCATAGCTGTAAGGAATGTCATCTTGATTTATTGGAGGGAGTTGCAGCAATTCAATCAAGAACTGTGACAGGTTGTCCCAGGCACAAACCTTGCCCAGCCAGAGCTGACTAATTTTGAACCATGATTTACTGAGTTTTATATCGCAAATAAATTAAATTTTAAAACAAATAAAAGGAGAAAATAAACTGCAGCTGGGAGCAGTGATGTTGCTGAGATAAGACCAAGCAAGAGCTATACGGAATGCTAAAGACCAACCACGCACAGGAATAATTGGATCATTTTCTAGGGACAATCAAGGACTTTTTAAGCATTTTATATTATCGCATTAGTCAATTGCCCAAGGCACTGCCCAGAAGGACTTAGGACCAAATGCAGTTTTAAGGTGAAGTGCAGTTAGAGGGGGATAATTGGATCAGGCATAATTCAATCCTGCATTTTAAAGCCATACATCTTATCCTTATTTTTATTCTTCCATTATAAATGTCTATCACCGCAGTTTTAATGGAAACTGCCTATGTAAACTTGTCACACTGCAATTACACCCTCCTACCAGTGGTGGCACTACAGTCTCCATGGGCAGGAGGGTGCAATTAGTGTGACTACTTTCTATAGGCAGTTTCTATTATAAATGTGGACATAGGAATATGTGTGAAAAAAGTTGTCGAGGAGTGTTCTCAGACACAACATTTTTAAATATAGGTGCATCGTGTGAGAGTGACATAAGTGCACTGCTCCCCCATGTTTACGTACAAAACGTGAAGCCAGTCTCCTCCTGTAGACCAGCTCCCACTTTGAAAACCCAGCGTACCTGTAGATGGACCACACTTTGACCATTGTTGTGACATCAGTAATGGCTGGCGCATGACATCCATTAGATTCAGGGATTTTCATCAGGCAACAGTAGACTGAATCTGACTGGGCTCATTTAGTGACCATTCTCAGAAGCTCCAGGAAATGGGGGGAGAGGAGGTAGATTTTCCTCCCCTTTACTTTTTGGGCAGCGATGGAGGAGTGGGGGGAATCGGGGGAGGGAAATGAGGCAAAGGAGCCATTTTGTTGTCTCCCCACTGGTTGTTGCATTCCAGCATATCCTGCTGTTGTAGGTGTTCCAAGTCCTACAACAGTGTCATTCCTTGTATCCTCCCCCCCTGCCCTCACTCCCAAAGCGGGCTCCTTGCCATTGTTGGAAATCCAGCCAAGAGCCCGCCCAATTATATCTTACTTAGCTGACCCGGAAAATTCTATGAGGGTCAATGGCTGGAACCAATGGCAGGCACAAGTCCGTGACCTGTTGCACTTCTGACAGCCTTTCAGTGGTAAGTCTGGGGAGTCTCAGCAAAACCTGGTACATTTACCTTCACAACTGGCACCAGCTGAGAGTGACATGTCTAGAGACAGTGGCACTAACATAATATCAAAGGGCCTTTTGAGTGCAACATAAACCGACTGGTATATTTAAATGAAAACCTCATCCTTTATCCTCCAAACATTACGTCCAAGTAATTAGATGTTTGGGATCTAATGGACAATTTGGCAGGAAAAACAAATAACTGGAGGCATCTTTCATTTATGCAAAAAAATGTGGCTATTGCCCAAAGCTTTGAAGGTTTAATCTGCTGTATGACCCAGCTGCCCAATTGGTGTAACCTGGGAGGCCAGAATCATCTATTTTTGGTTGCCGAGGGCTGAAAATGTGCCACAGGCCATTCAAACTCATGCTAGGCTGTGAGCAGCAGCAGTCTGGGTGGAATCATTTGATGTCTTTCCAATTGGTAGCTCCCACTGAGGGCATGGCCGAGATAGAGACTCAATCATGTGGGGGCAAAACAAAAATCACTGCAATACTTTGGAGCAACAACACATTGTAGCCCTGGGACACTCTACTTCCGTCTCCAACTTTTTTCTTTTCTACAACTCCACGTTTCTGTTGTCTCTTTCTACTGCCATGTCAGCTAGTGGGTAGGAAAGAAAAAAATTGCATTTATATAGCGCCTTTCACGGCCTCAGAACGTCCCAAAGCTTTTTACAGCCAATGAAGGGATAAATATTGGCCAGGCCACCAGGGAGAACTCCCCTGCTCTTCTTCGAAGCAGTGCCAGAGGATCTTTTACATCCACCTGAGAGAGCAGGCGGGGCCTTGGTCTAAATGTCCCATCCAAAAGACAGCACCTCCGACAGTGCAGCACTCCCTCAGTACTGCAATGGGAGCATCAGCCAAGATTTTGTGCTCGAGTCTCTGGACTGGGACTTGAACCTACAACCATCTGACTCAGTGGCGATGTAGGGTCAAGGTTGACTTTCACAGCGACCTGGTGCACACATTGTTTTTGCATATATGCCAGATCATAGTGTCTTGTGGGCCCAATGTTGGTCATATTACTGTAAAGTATTTACGAACATGCACTAGAGACATCTAGTAGTAGTTGGGGTACTCGATGAACTTCATCTCATTCAACCACAGAAATGACCAAAGATTAAGGGGGCTTGTGATGAAAAGAATGCAGTGTGCACAGATTTACTCTCCGACATTTGACCGCTGTACCTTGTGAGATTTTCAAAACACATCACCAGATAATGAAAGGTCCTTCACTCTCAATCACCTCCAAGTCACACAGCATCCTGACAAAGATATATTTCTGTTCCTCCATCATCGCTGGGTCAAAATCCTGGAACTCCCTACCTAACATTGTGGGATCACCTTCAGCACAAGAACTGCAGTGGTTGAAGGCGGCTCACCACCTTCTCAGGGATGGGCAATAAATGCAGCCTCGTCAGGATCAGCAACATCCCAAGAACAAATAAAGATAGCAATATTGCAATTGTACTTATGGACCATTAATCACTTTTTCAAGCAATAAAAACAATCACCATGTGACTCAAAACAACAAGCAGCATCCACCAACCCAGAAACAATCCTGGAATTTAAGCGATGGAGATTGGAAAGCCAGATTTAACGGTCTCTAGCTATTCTGTATGCAATGCACCACTGCTTCTGTTATTCTACATGCATCATAGATAAGTTCATGTGTTCTCCTCCAAATAACACATTCCAGCAATCAATTTGTGATATTCCATAGAGAATATTTTTTTTTTATTATTCGTTCATGGGATGTGGGCGTCGCTAGCGAGGCCGGCATTTATTGCCCATCCCTAATTGCTCTAGAGAAGGTCTTGGGTTATCACCCAGCCTTTGTGTTGCACTGCTTGTAACGCACTCCATCCTGCGTGTTACACTGCTTGTAACGCACTCCATCCTGCGTGTTGCACTGCTTGTAACGCACTCCATCCTGCGTGTTACACTGCTTGTAACGCACTCCATCCTGCGTGTTACACTGCTTGTAACGCACTCCATCCTGCGTGTTGCACTGCTTGTAACGCACTCCATCCTGCGTGTTGCACTGCTTGTAACGCACTCCATCCTGCGTGTTACACTGCTTGTAACGCACTCCATCCTGCGTGTTACACTGCTTGTAACGCACTCCATCCTGCGTGTTGCACTGCTTGTAACGCACTCCATCCTGCGTGTTACACTGCTTGTAACGCACTCCATCCTGCGTGTTGCACTGCTTGTAACGCACTCCATCCTGCGTGTTACACTGCTTGTAACGCACTCCATCCTGCGTGTTGCACTGCTTGTAACGCACTCCATCCTGCGTGTTACACTGCTTGTAACGCACTCCATCCTGCGTGTTACACTGCTTGTAACGCACTCCATCCTGCGTGTTGCACTGCTTGTAACGCACTCCATCCTGCGTGTTGCACTGCTTGTAACGCACTCCATCCTGCGTGTTACACTGCTTGTAACGCACTCCATCCTGCGTGTTACACTGCTTGTAACGCACTCCATCCTGCGTGTTGCACTGCTTGTAACGCACTCCATCCTGCGTGTTACACTGCTTGTAACGCACTCCATCCTGCGTGTTGCACTGCTTGTAACGCACTCCATCCTGCGTGTTACACTGCTTGTAACGCACTCCATCCTGCGTGTTACACTACATGTAACGCACTCCATCCTGCGTGTTACACATGTAACGCACTCCATCCTGCGTGTTACACTACATGTAACGCACTCCATCCTGCGTGTTACACATGTAACGCACTCCATCCTGCGTGTTACACTACATGTAACGCACTCCAGCCTGTGTATTATTCTGCATACAGTATATTTCAGTTGCTGTATTTTATAACCACAGTGACTGAAACATCCAAAAGTTCTAACAGTATCTCACAATCACTGGCCTGATAAATCTTTGGGGAAGATGACGATAAACATTTTTGATCTGCAGCTCACTTACTTCCGCTAGTGTTAATGAGTCATTTAACACAGAAGAGGAAAGGCTGCTAATGATATTACAACCAGATGCTGGTGTTTATCTCTGATACTAAAGACAGATTCTATTGTTGCTATCCCATATGCACCTGATAAATTAATTTGAAAACTCTAGAGCTACGAACAGTTGAGCAAGTGGAAAATGAGGACAACATGCAACCAATGTTCAGTTTAGCTTGTCTGAACAATCAGACATTGTGAACGTGGAGAAAAAAGGAAAGAAAAATTAATTTGCTTCAAATTTCACCCATCCCTTTCTCGCTCTCTCTCTCTCCAGGAATGGGCTTTCCATTCCCGGCCCGGGAAAGCCTCGATTTTGAAATTCTCATCCTCGTTTTCAAGTCCCTCCATGGCCTCGCTCCTCCCTATCTCTGTAACCTCCACCAACCCTCCAACCCTCCGAGATCTCTGCGCTCCTCCAATTCTGGCCTCTTGCCCATCCCCGATCTTCAACCATCGCTCCACCATTGGCGGCCGTGCCTTCAGCTGCCTGGGCCCGAAGCTCTGGAATTCCCTCCCTAAACCTCTCCGCCTCTCTCTCTCCTCCTTTAAGACACTCCTTAAAACCAACCTCTTTGACCAAGCTTTTGGTCACCTGTCCTAATGTCTCCTTATGTGGCTCAGTATAAAATTTTGTTTGATAATCGCTCCTGTGAAATGCCTCGAGATGTTTGACTAAGTTAAAGGTGCTACACAAATGTGAGTTGTTGTTGTTGTTGTTGTTGTTGTTGTTGTTTGACATCTATGACGAGCTCTCTATCTCCCATAACTGTCTGGCTTATACTTCTTCCCACCCCACTTCCGATAAGGATTCCATTCTTTTCACCCTGTTTCTCCCTTGGTTCTGATGATGCCACCTTCCACACGATTCTGAAATGTCCTCCTTTCTCCTCAGCTGAGGATTTGCCTCCCACGGTAGACCATACTCTCGATCGGATCCATCCCATTTCCAATGCTTCTGCCGTCACCTCTTCTTCCCCCTAACCTACCAGCCTCTGCATTTATCAGATCATCTTCCACCACCTCCAACATGATCCTACTATCAAATACATCTTCCCCTCCCCTCTCTGCTTTCCAAAAGGATTGTTCTCTAGATGACACTACTCTTCACTGCTCCTGCCACTTACTGTCCTTCCCCTGGCACCTTCCCACACAAGCACAGGAGATGCAACGCCTGCCCATTTACCTCTTGCAACACCAATGTCCAGGACCCAAAGCACTCCTTCCAGGTGAGACAGTGATTTGTGTGTACTTCCTCCAAACTAGCATAGTATGCGCTGTTCATGGTGCGATCTCCTCTGCATTGAGGAGACCAAACGCAGATTAGGTGTCCACTTTGTTGAACATTTTCATTACATCCGGGAGATGCGATCCCCAGCCTCATGTCGCACGGCACTTCAATCCCCTGGCCCCGTCCCACTTTGACCTCTCTGCTCTTGGCCTTCTATAATGAACTATAATAAACTCAGCACAAGTTTGTTGGTCAGCACTGTATCTTTCTATTTCTTTCAACACATTTACCAATTGTTAACTTAAATGTTCTCTCCACAGATGCTGAATGTTTCCAGCATTTTCTGTTATTGCTCCAAATATTCGCTTAAGAGAAAAAAAGCTTAAGAAAACATGTTTTATCAAATTATTCACAGGCATTACTGATAAAGGAACAAAGGAACAGGAGTAGGCCATTCACCCCTCGAGCCCACTCTGCCATTTGATAAGATCATGACTGATCTGTGATCTAACTCCATATACCTGCCTTTGGCCCATATCCCTTAATACCTTTGGTTGCCAAAAAGCTATCTATCTCAGATTTAAATTTAGCAATTGAGCTAGTATCAATTGCCGTTTGTGGAAGAGAGTTCCAAACTTCTACCACCCTTTGTGTGTAGAAATGTTTTCTAATCTCACTCCTGAAAGGTCTGGCTCTAATTTTTAGACTGTGCCCCCTACTCCTAGAATCCCCAACCAGCGGAAATAGTTTCTCTCTATCCACCCTATCCGTTCCCCTTAATATCTTATAAACTTCGATCAGATCACCCCTTAACCTTCGAAACTCTAGAAAATACAACTCCAATTTGTGTAATCTCTCCTAACTTAATCCTTGAAGTCGGGGTATCATTCTAGTAAGCCTACGCTGCACTCCCTCCAAGGCCAATATGTCCTTCCGAAGGTGCGGTGCCCAGAATTCCATGTTGTAACTTCTATGATTCTATGATTCTAACTGCTCTCAGTACTCCAGGTGCGGTCTAACCAGGGTTTTGTGTAGCTGCAGCATAACTTCTGCCCCCTTGTACTCTAGTCCTCTAGATATAAAGGCCAGCATTCCATTAGCCTTATTGATTATTTTCTGCACCTGTTCATGACACTTCAATGATCTATGTACCTGAACCCCTAAGTCCCTTTGGACATCCACTGTTTTTAACTTTTTACCATTTAGAAAGTACCCTGTTCTATCCTTTTTTGATCCAAAGTGGATGACTTCACATTTGTCTACATTGAATTCCATTTGCCACAGTTTTGCCCATTCACCTAATCTATCAATATCGTTTTGTAATTTTATGTTTTCATCTACATTGCTTACAATGCCACCAATCTTTGTGTCATCGGCAAACTTAGACATCAGACTTTCTATGCCTTCATCTAAGTCATTAATAAATATTGTGAATAATTGAGGCCCCAAGACAGATCCCTGCGGGACTCCACTAGTCACATCCTGCCAATGAGAGTACCTACCCATTATCCCTACTCTCTGTCGCCTTTCGCTCAGCCAATTTCCTAACCAAGTCCGTACTTTTCCCTCAATTCCATCTTAGCTAACAGTCTCTTACGTGGGACCTTATCAAATGCCTTCTGGAAATCTATTTAAATAACATCCATTGACATTCCCCTGTCCACTACTTTAGTCACCTCTTCAAAAAATTCAATCAGGTTTGTCAGGCACGACCTACCTTTCACAAATCCATGCTGGCTCTCTCTGATTAACTGAAAATTTTCGAGGTGTTCAGTCCTTAATTATAGACTCCAGTAATTTTCCCACAACAGATGTTAGGCGAACTGGTCTATAATTCCCTGGTTTCCCTCTCTCTCCTTTCTTAAAAAGCAGAGTGACATGTGCAATTTTCCAATCTAGAGGGACAGTTCCTGAATCTAGAGAACTTTGAAAGATTATAGTTCGGGCATCCGCAATGTGCTCATCTACTTCCTTTAAAACCCTGGGATGGAAACCATCTGGTCCTGGGGGTTTGTCACTCTTTAGTGCTATTATTTTCTTCATTACTGTTGCTTTACTTATATTAATTTTATTGAGTCCCTGTCCCTGATTCAATATAAGTTTTCTTGGGATTTCCGGCATGCTATCCTCTTTTCCTACTGTAAATACTGAGGGGCAAAGTAATTATTCAACATGTCCGCCATTTCCCCATTGTCAATGACAATATCCCCACTTTCAGTTTTTAAGGGGCCAACACTGCTCCTGACCACCCTCTTTTTCCTAATAAAACTATAAAAGTTCTTTGTATTGGTTTTGATATCCCTTGCAAGTTTCTTTTCATACTCTCTTTTTATAGCTCTTACTATCTGTTTTGTGACCCTTTGTTAATCTTTGTATCTTTCCCATTCGCCAGGATCTGTGCCATTTTTTGCCTTTTTGTATGCCCTTTCCTTATGTCTTATACTGTCCCTTACCTCTTTAGTTGTCCACGGCTGTTTTTTTTGGCAAGTAGAGTTCTTGCCCCTCGGGGTATAAACCGATTCTGTATCACGTTAAATGTTTCTTTTAACATTTCCCATTGATCATCAGTCGTTTTACCCATTAACAGATTTGCCCAGTTTACTGTGGACAGTCTCTGTCTCATCCCATTGAAGTCGGCCTTACCCAAGTCTAGAATCTCAGCAGCTGATTCACTTTTTTCCCTTTCAAACACTACATTGAACTCGATCATGTTATGGTATTTTCTTGAACCTGCTGGTTAAGAAGCATCAATATTCAGTGCCTCAGAATCGAGTTGTTCTTCCTCTCGAGCAGCTGAATGTGAATCCAGCCCAAACAGATGCGATGAGTTTCTATTCTCTGGTGTGGTGCTAAGTGGAAGCCAGTTTCTGCAGACTCGACCCAGGCGCAGGTGGATCGATGCCCACAGCATAAAACTGCTCTCAAATTCTTGAAATAATGAAACTGGTCCAATTGGGAACGTCCTTCTGAAGTCGGAGATTGGACGCACCTCGTCATGGAAACCGAGGAGCTCTGCATTGCATCGAGTCTGTACTCTACAGAGAATGCCTCATTTGGTCATTGAGTGCAATGATGCAAAGCATTCAACACCCAGTATGGCTTTCAACTACGTCCATCATGACGATGAATAAATGCGAAGGAAGTATAAAAGCATAATAGTGGAGATTTTCTGCTTTGACCATCCCTGCGTCTTCCAACATTTATGGAGTAAAATGTCCCAAGGCAATTCACAGGAATGATCATCAAACAAAATTTGACACCGAGCCATATAAGGACATATTAGGACAGGTGCTTGGTCAAAGAGGTAGGTTTTAAGGAGCATCTTAAAGGAGGAGAGAGCGGTAGAGAGGTTTAGGGAGGGAATTCCAGAGCTTAGGGCCCAGGCAGCTGAAGGCACGGCCGACTGGATACAAAATCATGGTGGGCTGCTGTGCAATTTCCCAACACGTTCTGTCATTGGGCATAATTCCACAGCAGAATAAATAGAAAATCTCTGCTAATAATGTTTGTTTTATCCATACGGATAGATGGATAACGCCATCAACTCTCTTGTTCATCGATTACTAAACTGCCCATCACAGCCAACTTGCAAAATCTTGAAGGAAAATAATTTTTTTTTAAAGCAGATTTCTGTGGGAATTTCTGTCTTCAATAAAATGCCAAACATAATAATCCTGACCTCACCAGACAACAACGGCGAACTATAATTACCAGGAACCTACTGTACCATTTATCATAAAATCTGTTCAGGTTGTAATGGCCGCTCAAACATTGGGTATATGATTCACGCACTGGTAAAATGGTGAGATTTTACCCACTGGCATCAAAAATCACAAATATGTTTTTTTTTTACCCCAGTGAATTCACACAACCGATCGATGTGATTCAGTTCAACAGCTGCTTTCAGTTGATCTGTGGTGCGGTAATAAACCATATGGGCCAAAAGGTCCTGTTTGATTGCAGCTCTCTGATCTTGAATAATAGCTTAGTGGGTAAAAGCAGCACTCGTGATACTGAACAATACAGGCCTGAAAGGCTCCAGCATTAGTGTACAAGTCTGTGCAACTACTTCATCCCAGCCAAAGCACCAGCCGCCATGCTCAGAGTGTGCGAGCCTCGACAATCTCATGCTACTCAACCATGGAAGGCATTATTTTTGGACACTAACGGAATCAAGGGATATGGGGATCAGGCAGGAAAGTGGAGTTGAGGTCGAAGATCAGCCATGATCTGATTGAATGGCGGAGCAGGCTCGAGGGGCTGAATGGCCTACTCCTGCTCCTATTACTTATGTTCTTATCACAGCCAATCCCAGTCCCGTCATTAGCCAATAGCCGCAGACACGTGTAGACTTTCCAGCAGGGGTTATTAGATAGAGATTCACAGCGAAAACCCCAGCTGATTTACAATGTCCTCTCCTGCAAAGCCAAGGAGCATGAAGCCCCACTGCAGCCCTTTAATTGCTGCTTCAGCTAAGTTCAGCTAACAGCACAGACAGTGAACTTTCCTAAGGGATCATTTTAACCTAACCCGCCCGGCGAGAAACTGACCAGATAGAATCAGCTGCCTGTTTCACACCCACCCCGTCCCCCCCGCCCAATCTCACTTTCCATTGAGGTCTCACTATCCAGGCTTAGACAATGAACGGCCACTTGACTGATGAAACCACCAGAAGAACTGAACCACAGGTGAAGTCTACATTTTCAGGGGGGAAAAGGAAGACAAAATTGGAGGGGAATATTTAAAATAAAAACCCTACAGGAAAGTTGCTCGGCTCGTGCTAAATGGAGACGACCTCAGCCTAACATCTGTTGTGGGGAAAATGCTGGAGTCTATAATTAAGGATAGGGTGAATGAACACCTCGAGAATTTTCAGTTAATCAGAGAGCCAGCATGGATTTGTGAAAGGTAGGTCGTGCCTGACAAATCTGATTGAATTTTTTGAAGAGGTGACTGAAGTAGTGGACAGGGGAATGTCAATGGATGTTATTTATATGGACTTCCAGAAGGCATTTGATAAGGTCCCATATAAGAGACTGTTAGCTAAGTTAGAAGCCCATGGAATCGAGGGAAAAGTACGGACTTGGTTAGGAAATTGGCTGAGCGAAAGGCGACAGAGAGTAGGGATAATGGGTAGGTACTCACATTGGCAGGATGTGACTCGTGGAGTCCCGCAGGGATCTGTCTTGGGGCCTCAATTATTCACAATATTTATTAACGATTTAGATGAAGGCATAGAAAGTCTGATGTCTAAGTTTGCCGATGACACAAAGATTGGTGGCATTGTAAGCAGTGTAGATGGAAACATAAAATTACAAAGGGATATTAATAGATTAGGTGAATGGGCAAAATTGTGGCAAATGGAATTCAATGCAGACAAATGTGAGGTTATCCACTTTGGATCAAAAAAGGATAGAACAGGGTACTTTCTAAATGGTAAAAAGTTAAAAACAGTGGATGTCCAGAGGGACTTAGGGGTTCAGGTACATAGATCATTGAAGTGTCATGAACAAGTGCAGAAAATAATCAATAAGGCTAATGGAATGCTGGCCTTTATATCCAGAGGACTGGAGTACAAGGGGGCAGAAGTTATGCTGCAGCTACACAAAACCCTGGTTAGACCGCACCTGGAGTACTGGGAGCAGTTCTGAGCACCGCACCTTCGGAAGGACATATTGGCCTTGGAGGGAGTGCAGCGTAGGTTTACTAGAATGATACCCGGACTTCAAGGGTTAAGTTACGAGGAGAGATTACACAAATTGGGGTTGTATTCTCTAGAGTTTCGAAGGTTAAGGGGTGATCTGATCGAAGTTTATAAGATATTAAGGGGAACGGATAGGGTGGATAGAGAGAAACTATTTCCGCTGGTTGGGGATTCTAGGAGTAGGGGGCACAGTCTAAAAATTAGAGCCAGACCTTTCAAGAGTGAGATTAGAAAATATTTCTACACACAAAGGGTGATAGAAGTTTGGAACTCTCTTCCGCAAACGGCAATTGATACTAGCTCAATTGCTAAATTTAAATCTGAGATAGAGAGCTTTTTGGCAACCAAAGGTTTTAAGGGATATGGGCCAAAGGCAGGTATATGGAGTTAGATCACAGATCAGCCATGATCTTATCAAATGGCGGAGCAGGCACGAGGGGCTGAATGGCCTCCTCCTGTTCCTATGTTCCTATCACTGCTGATGTTGTTCTTTGTGCTGTCTCAGGTGCAGAAACAGCATACGTCCTGCCTACGTTGCTGCTAAACACACCTAGACCAGTGTTTAATACACACTGCAGTTTACAGCACTAAGCGGAGATGGAATCAAACCTGAAATTAGATTAAATTCAAAATCCACTGGAGAATTTACATCAGCTGCATTCAGAGCGGTCACGTTGCACTTACATCACCAGGACTACTCGCTACTCTTCTTTTGCGAAAACCTCATTTTGTGTCTCACTATAGTAGTATAATAAACATGTCTGTAGGTTATACCTACATGTTGTACCTACATGTTGTACCTACATGTTACACCTACATGTTACACCTACATGTTACACCTACATGTTGTACCTACATGTTACACCTACATGTTACACCTACATGTTACACCTACATGTTACACCTAGCTGAGCAAAGACACGGGGGGGAATACACAGCAAATGCTGAAAATCTGAAATAAATAAAACAACAGGAAATGCAGAGCAGGTTGGACAGTCTCTGAAAATCGAGAAGGCAGGTTGAAGGTTCTAATGAACGATTGTCTACCTTTGGCTCAGTGGTAATATTCCAACCTCTGAGTCAGAAGATACAGGGGTTCAATCCCCACCCCACACTGTCCCGGCGAGTGGAGGCCGGAGCTCCAGCTCTGAATTCTGGGATGCTCGCATCCCCCCCCCTCCTCATTGTGTGGGCTGTGGGAGTCTGTAAATCTCTCCCGTTGTATAGGACTAACCCCACAATCGGTCGGTATAAAGATGGTTACGACCATGGAAGGAACGGCCATGTCCCGGCCTGTCAGACTGTTATTCAGCCTGTCAGTCCCTCCACCACTTCACAACGTTCTCCAAGGGAGGAATGCAATGATTACAAATCGAACCACCTGAAATGTTAGCCTCTCTCTCCTCTTTCATGTGCTCACAACACCACAAGACCTGGATGGCCGATTGGCCCATCTTAACTTATCCATCCTCCCCTCACACCATGTCAGTCTTAGGGCAGTGGGTAGCACTCTCACTTCGAGTCAGAAGGTCGAGGGTTTGAGGCCCATTACAGAGACTTGAGCTCATGACCCAGGCTGGCACTCTCAGTGCAGTAGTGAAGGAGTGCTGCACTGTCGGAGGTGTTCCCTCAATACTGCACTGGAGTGCCACAACTGATTCCCTATGTGTTAAATAAATACGGTTAAATATTTTAGCATGTTCCGAGACTGCTGCTGAGGCAGAACAGTTCAGCAGCAATTCTACTTTGTAATTATTCAGCAACAGAATCGTACAGAGCACCGTCGCTGCCCACCATCAGTGCCCACCATCAGTGCCAGTCAGTGCCCACTGTCAGTGCCCATCAGTGCCCACTGTCAGTGCCCGTCAGTGCCCGCCGTCAGTGTCCATCAGTCCCCACTGTCAGTGCCCGTCCGTGCCCGCCAGTGCCCACCGTCAGTGTCCATCAGTGCCCACTGTCAGTGCCCACCGTCAGTGTCCATCAGTGCCCACCGTCAGTGCCCACCGTCAGTGTCCATCAGTCCCCACTGTCAGTGCCAGTCAGTGCCCGTCAGTGCCCACCGTCAGTGTCCATCAGTGCCCACTGTCAGTGCCCACCGTCAGTGTCCATCAGTGCCCACCGTCAGTGTCCGTCAGTGCCCATCAGTGCCAGTCAGTGCCCACCGTCAGTGTCCATCAGTGCCCACCGTCAGTGCCAGTCAGTGCCCGCCATCAGTGCCAGTCAGTGCCCACCATCAGTGCCCGTCAGTGCCCACCGTCAGTGCCAGTCAGTGCCCGCCATCCGTGCCAGTCAGTGCCCGCCGTCAGTGCCAGTCAGTGCCCACTGTCAGTGTCCGTCAGTGCCCACCGTCAGTGCCCACCGCTCCAATTCACTGTTGAACTAACTGTGTTTAATCCATTTAAATTTATGTTTTTTTTTCCAAAAAGTCACAATATCTTTCCACTCGTGCTGCTATTTGCTTAATAAAGCTAATTTTGATTTAAGTATAGATTGGTGCAATTAATTACGGATGCTTAAGCATCAGATTAATGACCCCATTCTCACCTCTGCAAATACTGAACTGTTAATTACCCAACTAAATTGAACACTTTAACATCTCATTACTCATTCTCGACCCGTTAAATCTCCTCTCTCTAAAGCTGCTTCAAAAAAAACATTGTTTTTTCAAGGTGAGGGATCTTAACATTGGGGAATGGACACCCAAGGGTGCATTTCAACTCCCGAATGGGAAGCAGGGGTCGGCTGGGTGGGGGGGGAGGGGGAACACACACACACTTTAATGGTCTTCCCGCCCTGGGAGTCTCTGTATGAGGCCTCAGCCCATTTTACTGGCCGGGGGCCTCATTTACATCCAGAGGCCAGCGCACTCTTTGTAATAACTTCAGTTCATAACCACTGCTCCCATTTTTTTGGGCAGCAGGTGCTGGTAATGGTTCTACTGTTGCCATTTACAGCTCCTCCAGCCCCATCTTGTCCCATTACCACCCTCCGTGCCTTGCACCATCATCCCTTTTGTCATTTAATCACTCCTGTCCTCCCCCCTATCACGGACTCACCACCCTCCCCCCAACACCCCTTTCCCAGGCTCTGTACTTGCTTAAAAACTGAGCAGGGAGAGAGAGGAAAGTGTAACAGGAAGGGACAGAAGGTATGGAGTAATAGGTAAAGTGTTAAAAAAGGAAAAAGCAGGAACTAAGCGTCACAAAACAGATTTGAAAGTTCTTTATCTGAATGCACGTAGCATTCGTAATAAAATGGACGAGTTAACGGCACAAATAACTACGTATGGGTATGATCTTGTGGCCATTACAGAAACATGGCTGCAGGGTGACAACGACTGGGAATTAAATATGCCAGGGTATTTAACAATCAGGAAGGACAGGCAGGAAGGAAGGGGAGGTGGGGTGGCTATGTTAATAAAGGAAGGAATCACTGTAATACAGAGAAATGATATTGGGACAAAGCATCAAGATAATGAAACAGTTTGGGTGGAGATAAGGAATAATAAGGGAAAAAAAACATTAGTGGGCGTAGTATATAGGCCTCCTAATAGTTGCAACTCTGCTGGAAGAAGTATTAATCAGGAGATAGTCGGGGCATGTAATAAGGGAACAGCCATAATTATGGGGGATTTTAATTATCATATTAACTGGACAAATCAAATTGGGCAGAGCAGCCTTGAGGACGAGTTCATTGAGTGCATCAGGGATGGATTTCTTGAGCAGTATGTAACTGATCCTACAAGGGGGCAGGCAACCTTGGACCTGGTCCTGTGTAATGAGTCAGGATTAATTAATAATGTCCTAGTTAAGGATCCCCTTGGAACGAGCGACCACAACATGGTTGAATTCCATATCCAATTAGAGGGTGAGAAGGTTGATTCTCAAACAAGCGTACTGAGCTTGAATAAAGGAGACTATGATGGTATGAGAGCGGAATTGATTAAAGTGGACTGGGAAAATAGATTAAAGGGTAAGACGGTACATGAGCAGTGGTGTTCATTTAGGGAGTTATTTTACAACTTTCAAAATAAATATATTCCACTGAGGAAAAAAGGGTGTAAAAGAAATGACAGCCACCCGTGGCTAAGTAAAGAAATCAAGGATAGTATCCGACTAAAAACAAGGACATATAAGGTAGCCAAACTTAGTGGGAGGATAGAAGATTGGGAATTCTTCAAAAGACAGCAAAAAGTAACTAAAGGATTGATTAAGAAAGGGAAGTTAGATTATGAAAAGAAATTAGCAAAAAATATAAAAACAGATAGCAAGAGTTTCCATAGTTATATAAAAAGAAAAAGGGTGGCTAAGGCAAACATAGGTCCCTTAGAGGATGAGACCGGGAAATTAATGGTGGGAAACATGGAGATGGCAAAAATGCTGAACAAATATTTTGTTTCAGTCTTTACAGTAGAGGACACTAAGAATATCCCAACACTGGACAAACAGGGGACTCTCGGGGGGGAGGAGCTAAATACGATTAAAATCACTCAAGAGATGGTACTCAGTAAAATAATGGGACTCAAGGCGGATAAATCCCCTGGACCTGATGGCTTCCATCCTAGGGTCTTGAGGGAAGTGGCAGTAGGGATTGTGGATGCTTTGGTGATAGTTTTCCAAAATTCCCTGGACTCAGGAGAGGTCCCGGCAGATTGGAAAACTGCTAATGTATCACCGTTATTTAAAAAGGGTAGTAGGCAGAAGGCTGGAAATTATAGGCCAGTTAGCTTAACATCTGTGGTGGGTAAAATTTTGGAGTCTATTATTAAGGAGACAGTAACGGAACATTTAGATAAGCATAATTTAATAGGACAAAGTCAGCATGGCTTTATGAAGGGGAAGTCATGTCTGACAAATTTGCTTGAGTTCTTCGAGGATATAACGTATAGGGTGGATAAAGGGGAACCAGTGGACGTAGTGTATTTAGACTTCCAGAAGGCATTCGACAAGGTGCCACATAAAAGATTATTACTTAAGATAAAAAATCACGGGATTGGGGGTAATATTCTGGCATGGGTGGAGGATTGGTTATCAAACAGGAAGCAGAGAGTTGGGATAAATGGTTCATTTTCGGACTGGCAACCAGTAACCAGTGGTGTTCCACAGGGGTCGGTGCTGGGTCCCCAACTCTTTACAATCTATATTAACGATTTGGAGGAGGGGACCGAGTGCAACATATCAAAATTTGCAGATGATACAAAGATGGGAGGGAAAGTAGAGAGTGAGGAGGACATAAAAAACCTGCAAGGGGATATAGACAGGCTGGGTGAGTGGGCGGAGATTTGGCAGATGCAATATAATATTGGAAAATGTGAGGTTATGCACTTTGGCAGGAAAAAATCAGAGAGCAAGTTATTTTCTTAATGGCGAGAGACTGGAAAGTACTGCAGTACAAAGGGATCTGGGGGTCCTAGTGCAAGAAAATCAAAAAGTTGGTATGCAGGTGCAGCAGGTGATCAAGAAAGCCAACGGAATGTTGGCTTTTATTGCTAGGGGGATAGAATATAAAAACAAGGAGGTATTGCTGCAGTTATATAAGGTATTGGTGAGACCGCACCTGGAATACTGCATACAGTTTTGGTCTCCATACTTAAGAAAAGACATACTTGCTCTCGAGGCAGTACAAAGAAGGTTCACTCGGTTAATCCCGGGGATGAGGGGGCGGACATATGAGGAGAGGTTGAGTAGATTGGGACTCTACTCATTGGAGTTCAGAAGAATGAGAGGCGATCTTATTGAAACATATAAGATTGTGAAGGGTCTTGATCGGGTGGATGCAGTAAGGATGTTCCCAAAGATGGGTGAAACTAGAACTAGGGGGCATAATCTTAGAATAAGGGGCTGCTCTTTCAAAACTGAGATGAGGAGAAACTTCTTCACTCAGAGGGTGGTCGGTCTGTGGAATTTGCTGCCCTAGGAAGCTGTGGAAGCTACATCATTAGATAAATTTAAAACAGAAATAGACAGTTTCCTAGAAGTAAAGGGAATTAGGGGTTATGGGGAGCGGGCAGGAAATTGGACATGAAGCTGAGTTCGGATCGGTCAATGCCCTGTGGGTGGCGGAGAGGGCCCAGGGGCTATGTGGCCGGGTCCTGCTCCGACTTCTTGTGTTCTTTAGATTTGTGGTTGGGATCAGATCAGCCATGATCTTATTGAATGGCGGAGCAGGCTCGAGGGGCCGATTGGCCTACTCCTGCTCCAATTTCTTATGTTCTTATGTTCTTCCAGTTCTGATGAAAAATCATCGAACTGAAACGTTAACTCTGTTTCTCTCTCCACAGACGCTGCCTGACTCGCTGAGTATTTCCAGCAGTTTCTGTTTTTATTTCAGATTTCCAGCACCCGCTGTATTTTGCTTTTGATTTGGGCTGTGGGTAGCCTGGGAAGCAAGGCAGGACACACGGCTATGCTTGTCTGCAATTATTATTCTGCATCATCATTCATATTATTTCTTGTGCTCGAGGGTTCACAAATATATTCTGGTGATCAGTGAACTGTTCCAATTTCACTTCCACCTTTAATGGGAAAGACTTTGATGGGAGAAGCAACAATTTCTGAAAAAAACAGGAGTGCCCTGTGGGATTGTCATCAAAAGATTTGTTCCTTCCTAAGTATCATATTTTATATATATATATATATATATATATATATATACATACACATACATATATATATATATACATACACATACATATATATATAAAAATAAATGAGTCAAAATTAACTATTTAATCATTTCAATTAAACAATGTAAATAACACAGAAAAGTGAGAATTTAGTGCTCAAAGATTTCAATTTTTAGATAATTTGAGTTAAGCAACCTTGAACATACATATATATATAAAAGACATATGAAAGAGAGTTTCAGGAATTACACAGTACAAAGCCAGCCTGACATTTCCAGTTTAGAAATATTACTTATTACTTTTCAACTATACTTGCTAATGTTTTTTGATTCAGGCACAGAAATGACAATTTTCAGGGCTCCTCTGTTGACTGAATAGCTAAATGCACTGTAACATCTTCCAGCCCTACAACCCTCTGATATCTGCACTCCTCCAATCCTGGACACCTGCACATCCCCGGCAGTCAATAAGGTGCCACATAAAAGGTTGTTACATAAGATAAGGGCTCTTGGGGTTGGGGGTAACACATTAGCATAGATATTGGTTAGTGGACAGGAAACAGAAAGTAGGAATAAACGGGTCATTTTCAGGTTGGCAGGCTGTAACTAGTGGGGTGCTGCAAGGATCAGTGCTTGGGCCTCAGCTATTTACAATCTATATTAATGACTTAGATGAAGGGACCGAGTGTAATGTATCCAAGTTTGCTGACGGTACAAAGCTAGGTGGGAAAGTAAACTGTGAGGAGGACACAAAGAGTCTGCAAAGGGATATAGACAGGTTAAGGTGAGTGGGCAAGAAGGTGGCAGATGGAGTATAATGTGGGGAAATGTGAGGTTATTCACTTTGGTAGGAAGAATAGAAAAACAGAATATTTTTTAAATGGCGAGAAACTATTAAATGTTGATGTTCAGAGGGATTTGGGTGTCCTTGTACACGAAACACAGAAAGTTAACATGCAGGTACAGCAAGCAATTAGGAAGGCAAATGTAATGTTGGCCTTTATTGCAAGGGGGTTGGAGTATTAGAGTAAGGAAGTCTTGCTGCAACCGTGCAGGGCTCTGGAGAGACCTCACCTGGAGTACTGTGTACAGTTTTGGTCCCCTTATCTAAGGAAGGATATACTTGCCTTAGAGGCAGTGCAACAAAAGTTCATTAGATTGATTCCTGGGATGAGAGGGTTGTCCTATGAGGAGAGATTGAGTAGAATGGGCCTATACTCTCTGGAGTTTAGAAGAATGAGAAGTGATCTCATTGAAACATAAGATTCTGAGGGGGCTTGACAGGGTAGATGCTGAGAGATTGTTTCCCCTGGTTGGAGAGTCTAGAACTAGGGGGTATAGTCACAGGATAAGGGGGCGGCCATTTAGGACTGAGATGAGGAGGAATTTCTTCACTCAGAGGGTTGTGAATCTTTGGAATTCTCTACCCCAGAGGGCTGTGGATGCTGAGTTGTTGAGAATGTTCAAGGCTGAGATCGATAGATTGTTGGACTCGAAGGGAATCAAGGGATATGGGGATCAGGCGGGAAAGTGGAGTTGATGTTTGAAGATCAGCCATGATCTGTTTGAATGGTGGAGCAGGCTCGAGGGGCCGTATGGCCTACTCCTACTCCTATTTCTTATGTTCTTATTTTAATCACTCCACCATTGGCGGCCGTGCCTTCAGCTGCCTGGGCCCTAAGCTCTGGAATTCCCTCCCTAAACCTCTCCACCTCTCTCTCCTCCTTTAAGACACTACTTAAAACCTACCTTTTTGAACAATCTTTTGGTCACCTGTCCTAATATTTCCTGGTGGCTCGGTGTCAAATTTTGTCTGATAACGCTCCTGTGAAGCGCCTTGGAATGTTTTACTGTGTTAAAACGCTTTATAAATGCAAGCTGTTGTATGTTTGCTAAATCAAAGGTCCCAGGTTCCATCCTTAGTCTGTGCTGTGTGACCTAATCTCAGCCAAGTTGGCAGTGAGGTGTTACAGGAGTCTCCAACTGGGGATGAGAAAAATAAGTCAGATTTCCTGCTTCTGATCACTATCCAGTGATTTCTGCTTGTTAGTGAACATGTGACAAGATGACAAGGCAGGCTTGGACGAAGAAGGCTCTTCAGTTCATTTAGGAACATAGGAACAGGAGGAGGCCATTCAGCCCCACGAGCCTGTTCTGCCATTCAATTAGATCATGGCTGATCTGATTTGATTGTATCCTTCCAGAATATCAACTTTACCAACCAAGACACGGACGCTGGTCGACAGCAGGATCGGTGCGGCTCTGATGTCAGACAACACACTCGGTTTAAGCTCATGGATGAATAATGGTCACTTGAGCCAAGTCTTCAGAGTGATTCCGATGTGAATCACCACAGGAGAAATTTGGGTAAATATTCACATTATAATTCCAAAAGGCAGGAGCAGTAGGATTCAACTGGCCAATATATTACTTAAATTTCTTTTGTATAAGTGCAGACATACCTACATAAAAAAAATGTAGTTTTTAAGGCGGGTGTGGATGAATGTAGGCCCAGGTCCAAATCCAGACCCAAGTACTTTTTCCCTTGAACCACCCAACAATCTCCTTACGAAACATGAATTCATCCTGTCCATTTACAGAACACAGCTTCAAATTCGATGAAAAGTCTTTGGTCAATCTTAACGCATAACTCTTACTGAACTAATTGTGCTTTCTACTTAAAAAGCTCCTTACGAACTGCCAGTGTGATATTATTACAACATGCAGTGTTTGTGCATCTTAAACAGGCTCTTAACCGAGTGAACTCCCATCAAAATGTAATATAACTTCTCGCTTCTGTAGCGAAGCGACGCACTTTAACGTGAGTTTATTAATTTAGTATCAAGTTGTGGTCTGTTTTGTGATGGGATCCTCATCTCGAAGAACTGTTTGAACCTGTCCAAACTCAATTAATTCTAGAGTCAGTTAGCAGAGAGCTGAAATGGTCATTTCAATCCAAATCTCTCCAGCACAAGGACAACATTGAAATTTTGCTTACCGCTAAAAAGTGTTGCTCTAAATATCTATAAATTAAAACTTGTTCTTCATAGTTATAATATATATTACACTGTAAAAAATCCAGTGAAACAATGCATCGTAACTTGGGGTTTTTATACCTGTGAACCTAGAGATACAACTTCTAATGTGAGCAATAAAATGGATTTTACAGTATAAGAACACACACACACACGGACACAGACACAGACACACGCACAGACACACGCACAGACACACGCACAGACACACGCACAGACACACGCACAGACACACGCACAGACACACGCACAGACACACGCACAGACACACGCACAGACAGTCCAACAACAACAACTTGCATTTAAACAATGCCTTTAACGTTGTAAAACGTCCCAAGGTGCTTCACTGGAGCGATTATCAGACAAACTTTGATACAGACATATGTACGAACATACCAAAATGACCGGCAGAAAAAGACCAGCTGATCCATCAAGCCTGCCCCACACTCATGATGCCGAGAGCATCGTGACCGGGCTCTTCCTTCCCCCCTACTACCAACCCCCCCTCCCCCCCTCCCCCCTCTCCCCCCATCCCCCGCAGCCATGTAATCCCCTGGGAGAAGTTTAAAAAAAACCAGGGCCAATAAGGGGGGAAAACTCTGGAAAATTCCTTTCCCGCCTCCTAAACTGACTGAACCTGATTAATATTAAGATGTGCTAATTAGATCGTACAGCTGATTGGGTGCGTTATGAGTGCTCGTACAGGAAATCAATGCGATTTTACTTGGGTCCTGTTTACCGACGCTGAGGAAAGATGATAATTGGGCGGTTTTGTTCTGTTATTGCGACTGTACCTCGTTTGAATAATAGGATAGAGGAAGAAAAGCAGCAATCCAGCACAAGCTTACAATGTGTTCTTTAAAATTTCATTTACATTAATCAAGATTTATCTCGTGTATAAAAACTGATTGCACAGCAGACATTAAACGCAGTCTTTTAGTTTTCCTATAGATTTAGATACCTGCTCGCTAAATCTCCCATCTCCACACTCTCACCGTGAGGACTATTTACCTCAGGACCTTTTGCAATTTAAAAACATTTGAAAAATGTCTACTAAAGGCCCCTGGTGTGTATCTATGGGATCAGCGAATGTGCAGTGCAGCTCGATCCAAATAGATGCAGCCTCGTACTCTTCAAAAGATTGTAATCTGGGGATTTCTCCATTTGTGCCTCCCTCACCGAGACAATCCCAGACTTCCATTTGCAGGGTGATTGATCTTGTGATAAGTACAGAGATTTGCTGAAAACAATGGTTTTTGCTTTGCTTTGTGATTACATCTCCCAAGAGGACGAGGTAAGGAGAAGGCAAACTTCAATATCAGCGAGCCCTTGATCTTCAAAGGAGTCAGCAGCCAAGCATTGAATTTAATGATAACCAGGATGTAATAATAAATAAAGAGCTGCGTTTACTTCGAGAACTAACTGCATCTAAACTGAAAGGAATGAGGCTTTGTGTCTAGAATTGAGGTACATTGTTTCTTTCTTAACAAGGAAAGACTCCAGACAACATTCAATGGCATCGTCATTAATACACTGTCACGAATGACGATGACTCCAATGTCAATCTAAAGGCTTCACCAAAATGATATTGGGGCTGAAAGGGTTAAATTATGAGGACAGGTTGCATAGACTAGGCTTGTATTCCCTTGAGTAGAGAAGATCTCATTGAGATGATTAAAAGGAGTTGGTAGGGTAGATAGAAACTATTTCCTCTGGTGGGGGGAGTCCAGAACAAGGGGGAATAACCTTAAAATTAGAGCCAGGCCGTTCAGGGGTGATGTCAGGAAGCACTTCTTCACACAAAGGGGAGTGGAAATCTGGAACTCTCTCCCCCAAAAAGCTGTTGAGTCTGGGGGTCAATTGAAAATTTCAAAACTGAGATTGATAGATTTTTTTGGGCAAGGGCATGAAAGGTCACGGAACCAAGGCAGGTAAATGGAGTTAAGATACAGATCAGCCATGATCTAACTGAATGGTGGAACAGGCTCGAGGGGCTGAATGGCCTCCTCCTGTTCCTAAAAATAAAAAGCTAGAGCAGGAATCGGAAACAGCTTCACTAAAGTTTGCGTTCTAACGGGACGGCTCCTGGGCCTGGCTATAACGGCCATTCACAGGCCCAGGATGGACAGGGCCCACAGAGTGGGTCGCTGTAGTTGCCTGCCTCGCTCCTGCGGCCATGTCCATGTCCGGGAGGTCCTGGAGATGGACAGTGTGGTGCCCACCAGTATGCTCGAGGCCGTCCGCAGCTGGTGGGAACAGAGTGTCTGATCGGCACGGGCAATAACATTATGATTTATAAGTCTCCTTTTAGTTTTGTTTAAATCAGACTTTATTAAAATGGCTTTACTAGTGTGTTTTCCTTAAAACAAAGAGGAACGCGCAAATCGGTTTCTCGGTCAACGACACTGGGACAACCCAGTGACATCTTTATGGATCAATTTAAAAAAGGCACAATTCTCAACATCAGGTGATCAGAATATTCTGTACAAACGACACAAGATGGGATATTGGTTAATCCAGTAGAAAATGAAAGATAAAGAAAAGCTCTCCATGCAGCAGCGAGTGTCGGCTGCAGAGTGTGCAGACTCATCCCGCCCGGGGGCCAGCACTGCAAAAGTTATGATCAATGAGTTACAAAGGATTTTGTCCAGGAATGAAAGAACCTGCACCAATTGTCCCATCGATTCTGGATTCTTCAATGGAACACACAGTACAAGCAGCTATTTCTTGGATACCACCTTGCACCCTTTCTGAAGCAATCAGAGGGATAGCCCAGTTGAACTAAATATCTGACACAGCTACTCGACTGTATGAAGCAAAAGTAAACTGCCTGCCTTTGATAGGCGCCCGTCTGGGGTGCCAGTGAGTTACACGTGTAATTACAATACACGGTGAGAGAGTTAAGGTACTGGGGGATGAGCATCGATGGGCTGAATTGTCTTTTCTCATTGTGGATTTTCCTGTTTTTGTCTTCTGCACTCTGTGGGTTTACATAATCTTACTAAGGTAAGATTCAAAAACATATTCACAAAAAGGTCCCAGGATTGATCCCTGGTTTGTGCTGTTACCTGGTTTCAGTCAGGACAGAGCTATTGGCCCTGCGGCTGGCTTTGGTGCACCAGGGCTCAGCAAAAGTCAGCAAGGGCCCCTACTCCTGGCCACTGCCCAGAGGCCCCTTCTGTAGAAGGTACAGGTGTGAATGTTGGGTGAGGACATTATCATGCGTGGCTGCGATGCTGCCTCACCAAAGAGGTACACGGAGTCTACAGCACAGAAAGAGGCCATTCAGCCCAACTGGTTCATGCTCCACACGAGCCTCCTCCCACCCCTCCTCATCAAACCCCATCACCAATAGACAAGCGAGGCTGCCCAAATCCATTGGCCAGACCCAACTCATGAAGAAGGGCCAATCGGGTTAAGTGCTGGGGTGCCCTTACTGCACACCAGTAAAGAGCCAACAGCATCTCAGGGCAAGAAAGGAGAAAACTGGAGGAGAGGGGAGTTAGTCAGAAAAAGTTGAACACACCACGGCTTTGTCACCACATCGCTTACAATTTATTTGCCGTGATTTGATATTTCCCTTCAGTGGGTTTCACATGCTGGCTTTGCAGCCTGTATTACACCACAGCAGACCTGACTGATGTCTCTTACATCTGAACACCTGCAAGGCCAGTCAATTACAACATTTATCTCACCTCAGCAAACGCCACTGACAGCAAGAATTGCAGTGGAAAATGGCCCTTTGTTCCAACTCGACACGTTGCACAGCCTTTCCCTCAGGTGACCCCCACCTTGTGCACAAATAAGCATTCAATCTCCCCAAGTACTCTGTACACAGACTGGCTTCACATTAGAGGAACACAGGAAGGAGACGTTTGGATGAATATATTATCCGACAGGCTTAAAAACTATCAAATCTTGAGCACTTCCCCACAGCGTCTGACCGCAGGGCTATCGATAATTGAGCACGGGAGCAACTCGGATAATTACGGGGGTTAATGTCATTGGCCTTTGATGTGCTCTTCTGCTGATTAATGTCAGTGCCTGTGACACGAGGCAGGCAAAGGGAATGAGCAGCCTCGCTGGTCCAATTTGAAGACCGATCTGGGACACGTGGCACAGCTCTCAGGAAGGTGGTACCAAAATCACAGAAACCTACCTGCAACGCTCTCCTCACAGCTCTGGCGGATCTTCCGTCTGCACACGAACCCCAGGGCGGCCAGCAGTCCCAGGAGACAGACGGAGAGGCCGATCGTCAGCCACACAGCAACTGCGGGGAACTGTAGGTGCTGCCCTGAGGAGATAGAAAGAAATCAGTGAATGCGATAGCTGAGGAAAGGCAGAAAAACGCGCGGTCGAACACTTAATGACAGCTCCCTCGCTGAGGTAGTGCTACCAGAGCATCTGATGACACATCTTTAATTCCTTGTTAAAGTGTTTCAGTAACTTAAAAAGAAGTTACATAATATTACATAGAATGTACAGCATAAACAGGCCATTCAGCCCAACTGGTCTATGCCGGCGTTTATGCTCCAAAAGAGCCTCCTCCCATCCCACTTCAACTCACCCTATCAGCATGTCCTTCTATTCCTTTCTCCCTCATGTGTTTATTGAGCTTCCCCTTAAATGCATCGACATTATTCACCTCAACCATTCCTTGTGGTAGTGAGTTCCACATTCTTACCACTGACAGGGCAAAGAAGTTTCTCCTGAATTCCCTGTTGGATGTATCAGTGACGATCTTATATTAAAGGCCCCCAGTACTGGTCTCCCCCATCAGTAGAAACATCTTCATTACATCGAACCCATCAAACCCATCGAACCCTTTCAGAATTTTAAAGGCCTCTCTCAGGTCACCCCTCAGCCTTCTCTTTTCTAGAGAAAAGAGCCCCAAGACAGTTCAATCTTTCCTGATAGGTATAACCTCCTAATTCTGGCATCATTCTTGTAAGCCTTTTTTGCACCTTCTCCAGTGCCTCTATATCCTTTTTATAATATGGAGACCGGAACGGTGTACAGTTCTCCAAATGCAGTCAGATACAAGTTTAACATAATTCCCCACTGGAGTCATTAACATTCCTGCGGTAAAGGAATTTTTCTGGTTAGCATTGCTTTTCTGTCTCCCAACTTTCGACTCTATTTTTTAAAAATTATTCGTTCATGGGATGTGGGCGTCGCTGGCAATGCCGGCATTTATTGCCCATCCCTAATTGCCCTTGAGAAGGTGGTGGTGAGCCGCCTTCTTGAACCGCTGCAGTCCGTGTGGTGACGGTTCTCCCACAGTGCTGTTAGGAAGGGAGTTCCAGGATTTTGACCCAGCGACGATGAAGGAACGGCGATATATTTCCAAGACGGGATGGTGTGTGACTTGGAGGGGAACGTGCAGGTGGTGGTGTTCCCATGTGCCTGCTGCCCTTATCCTTCTAGGTGGTAGAGGTCGTGGGTTTGGGAGGTGCTGTCGAAGAAGCCTTGGCGAGTTGCTGCAGTGCATCCTGTGGATGGTGCACACTGCAGCCACAGTGCGCCGGTGGTGAAGGGAGTGAATGTTTAGGGTGGTGGATGGGGTGCCAATCAAGTGGGCTGCTTTGTCCTGGATGGTGTCGAGCTTCTTGAGTGTTGTTGGAGCTGCACTCATCCAGGCAAGTGGAGAGTATTCCATCACACTCCTGACTTGTGCCTTGTAGATGGTGGAAAGGCTTTGGAGAGTCAGGAGGTGAGTCACTCACCGCAGAATACCCAGCCTCTGACCTGCTCTTGTAGCCGCAGTATTTATATGGCTGGTCCAGTTAAGTTTCTGGTCAATGGTGACCCCCAGGATTCTGATGGTGGGGGATTTGGCGATGGTAATGCCGTTGAATGTCAAGGGGAGGTGGTTAGACTCTCTCTTGTTGGAGATGGTCATTGCCTGGCACTTATCTGGTGCGAATGTTACTTGCCACTTATCAGCCCAAGCCTGGATGTTGTCCAGGTCTTGCTGCATGTGGGCTCGGACTGCTTCATTATCTGAGGGGTTGCGAATGGAACTGAACACTGTGTAATCATCAGCGAACATCCCCATTTCTGACCTTATGATGGAGGGAAGGTCATTGATGAAGCAGCTGAAGATGGTTGGGCCAAGGACACTGCCCTGAGGAACTCCTGCAGCAATGTCCTGGGGCTGAGATGATTGGCCTCCAACAACCACTACCATCTTCCTTTGTGCGAGGTATGACTCCAGCCACTGGAGAGTTTTCCCCCTAATTCCCATTGACTTCAATTTTACTAGGGCTCCTTGGTGCCACACTTGGTCAAATGCTGCCTTGATGTCAAGGGCAGTCATTCTCACCTCACCTCTGGAATTCAGCTCTTTTGTCCATGTTTGGACCAAGGCTGTAATGAGGTCTGGAGCCGAGTGGTCCTGGCGGAACCCAAACTGAGCATCGGTGAGCAGGTTATTGGTGAGCAAGTGCCGCTCGATAGCACTGCCGATGACACCTTCCATCACTTTGAGAGTAGACTGATGGGGCAGTAATTGGCCGGATTGGATTTGTCCTGCTTTTTGTGGACAGGACATACCTGGGCAATTTTCCACATTGTCGGGCAGATGCCAGTGTTGTCGCTGTACTGGAACAGTTTGGCTAGAGGCGCGGCTAGTTCTGGAGCACAAGTCTTCAGCACTACAGCCGGGATGTTGTCGGGGCCCATAGCCTTTGCTGTATTCAGTGCACTCAGCCGTTTCTTGGTATCACGTGGAGTGAATCGAATTGGCTGAAGACTGGCTTCTGTGATGGTGGGGATATCGGGAGGAGGCTGAGATGGATCATCCACTCGGCACTTCTGGCTGAAGATGGTTGCAAACGCTTCAGCCTTGTCTTTTGCACTCATGTGCTGGACTCCGCCATCATTGAGGATGGAGATGTTTACAGAGCCTCCTCCTCCCGTTAGTTGTTTAATTGTCCACCACCATTCACGACTGGATGTGGCAGGACTGGAGAGCTTTGATCTGATCCGTTAGTTGTGGAATCGCTTGGCTCTGTCTATAGCATGTTGCTTCCGCTGTTTAGCATGCATGTAGTCCTGAGTTGTAGCTTCACCAGGTTGGCACCTCATTTTTAGGTAGGCCTGGTGCTGCTCCTGGCATGCTCTTCTACACTCCTCATTGTCTACTGAAGACATTGACCAATGCTGGGGTGCAGATCTCTAGGGGGGGCACCAATTACCCTCCTGCCTATCACCAAAATGGCCACTCCTCATATGAGGGCAGACAAGTTATTTTAACATGGACAGTATCTTGTGTCAGTCATGGCTCAGTGGTAGCACTCTCGCCTCTGAGTCAGAAGATTCTGGTTTCAAGTCCCACTCCATAGACTTGACCTGATAATCTAGGCTGACACTCCCAGTGCAGTACCAAGGGAGTGCAGCACTGTCGGAGGTGTCATCTTTCAGGTGAGACATTAAATCGAGGCTCTGTCTGCCCTCACAGGTAGACGGAAAAGATCCCACGGTACTATTTGAAGAAGTGCAGTGGAGTTCTCCCCGGTGTCCTCGCCAATATTTATCCTTCAACATCACTAAAACTGATTATTTGATCATTATCACATTGCTGTTTGTTGGACTGAGTTTCCTACATTGCAACAGTGACTACACTTCAAAAAAAGTACTTCATTGGCTGTAAAGCATTTTGGGATGTCATGAAGTTGCGAAAGATGTTGCATGAATCATAGAATGGTTACAGCACAGAAGGAGGCCATTCGGCCCGTCGAGTCTGTGCCAGCTCTCTGCAAAAGCAATCTAGCTAATACCACTCCCCCGCCCTCTCTCCACAGCCCTGCAATATTTTTTCTTTCAAGTACTTATTCTGTTCCCTTTTGAAGGCCATGATTGAATCTTACTCCATCACCCCCCAGGGCAGTGCATTCCAGATCCTAACCACTCGCTGCGTAAAAAAGTTTTCCCTCATGTCATCTTTGATTCTTTGGTTCGTTTGCCAATCACCTTAAATCTATGTCCTCTGGTTCATGACATTTCTGCCATTGGGAACAGTCTCTCTATCTACTCTGTCTGGACCCCTCATGATTTTGAATACCTCTATCAAATCTCCCTTGAACCTTCTCTACTCCAAGGAGAACAACCCCAGCTTCTCCAGTCTATCCATGTAACTGAAATCCCTCATCCCTGGAACCATTCCAGTAAATCTTTTCTGCACCCTCTCTAAGGCCTTCACATTCTTCCTAAAGTGCAGTGCCCAGAATTGGACACAATACTCCAGTTGTGGCCGGACCAGTGTTTTATAAAGGTTTGTCACAACTTCCTTGCTTTTGTACTCTATGCCTCTATTTATAAAGCCCAGAATCCCGTTGTTTTTTTTTAAATCGCTTTCTCAACCTGCCCTGCCACCTTCAACGACCTGTGCACATACTCCCCCAGATCCCTCTGTTCCTGCAACCGCTTTAGAATTGTGTCCTCTAGTTTATATTGCCTCTCTTCGTTCTTCCTCCCAAAATGTATCACTTTGCACTTCTCTGCGATAAATTTCATCTGCCACCCGTCCGCCCATTCCACCAGCCTGTCTATATCCTCTTGAAGTCTGTCACTATCCTCACTCTTTACTACACTTCCAAGTTTTGTGTCATCTGCAAATTTTGAAATTGTGCCCTGTACACCCAAGTCCAAGACATTAATATATATCAAGAAAAGCAGTGGTCCCAGCACCGGCCCCAGGGGAACATCACTGGACACCTCCCTCCAGTCCGAAAAACAACTGTTCACCACTACTCTCTGTTTCCTGTCACTTAGCCAATTTCGTATCCATGCTGCCACTGCCCCTTTTATTCCATGGGCTTCAACTTTGATGACAAGCCTATTATGCGGCACTTTATCAAATGCCTTTTGAAAATCCATATACACCACATCCACCGCACTGCCCTCATCAACACTCTCTGTTACCTCATCAAAAAGCTCAATCAAGTTAGTTAAACACAATTCGCCTTTAACAAATCCGTGCTGGCTTTTCTTAATTAATCCACACTTGTCCAAGTGACTGTTAATTTTCCCCACCACTGAGGTTAAACTGACTGGCCTGTAGTTGCTGGGTTTATCCTGACACCCTTTTTTGAACAAGGTGTAACATTTGCAATTCTCCAGTCCTCTGGCACCACCCCTGTATCTAAGGATGATTGGCAAATTACGGCCAGTACCTCTGCAATTTCCATCCTTACTTCCCTCAGCAACCTAGGATGCATCCCATCCGGACCGGGTGAGTTATCCACTTTAAGTACAGCCAGCATTTCTAGAACCTCTTCTTTATCAATTTTTAGCCCATCCAGTATCTCAACTACCTCCCCTTTTACTGTGACTTTGGCAGCATCTTCTTCCTCGGTAAAGACAGATAAATGCAAGTCTTTCTTTTTCTCGGAACCTTTGTAGACTTGGCACTCAACCAATGCAGAGCAGCAATCAATAGAGCCAATAAAATGGCAAACTACATAGCTAAAACAGTAGAATATAAGTCAGAGGAAGCAGTGATTAAACTGTCCGGGGCTCCAGTGAGTCCACGCCTCGCGTACTGCGTCCAGTCCTGGTCGCTGAGCAGCAAGGCAGACATTGAAGCACTGGAGGCAGTGCAGAGAAGAGCCACCAGACTGACCCCTAGTGTCAAAGGTCAGAGTTATGAGGAAAGTCTGGAAATGAGGCCTCTCCAAGAGGTGATCTTAAAGGGATAAAAATAATCAAGGGAATGGAAAATCTGGAATATCACTTCAAATTAAATTGCAAGAGTAGGAAGTACAAGGGGACCAGGAATTCTGATTACTATTCACTTCCATCACTGTTGGAGAGATACTTCAGTATCTTCTGCCTTTGTTGAGTTCACTAACACCAGGTCTGATCTTCAGCAAATAGTAATTTTTTCAAATTGACTGAGCATCTGTGGAATCCTGCATGAATTGTACCCAATGACAGCACCTGTTGGGAAATCGCACAGCAGCAGACCATGATTTTGAATCCAGTTTGTATCCAGTCGGCCGTGCCTTCAGCTGCCCGGGCCCTCAGCTCTGGAATTCTCTCCCTGAACCTTTCCACCTCTCACTCCCTTTAAGACGCTCCTTAAAACCTCTCTCTTTGACCAAGCTTTTGATCACCTGTCCCAATATCTCATGTGGTTCGGTATCAAATTTTGTTTGATAATCGTTCTCGTGAAGCGCCTTGGGACGTTTCACTGTGTTAAAGGCGCTATATAAATGCAAGTTGTTGTTGTTGTTGAAGTCCAAGAAAATAGAGACAAAACACACCAATACCGAAACTTGCTGAGAAACACCTGAACAATTAAAAAAAAGGCAGAAATAACGTAAATGAATTGAAAATTATTCCTTCACAAGCCCAGTCATGCTCACTATCCATAATCGTCAACCCATGGATGTGCTAATCACAGGTTGTAACTGCCACATTCTCCCCCTGATGGCGCACATCAGCACAAGGTAAATCCTCTGTTCCTTCATTTTGTTTTCACCAAGCAAATCTTTAAAGCATTAACTGTTGTGCTTTACACCGGATTCGGAGGCGCGCGCTGGGTGTTCAGACTTGGTGCTGGTTTCAGCATCCACACATGTCGCACATAAATAAGAACAGGTTGTGAGTGGGTGCCTCCTGCTCTGTGTTAATTAAGCCAGGGTTCTCCCTTCGCAAATTGGGCACAGGGCCATCACTTACAATGGAACCAGTCCCCGAGATTTCCATTTAAAATCTCAATGTCAAAGCCATTAACAAACAAGTGTTCCCTCCCTTCAGCAGCTTCTAAAGATGAAGAATCATGGTGCTGGAAATTGTGATGTTGCCTGTATCGAACCGGTGCTGCATTTGCAGAAAGATGTTGCCACAACAAGGGGATTTCTATTGATGTTGGAATCGCTCAGCGATCTTTGTTTTAGAAGTGTGAATCTGCTGAAGGAATCCCCAGGCAGGGGATTGTGTGATTCCAAAATAAACAAGAGCTCAAAGCTTGACTGTTCCTCAATATCAGAAGGGCCCACCATTAAGTTAGATTCAGCTACAGGTGAATGGGTCAGGGAGCATCTGGTCACGTCCTCCCAGAGAGAAAAATGGCAACTCCAGTTGATAGTCCAGTCATACGGATGGGCAATTTAAAAATGATTTGAGGTTTACTGAATATTATAAGTAAGGAAACGCTAAAATAAGACTGGCCTGGAGCCTTATTTTGAAGTGTAACTTTACACCCAGATGGTTTAATTTGTTCCCTGGATGTGAGCGACACTGGTACGGCCATATTAATCGTCTACTCCTAGTTGCCCTGAGAAAGTGGCAGCAGATGTTTTCATAACTGAGTGGTTGGTTGGTCCAATTCATAGGGCGTCAAGAGTCAACCTGCGTCAGAAAGGACTGGAGTCATACGTAGGCTGAACTGGGTAGAGACGGCAGCTTCACTTCCCTGAAGGACATCAGCAAACCAATTGGGTCTTAATAACAATCCAATAGCTTTCATGGTTATTTATTTCTGGTGCCAGCCCACAAATGACTAGATTTATTGAATTCAATTTCATAACCGCTTGCTGCGGAAGGACTGGAGTTCATGACATCTGGAGTGCTAGTCCAGTACCAAAACCACTAGGCTACCGTACCCTTAACTATTGTTTGTGGGACCTTGCCGTGTGCAAATTGGCTGCCGCGTTTCCTACATTACAACAGTGGCTACAGCTCTAAAGACACTTCATTGGCTGTGAAGAGCTTTGGGATGTCCTGAGGTTTTGAAATGCGGTCTATAAATGGAAGCCTGTCTTTAGTTGCAGTTCATAGCAGACAATTGTTTAAAGATTGTTCAGTACAGATACACACTGTCAAGAGTGAGGTTAACTCTTTAAGGGCATCACTAGCTGTTTGGGACGTACGGGGTTTTTCCTTTGGCCTTCAACTGTCGAGGAGCTGGAAAGTATTCCTTTTTCTGCACTGCGGGGGTAAATGTCCCAGTAAACTCAGTCTCAAATTGGCTTAGTTAAAATTCAAATGAAGTTTTTCTCAAAGCTGCTTTTGGATTGATTCCCACTTCCCAAATTGCCAGGATCTGCTCCTTCTTCCTGCGACAAATCAGCAATTCCAACCCGATGTGTGACGTTAAGGCCGACTGAGTCAATCAGACCAGTGGGGACGCAGCAGTGCTCCAGTCAGCTGGTGTGATGTGTGATGGACACAGACCCTGCCCCTCCCCCCTGCCCCCCGCCCCTCCCCCCTGCCCCCCGCCCCACCCCCTGCCCCCCGCCCCACCCCCTGCCCCCCGCCCCACCCCCTGCCCCCCGCCCCACCCCCTGCCCCTCCCCCTCCACCACAACAAGTTCACTTCGAACATTGCAGGTCATGGATCAGGGATTTTACAAATTTAAATCATCTGATTCTGAATTGGCTCGCTTGCATTGTCTAAACGCCCAATGAGAGCACACTGTTCATTCCCTGATTAGACCTGGCATGGCTTAAATACGGAGTGTTCCCACAGCAATGCTCATTAACCCTCAAACTGGCAAGCCTCATCCAAGTATTAGTCTTGCTCTAATGCCCACACCATCAAATGGCCCAGGACCTTCCCCATAAGCTACAAAGGAATCATATCAAAGGCACCTTCTCTGCCTCAAAACTACTTTGTCAAACGTTCACCTTCCCATTGTTAATAACTGACTGCACAATGGATAGAGGGGGATCGGGTGGTTTGAAATAAAGAAACCCATGGGGGGCCAAGTCCCCCTCGCAGGGTGCGGACAAACTCCAGCTCTTCCCAGTTCACAAGGATTCCTCAGAAAAGTGACCTTTATCATACTTACCTTGGCCTTTTCTGGTCACTGCTGCCTCCCGATAGGCCTTGCTGTCGAGTTTGGGCCTCCCGAGATTTGTTAATTGAAGTGGCATCCAGCCGCTATTGATACCATCAGGCCACAGCTTTGGCCTGTAAAGTAGGCCCCCACCTGTCTGGGGTGACCGGCCTTTTCGTCTCTGATCCAAGGTCCACCCGATGATGGAGACACAGCTAGGCCCCACCCCGTACCACCTTAACGCCCTGGGCAAAGTTAAAATCAACCATTTCGTGTCAACCTAGATTTTGTGCTCAAGTCTGTCGTGGGGCTTGGACCCACATTCTAACTCAGGGGCAATTTCCCTACAAACTGACCATAAAACCCATTTTCGTGATTTAGATAAAGCTTTCTTCAATTTTCACAGGTTTCAAGTAAACTTCTCGGTTCAGATGCAACAATGGGCAGCAGAAATACATAGGGGAAAACAGTGGCATCAATGCTATTCGTGACCTCAAGATGTCCCAAAGAGCTTTACAGCCAATGAAGTATGTTGAAGTGATCACTGTTGTAACGTGCGAAACATGGCAGCCAATTTCCGCACAGCAAGCTCCCACAAACAGCGATCACCAGATAATCTTTTTTTTGAAGTGATGTTGGTTGAGAGATAAATATTGGCCGGGACACCAGGGAGAACTCCCCTGCTCTTCTTCGAGATAGTACCATGGGATCTTTTACATCCAACCAAGGGGACAGACGGGGCCTCGGCTTAACCTCTCATCCAAAAGACGGCCCCTCTGACAGTGCAGCTCTCCCTCAGTCCTGCATTGGAGTGTCAGCCTAGATTATGTGCTCAAGACTCTGGAGTGGGACTTGAACCCACAACCTTCTGACTCACAAGCGAGAGCCATGGCAGATTCGAAATGCAGCCTCGTCATCCAGTGGGTGAGCATTCCTCACAGTCCAAATCTCGTCCGTGGAGCTGAGCCACCGAGACTGGGTTGCTTATTGTAGGGAGGGAGAGGGGTAGTACAGGTAAAGCTGACCCAGGTGATCTTCAAGCCACTACTGGCAGCGAATGAGGGAGCAGCATTGCTGGAGAGCCCAGGTGTTGGCCAGCTCACCTCTTGGGAAAACCAAGACCAGGGGGAATAATTTTAAAATGAAGGGACTGAAAATTAAAAATGTATGGCTTCCAACAAAAGAATGCATTAATTAAATCATGGCCTTCAAAAGGGAACTGGATAAGTACTTGAAAGAAAAAATTTGCAGAGCTACGGGGAAAGGGCGGGGGAGTGGGTGGGACTAGCTGGATTGCTCTTGCAGAGAGCTGGCACGGACTTGATGGGCCGAATGGCCTCCTTCCATGCTGTAACCTTTCTAGGATTCTATGATTCTAGAACACATTTTAAAAATGTTCCCAAGTCACTGGGTAAATTAGAGCCAGTTCTGGTTCCAACATTAACCCCGGAAACACTCCACTCAATACTACGTCTCCCCAAATCTGAGATTATCCTCCAAACAAATACCCTGCTGTTCCCTTTCCTTCAGCTAGTTCCTCATGTAGCTGGAGGAACTTTGTCAAAACAAGTCGGGGCAGAAGGCAGTTCATGCTTCAATGAACAAAGACCAGTTACAATCAGGTGCAGAAATTAAATACATTTATTATTGAATATTTAATTACATCCCTGAATGAATTTGTTACACACAGAAATGTATTTTTTTGACAAAATTGCGATTTATTTCGCCTTGCTGAACGGGGGAGACAGCACTCCATTCCCAGGCCAGCCGTCCTTATTGCTCCTCAGAGTGTGATTACTCGATTAGTGTCAAATTAGAGCCAGTATTTATTGCACCAGGGACTCTCATCTGGTTGAAATTGGGTTGAGGCGGCCTGAAATTTATTGCAATAGCGTTTTTGTGCTACAACAAACCAAAAAAGAAAGGAGAGTGGAATCCAAAGCTCGAGGGAAGCAGAGATACGCTGAGCACTCGTTCCAGGAGAAAATACCAGGAATGGAGTCTGCGTCTGGAGCAAAAGGGGAGCTTAAGGATTTTCAGGTTTTTTTTAAAGCAGCGCGGAGACAATTCATCCTGCACCAGCTCTCCGAGAGACATCTACTACTACAACAACAACTTGCATTTATATAGCGCCTTTAACATAGTAAAACATTCCAAGGCGCTTCACAGGAGCTATTTTCAAACAAAATTGGACCCTTCAGGTGAGATCCTTTATAAAAACACAGTTGAAGGGTCATACCCGAAAGATTAATCAGTCCTTATTCTAAAAAGAAAACAAGCATTCTCCCTTCTCCACTGCCGATTCTTGCCTGGAGTTCCCTTGCTAACCTCTTCTTCCTTCCTACATAGCATACAAGGCTACGGACCAAATGCTGGAATATGGGATTAGAGTAGACAGGGCTGATGGCCGGCGCGGACACGATGGGCCGAAGGGCCTCTATCCGTGCTGTATAACTCTATAACTCTATAACATCTTTCCCCACCTTCAAAACTTTCCATGAATAAAAAGATCCCATATTTGAAGAAGAGCAGGGGGAGTTCTCCCCGATGTCCTGGGGCCAATATTTATCCCTCAGCCAACATCACTAAAACAGATTATCTGGTCATTATCCCATTGCTGTTTGTGGGATCTTGCTGTGCACAAGTTGGCTGCCACGTTTCCTACATTCCAACGGTACTTCAAAAGTGGCTGGGGATACTTGACTACATTGAAAGTATTACATAAATGCAAACTGTTGTTTGGGTGCAGTTCCACAAGGACCGATAGCCCTCTCGTACCTCACCCAAATAGTCAATCGCCAGCAGGCTAATTAAATATGGCAGGCAACACGTCAACCCATCCACTCCCAGGATGTACAGTTTCCAGCAGGGCTCACTGGAGAGACGCAGTACCGCGGTGCACGATGCCCCTGCCAAACCCAAGAGTACTGTGCCCAATCGTGGTGACCCAATTGCCGCCCTCTTGAACATCAGCTAACCGCATGTATCATACCTGCGATCTTCTGGTCTTTCTGGCTCAGAATCACACCATGCGTTCATTTCCCTAACAAGCCACTGGGAGAACAGTTCATCTTTTTTTCCCCCTCAGATGCTGACCGACAGTGTGCAATTCCAGTATTTTCCAGTTTTTATTAAGAAGTTCCCGCTGTTTTGTTCATTAAAAGTATACTCCACCTACTAAACCTTCTGTTCCTTTTTACCATCCCTTAATTTTCCTAAATTCCCTGTAGGTGCTCGCTGACCTACATTGGCCCCCGGTCCGACAATGCCTCAATTTTAAAATTCTCATCCTTGTTTTCAAATCCCTCCATGGCCTCGCCCCTCCCTATCTCTGTAACCTCCTCCAGCCCTACAACCCTCCGAGATCACTGCACTCCTCCAATTCTGGCCTCTTGGGCATCTCCGATTGGCGGCCGTGCCTTCAGCTGCCTGGGCCCGAAGCTCTGGAATTCCCTCCCTAAACCTCTCCCGGACTCTCTACCTCTCTCTCCTCCTTTAAGAAGCTCCTTAAAACCTACCTCTTTGACCAAGCTTTTGGTCACCTGTCCTAATATCTCATATGACTCAGTGTCAAATTTTGTTTGATAATCGCTCCTGTGAAGCACCTCGGGATGTTTTACATTAAAGGCGCTAAATAAATGCAAGTTGCTGTTGCATTTGCTAAGAAAGTTGACGCATTTTACTTTTACGGATATTACAACTGGAAGTGTGTGGGTGTTTGAAAGCTGACAAGAACATCAAGAACTCAAATGGCTAAAATTACTGGGAAAAAAAAACCAAGTGATTAATCTACCATTTTCAGCCTGTCAGATGCTTTCAACAAAGAGGCTTAAAGTAAATCTCCATGGCAACCGCATACTTTTAAAAACGGTGAGACACACAATGAGCCCTCGTCAAAACTACGAGGCTCAAAATTGCACACGCACACCTTCAATTTGAATTAATAATCAAATTGCTGAGAGGTTAGCGACTGACGGGCTAAGTGAATAATTGTACACAGAATGCCCAGTAACAGTTCAAGGTGGGGGCCCGCCAACCTGTTTGAAAGTTGACTCGTGATGAACTTTGTCTTTGTCGTGCCAGATATGACATGTCAGCTCTAACACTTTGATTATGATTCTTGCAGCAATCTCTTCAACCAGTTTTGTCATCGGCTGCAAGTCGAGTGGATTGCTTCAGGCGGCAACACGGAAAACATTATCAACTCACTAATAAAATAGATTTCACATTTTATTTCTGTCTTTGAATTCAGCTGCTGCGCCCCCTGCCTTCTGGGGCTCTGCCCCGACACCACCTTGCACGACTGAATCCCTCCCCACCTTCATGAGGCCTCCTAAAAGCCCGGCCCAGTTTGTTCCCCATCCCTGCCCCTCTCCCCCTCCAAACTCCTTCGCTTCCTGCTTGCGTCAGCTGTGGCTCAGTGGGTGGCTCTCTCTCGCCTCTGAGTCAGAAAGTCGTGGTTCAAGTCCCACTCCAGAGACTTGAGCACAAAATATACATTTGGCTTCAGTGCCCAGGGCTACGGGAGAAAAAAAAAACAGCCAGAGTTCCCAGTCCTCATTCCCGGATAGTGTGGATGCTGCCTGAAAACAGAATTGGGCTCGTCTGTGAGGTCTTCCATGGTGGAATAGCTGCAAGCACACTCTATATAGGCTCGCAGGTGAAGAATAGCCACATTAAGGGCGAGTTACAGAAGGTCCAGGTGCTGGTGGAACCTTCAGTGAAGGGTGGGGAAAGTTAGAGTGGAAAAACACCATTCAAAAGCATCAAGTTTCAAATAATGGCGGGAGTTTCCCTTTAAGATCTGATGCCAGAGTGTCTCTTTCTGATGTGTGTATTAATGTTATTTTGTACTGATGCATGCATTATTTTATTTTGTATTAAACTGAAGTATGTACAGATAATGATGCATGAATTTACAAGCCCTGAATACCTAAGTACATAACAAGCCAGTAGCAGTGAGCGGGCGAGATAATGTAAATGGCTCAAATTTATCAATGCTATTACAATCCTTTCATCTGTTACTACCACACGTAGACAAACACACATACATGTACACACACACGCATGTATATATACATATAGATATTCTTCCCTCTTTATGCCATTGCCACAACCACTGGGAGAGGGGGTGGTGAGTGATGGGCCCCCGATTTTTTGGCAATGAGTTATGTCCAGTCCCCCCACTCTCCATTGCTCAAAATCCCAGAATTGCCCCAATGTTCCCCCAAACTCTTCATACATGAATGCGCCTCTAGTAAGCATTCGTTAACCTTCCCCCATTTACAGATTTATAAATATGGCTTCCAGTAAAGATGGGAATATATGACAAGTTTTGTCCAGCCACTGCCATCGAGCTGGTGAAACCTCCCATCCAGCCTCATTATAATAATTAATACAAAGCCATACTGAGTGACATAAAGAGGAGACTCCCCAGTGATTCACCAGTGAAAATTACATCAGGTGTTGGCCCTATGACCCAGCAGAGTGCTGATTATGCTTTTATCCTCCACAATTGTCCTAGTGGGGACTTCCTTCCGTCGGCTGCATCCGCAACTTCCAGGTAGTGAGTGAAACTCTGGAGGATAAAATCAATCTGTGCTGCTCCACTCCCCGTGACAGGAATTAGAGCAACAACAACTTGCATTTATATAGCGCCTTTAACACAGTGAAACGTCCCAAGGCGCTTCACAGGAATGTATTCGGACAAAAATTGACACTGAGCCATATAAGGAGATATTAGGACAAGTGACCAAAAGGCTTGGTCAAAGAGGTAAGTTTTAAGGAGCATCTTAAAAGGAGAGAGAGGCGGAGAGGTTTAGGGAGGGAATTTCAGAGCTTAGGGCCCGGGCAGCTGAAGGCACGGCCGCCAATGGTGAAGAGATCAAAATCGGGGATGCGCAAGAGGCCAGAATTGGAGGAGCGCAGAGATCTCGGAGGGTTGTAGGGCTGGAGGAGGTTACAGAGATAGGGAGGGGCGAGGCCATGGAGGGATTTGAAAACATGGATGAGAATTTTAAATTTAAGGCGTTGCAGGACCGGGGGCCAACGTAGGTCATCGAGCACAGGGGTGACGGGCGAATGGGACTTGAAGCAGCATCACAGGAGGTCCCAGGAGCAGGCCCCCTGCAAGTGCTGTCAGTTGGAAGAATATCGAACACCACAATGGGACGTCTGGAGACTGGAAACTCAACAATAAACTAAAAATAAACAGAGACAATTTATTATTTTGTTTTAACATTCCTACATTTCGTCTCCGCCTCCTCTGCTGATGGTTCTGCCTCGTGCTGCAGTAATTCCACGGCTTTTGGCAGCCCTCCCATTACCTCATCCAAGTGGCCATTCCTCATGTCTGTAAACGTAGGTAGTACCAGTAGGCTATTCGACCACATAGGGCATCACAGGCGACATCACCAGACATCCACACACCATGTCTTCCCAGCAAGACACTCTGGATAGAGACCGGTAGCAGGGAGCGATGGTTGAGTCTTTTTTCCCCATTGGCCCAGAAACACCGAGGCCCACTTCAGTCCATCAGACACAGTCCCAAACAAGATGCAGCACATCGCAGACCAGGCATCGCAACTCGCAACTGTGTGTGGTGCATTTAGAATCATAGCAAATTTACGGCACAGAAGGAGGCTATTCGGCCCATCATGTCCGCGTCGGCCGAAAATGAACCATCCAGCCTAATCCCACTTTCCAGGACTTGGTCCGTAGCCCTGTGGGTTACGGCATTTCAAGTGCACATCCAGGTACTTTTTAAATGAGTTGAGGGTTTCTGCCTCTTCCACCCTCTCAGGCAGTGAGTTCCAGATCCCCACCACCCTCTGGGTGAAAACATTTTTCCTCAGCTCCCCTCTAATCCTTCTACCAAATCACTTTAAATCTATGCCCCCTGGTCACTGACCCCTCTGCTAAGGGAAATAGGTCCTTCCTATCCACTCTATCTGGGCCCCTCAATTTTATACACCTCAATTAAATCTCCCCTCAGCCTCCTCTGTTCCAAAGAGAACAACCCCAGCCTATCCAATCTTTCCTCATAGCTAAAATTCTCCAGTCCTGGCAACATCCTCGTAAATCTCCTCTGTACCCTCTCGAGTGCAATCACATCCTTCCTGTAATGTGGTGACCAGAACTGTACACAGTACTCAAGCTGTGGCCTAACTACTGTTTTATACAGTTCCAGCATAACCTCCCTGCTCTTATATTCTATGCCTCGGCTAATAAAGGAAAGTATTCCATATGCCTTCTTAACCACCTTATCTGCCTGTCCTGCTAACTCCAAGGTCCCTCACTTCCTCTACACCTCTCAGTATCCTCCCATTTATTGTGTACTCCCTTGCCTTGTTTGCCCTCCCCAAATGCATTACCTCACACTTCTCCGGATTGAATTCCATTTGCCACTTTTCTGCCCACCTGACCAGTCCATTGATATCTTCCTGCAGTCTACAGCTTTCCTCCTCACTATCAACCACACGGCCAACTTCTTAAATGAGTTGAGGGTTTCTGCCTCTTCCACCCTCTCAGGCAGTGAGTTCCAGATCCCCACCACCATCTGCAAACTTCTTAATCATGCCCCCTACATTTACATCCTAATCATTAATATATATCACAAAAAGCAAGAGACCGAGTACCGAGCCCCGCGGAACCCCACTGGAAACAACCTTCCAGTCACAAAACACCCATCGACCATTACCCTTTGCTTCCTGCCACTGAGCCAATTTTGGATCCAACTTGCCACATTCCCTTGGATCCCATGGGCTTGTACATTTTTGACCAATCTGCCAGTGGGACCTTGTCAAAAGTCTTGCTAAAATCCATGTAGACTGCATCAAACGCACTACCCTCATCGACCCTCCTTGTTACCTCCTCAAAAAATTCAATCAATTTAGTCAGACACGACCTTCCCTTAACAAATCCATGCTGACTGTCCTTGATTAGTCCGTGCCTTTCTAAATGACAGTTTATCCTGTCCCTCAGAATTGATTCCAATAATTTGCCCACCATTGAGGTTAGACTGGCCTGTAATTACTCGGTCTATCCCTCACTCCCTTTTTAAACAATGGTGCAACGTACGTTAGCAGTCCCCCAATCTTCCGGCAACACGCCTGTAGTCAGGGAGGATTGGAAAATGATGATCAGAGCCTCCGTTATTTCCTTTCTTGCTTCTTTTAACAGCCTGGGATACATTTTGTCCAGCCTGGTGATTTATCTACTTTCAAAGATGCTAATCCCCTTAATATTTCCTCTCACTATGTTTATCCCATCCAATATTTCACACTCCTCCTCCTTAACTACAATCTCTACATCGTCCCTCTCTTTTTTGTGAAGACAGACACAAAGTATTCATTAAGAACCATCCCCACATCTTCCGCCTCCACACACAGGTTACCTTTTTGGTCTCTAATAGGCCCTACTCTTTCCTTCGTTATTCTCTTGCTCTTAATATATTTATAAAACATTACCACCACATTAGGTCATCGGGGAAGCAATTCTCACTTGTTTATAGAACATGCTTTCTCCCTCTTGCCCGAATTCAGATTAAATTTACTGCTGACATAATTTATTTGCCAAGAGTTTGATTTTCTGAGCTGAGAGATCTCCCAAAGCTTGCAGATGTTTTATATTTGAAAGTGGTCACCTACCCTAATGGGCACCCACCTAATCAATGTTTTTTTTCCCCTTACTGGGTAACTACACTCTCAGCTTCATTATTTGGTAACCAGGATTGAACTGGACTAGTTATATAAATTCAGAAATGTAATACAAAACAAGACTGCAATTCATTGCTCATTGGCTATTGGACTCCGCCGGGCTACACTCCTGTCGGTGAGTTCCATCAGTCATCTCTTCTCTGGTTGAGCTAGTTGGCATTGTGAAAGTGTTCATCCTGAGAATTCCTCAGGCCCCACTGGCCAACAGTTTAATTACTGCATTATGACAACATTCAAAAAAAAAGTGTTATATAAAAGGGTGAGACTCTAATTGAGCTAATTGGTACTTCAGTAAAATGGGTTCCTGTTTTTTCTAATCATTACACGCACACACAGCAAGTCAGCAGCACGCTGTGTGTTCTTCTAACATACTCCAGCTTGTGTAGTCCCTGCACATCCATTAGGCATTAATTCGAAAACCATACACTTTAATTCAATTCCTCCATACCTCAATGGTATACAATATTCCTCTCTAATTAACATGCAGCTGGTGTGTGTCGACGGTGAGTTAATTCAGGTGGTGAGAAATTATGTGTTCAGTACCTGATGGGACCAGGCGTCATGGTGTGCGGAGAAGAAAAAGGTAATTCTGGGAAGCTGGACACCACCTTTTCATTTACTTTCTCTTTTAAGTCATCTTTTCCCCCTTTCCTCCTCGAGCCGTCAACTCACTTGGAAATATATCGCCGTTCCTTCATCGTCGCTGGGTCAAAATCCTGGAACTCCCTTCCTAACAGCACTGTGGGAGAACCTTCACCACACGGACTGCAGCAGTTCAAGAAGGCGGCTCACCACCACCTTCTCAAGGGCAATTAGGGATGGCCAATAAATGCCGGCCTCGCCAGCGATGCCCAAATCACGAGAGTGAATATTAAAATTAATTCACAAGGTGAATTGATAACTAACGGATATAAATGTAAGGTCATTGTCATAACAGAGACTGGAGCACATAATCTAGGCTGTCAGAAGTGCCGACCTTTGCATGAGACATTAAACCAAAGCTCCATCTGCCCTCTCAGGTGAATGTAAAAGATCCCTTGGCACTAGTTCTAATAAGAGCAGAGGAATTCTCCCCAGTTTCCTGGCCAACATTTATCCCTCAACCAATATCACTAAAACAGATTATCTGGTCATTATCTCATTGCTGTTTGTGGGATCTTGCTGTGCACAAATTGGCTGCCGCGTTTCCTACATTACAACAGTGACTACACTTCAAAACTCCTTCATTGGCTGTAAAGCGCTTTGGGACGTCCTGAGGTCGTGAAAGGTGCTATATAAATTCAAATCTTTCTTTCTTTCCTTTATTCGAGACTAATTGAATGTGTGGCAGTCCCTAGGAAATCAGGAGGAGCAGACAGATTTTAGCAAGAGCGAATAGATTTTACATTCTATAAAATAATGTATTTCTGGCAAAATCTGACAGAGTGATAATGCTGGTCAGACACCAGGTAGTTCCACAAAGATCATGTCTGTGAGCAGCAGACTGCTGTCTTTTTAGCTGTCAGGACCAGGCTATATATATCGTTCGGATAAAATTGATCTGTTCAGGACAAACTGTGCACATGTGTCAGGATGTCTCAATCAGAGTACAATCAAGAAAGAGGGTCCACAAAGCACAGTGTGTGTCACAGGGAACACTCACCCCATCCAAACATCAGAGAGAGTTGTTTTTTTAAAACTTGTTCTCACGGATCAGTGACTGCGGCCAACAGGCCTGTCGAAAAGAATAAAAGAGCTTGCTTGAAATGAGGCAGTGACACTGTGGGATAAGACAGGAAGAATGGCAGAGGTCAAGCAGGGAATACGTAAGAAGATAACTGGGAGGAGGGAGATGGAGCGCGGTGAGGGAGGAGGGAGATGGAGCGCGGTGAGGGAGGAGGGAGATGGAGCGCGGTGAGGGAGGAGGGAGATGGAGCGCGGTGAGGGAGGAGGGAGATGGAGCGCGGTGAGGGAGGAGGGAGATGGAGCGCGGTGAGGGAGGAGGGAGATGGAGCGCGGTGAGGGAGGAGGGAGATGGAGCGCGGTGAGGGAGGAGGGAGATGGAGCGCGGTGAGGGAGGAGGGAGATGGAGCGCGGTGAGGGAGGAGGGAGATGGAGCGCGGTGAGGGAGGAGGGAGATGGAGCGCGGTGAGGGAGGGGAGAGATGGAGCGCGGTGAGGGAGGGGAGAGATGGAGCGCGGTGAGGGAGGAGGGAGATGGAGCGCGGTGAGGGAGGGGAGAGATGGAGCACGGTGAGGGAGGAGGGAGATGGAGCGCGGTGAGGGAGGAGGGAGATGGAGCGCGGTGAGGGAGGAGGGAGATGGAGCGCGGTGAGGGAGGAGGGAGATGGAGCGCGGTGAGGGAGGAGAGAGATGGAGCACGGTGAGGGAGGAGAGAGATGGAGCACGGTGAGGGAGGGGAGAGATGGAGCACGGTGAGGGAGGAGGGAGATGGAGCACGGTGAGGGAGGAGAGAGATGGAGCGCGGTGAGGGAGGAGGGAGATGGAGCGCGGTGAGGGAGGAGGGAGATGGAGCGCGGTGAGGGAGGAGAGAGATGGAGCACGGTGAGGGAGGAGAGAGATGGAGCACGGTGAGGGAGGGGAGAGATGGAGCACGGTGAGGGAGGAGGGAGATGGAGCACGGTGAGGGAGGGGAGAGATGGAGCACAGTGAGGGAGGGGAGAGATGGAGCACGGTGAGGGAGGAGGGAGATGGAGCACGGTGAGGGAGGGGAGAGATGGAGCACGGTGAGGGAGGAGGGAGATGGAGCACGGTGAGGGAGGAGAGAGATGGAGCACGGTGAGGGAGGAGGGAGATGGAGCACGGTGAGGGAGGGGAGAGATGGAGCACGGTGAGGGAGGGGAGAGATGGAGCACGGTGAGGGAGGAGGGAGATGGAGCACGGTGAGGGAGGGGAGAGATGGAGCACAGTGAGGGAGGAGAGAGATGGAGCACGGTGAGGGAGGAGAGAGATGGAGCACGGTGAGGGAGGAGAGAGATGGAGCACGGTGAGGGAGGGGAGAGATGTCTAGGGAGAAAGTTCCAGTATGTGGAGGTAGTACAAATGTCTATCATTCTTGGTGGGGGAGAAGGTACAGACGGAGGAAGAAAAGTCAGAATCTCAAAAAAAAAACATCTCCGTCACTGACTGCTCCTGAACACTGTCCTCAAAGGAACAATAAATATGGGGCAGGGGAAGACGGGCATATATTTATGTATTTACATCCATTCACTACCTCAGAAAACAACAAGACCACAGAAACTTCAGTGGAGACCATTATTGATAAAGGCATAAAAGTTAGTTGCAGTTGCAAGTGAAGAGTCTCCAGAATCCCCACTAACTCCCTCCATTCCAGAGTAGAGCACAGGAACAATCATTGAAGTACATGAATTACCAGGGAGTAAACACATGAAATCATATTGAAAGTTTACATCACTCGCACTTAAAAACGGGAATTCATTCATTAAATAAAATTGTTTCACCCCTTCCCCATCGTGGCGGCTGTCGTTCTTCCATTGGGCAGAGAAGAAAGCATCACCAAATCAACAAAATGGCTGACTCCTGTGATGTTGCCTTTGGGCGTCGGGAAGGGCTTTCTGAAGCGTGAGCCAACTCGTACACTTCTCCCACTGAGGTCCATGGAGCTGCCTCTGTCGCGGTAGGTCTGCAGATTGAGTCAGAAGGTTGTGGGTTCAACTCCCACTCCAGAGACTTGAGCTCATAATCCAGGCTGACACTTGAGATTCCATGGCACTATTGCGAAGAGGAGCAGGGGAGTTCTCCCGGTGTCCTGGCCAATATTTATCCCTCATCCAATATCACTAAAACAGATTATCTGGTCATTATCATATTGCTGTTTGTGGAATCTTGCTGTGCACAAATTGGCAGCCATGTTTCCTATATTACACTTCACACAACGCTTCAAAAGTACTTCAACGGCTATAAAGCGCTTTGGGTCGTCCTGAGGTCGTGAAAGGCGCAGCATACGACATTTTTGGCCACTACAGGGATAGACTGTCGTGGTAGAAATGGATGAAAGTTCAGTTATTACTTTCTGGTGATCTTACTCACCAGTTAACTCACATCGATTTTTGCTTTCAACTTTGGCACAGAGGAAAATATTTCCCAAATGTCACATCGGTTCACATCAGAGTCATGGGACTGCAGCTTAACACGGAGCCCTCAAGACAGGAGGAAATTCATAGAATCATACAGCAAGGAAGGAGGCCGTTCGGCCCATCATGCCTGTGCCGGCTCTTTAAAAGAGCTACCCAATTAGTCCCTCTCCCCTGCTCTTTCCCCATTACCTTGCAAATTTATCCTTTTTAAGTATATATCCAACTCCCTTATGAAAGTCACCATTAAACCTACTTCCTCCACCCTTCCACTCCCACTCCCACCTTTGCTCCATATCCCATGATACCTTTGCCTAATAAAGGTCTGTGTATCTCAGTCTTGAAAAGTCCCAGCAGCCACAGCTTTTTGGGGCGAGAGTTTTCCAGATTTCCACTTCCTTTTGTGTGAATAAGTGCTTCCTGATTTCACCCTGAACGGCCTAGCTCCAATTTTAAGATTATGTCCCCTTGTTCTTGTTTCACCCAGCAGAGGAAATAATTTCTCGGTATATATTTCTCTGACTTGGACATATATCCTCGTTCCTTCATCATCACTGGGTCAGTATCCTGGAATTCCCTAACACCATTGTGGGAGCACCATTAACACAAGGACTGCACCCATTGATGGAGAAGACTCACCCCCACTTTCCAGGGGCAATAAATGTGGCATCAAGAAAATATTCTCAGTTATTGTCAAAGTTTTACAATTACAAAGAATGTACAGCACAGAAACAGGCCATTCGGCCCAACAAGTCCATGCCAGTGTTTATGTTCCATGTGAGCCTCCTCCCACCCCTCTTCATCTAACCCGATCAACATATCCTTCTATTCCTTTCTCCCTCATGTGTTTATTTAGTTTCCCCTTAAATCTATTTGTGCGATTTGCCTCAACTACTCCTTGTGGTAGTGAGTTCCACATTCTAACCATCTCTGGGTGAAGAGGTTTCTCCTGAATTCCCTATTGGATTTGTTAATGACTATCTTATATTTATGGCCCCTGGTTCTGGTCTCCCTCGCAGTTGGAAAACATTTTCTCTACGTCTACCCTATCAAATGATTTCATAATCGTAAAGACCTCTTTCAGGTCGCCCCTCAGTCTTCTCTTTTCTAGAGAAAAGAGCTCCAGCCTTTTCAATCTTTCCTGATAGGTGCAACCTCTCAGTTCTGGCATCATCCTAGTAAACCTTTTTTGCACCTTCTCCAGTGCCTCAATATCCTTTTATAATATGGAGAGCAGAACTGTTCACAGTGCTCCAAGTGTGGCCTAACCAAGGTTCTGTACAAAGCACCTACAGTATCATAAGATGCTACGAGCTATAAAATTGTAAAGCATGTTTTATGTAACCTCTTTGCACTGTATGAACAGAGCATTCAATATTGAGTGCAGCCTTACTGTATTTAAGCACTCTGTTGGAAAGTGTCGATAAAAATATCTAAAGCAAAATACTGCAGATGCTGGAAATCTGAAATAAAAATAGAAAATACTGGAGAAGCTCAGCAAATCAGGCAGCGTCTGTGGAGAAAGAAACAGAGTTAACGTTTCAGGTCGATGACCTCTCCTCAGAACTGGAAGATGTTAGTGTTAGATGTTAAAGAGCCTTTAACATCTTCCAGTTCTGAGGAGAGGTCAGCGACCTGAAACATTAACTCTGTTTCTCTCTCCACAGACGCTGCCTGACTCGCTGAGTTTTCCAGCATTTTCTGTTTTTATTACAAATATTAAGGCTTCCCCATATTGTCAATGGAACAATGTACTGGAATGCAAATAAGTGATTAACTGGCTGAGTGATTCTCAATGTTGGCGAGACTTTCTGCACATTGAACAGGTGGGAATCTCACCCAGCAATTTACATCTACACAGGATTACTTAGAATTACACAGCACAGAAACAGGCCATTCATCCCATCAGGTCTACACCAGTGTTTACAATCCACACGAGCCTCCTCCCACCTTATTTTGTCTCACCTGATCAACATAAAACAATGATCTTGCATTTATATAGCGCCTTAATGTGTAAGGCGTTCCAAGGCACTTCACAGGAGCGATTATCAGACAAAATTTGACACCAAGCCACGTACGGAGATATTAGGACAGGTGACTAAAAAAGTGGTCAAAGAGGGAGGTTTTAAGGAGCGTCTTAAAGGAGGAGAGGGAAGTAGAGAAGCAGAAAGATTTAAGGAGGAAATTCCAGAGCCTAGGGCCCAGGCAGCTGAAGGCACGGCCGCCAATGGTGGAGCGATTAAAATCGGGGATGTGCGAGAAGCCAGACTAGAATATCCTTCTATTCCTTTCTCCCTCATGTACATATGTAGCTTCCCCTTAAATACATCTATGCCATTCGCCTCAACCATTCCCAAGTAGTAACGAGTCCCATGTTCTCACCACTCTTTGAGTAAAGTACATAGCAAAATGTCCCAGTGTGCTTCACAGGTGGGGATGAGATGTGTGCAGCAGTAGTTAGCCTTGGCTAAGTGGTAGCACTCTCACCTCTGAGTCAGAAGATCATTGTTTCAAGTCCCACTCCAGAGACAAGCACATAATCTAGGCTGAAACTTCAGTGTAGTGACGCATGGTCAGAGGTGTTGTCTTTGGGATGCCTGCACTATTCATGAGAAGTGCAGGGTTACAAATTGTGCGCAGAGATCGTCGTTTTCTGCACTGGTTCCAACATGGAATTTTCAGCACACTGGGTTTGAGGGTCTGAAGCTGGGTGAATGTAACTCAAGGAGGGGACGATACCCCTTTAAGAATTTGAGTCAACGCTGCGAACAAACTAATAAACAAAAGGACATGAAATGATTCAATCACTCAATAAACAAAAAGAAAATCAATTTTAACAGCAGGGAACCAAAATTATTTATGACTGGAAATACTAACGATAAAGCATTTATTAGCAGTGTAAATATGGAACCTATGTCCAGAATGAACAGATTCACTCTCAGCTTTCTGACTCTGATAATTTACTTGTGTTACCATGGTTACTGCAAAATCTGAAGGCTTGTAAATCAACACAATGGCATGGTCATACAGTAAATAACTCTCTGCAGAGTCATTCAGGTTATTTTGAGATGTGGGCGTCACTGGCGAGGCCGGCATTTATTGCCCATCCCAAGCTGCCCTGGAGAAGCTGGTGGTGGGCCGCCTTCTTGAACCGCTGCAGTTATTACAGCATCCCAAAGATGCCATTTAACCTTTATCTAACTTTTGGAGTTATGGATATCTGACAGACCCGCCTTAACACTGTGACACTCAACTCGCTAAGAAGGGCCATGAAGCAAATACTTCATTGGAATTCCGTCAGAATAGAACCACTGGTTACATCTTTTGAAATGACAAAAGAATGAGATTTTTTTCCACATTAAAAAAACACTGCACTTAAAGTAACTCAATATCCTGACTGGATCAAATATCATTCATAAAACAGCATATCACAATTGGACAGGTAAGGAACCAAATGATCAGTAATTAGCATCTTAAAAAATATGAAATAGAAAAAAAAGGACTGCCATTTCTTCTGACCGAGATCGATGGTTTACAAGCAGCTGCCAATCTACAGACTTCTCAGCAACAGCAATTAGCTTCTAATTGACCTCAGGATGCACCGATTAGCAGAATAGTGCAATATGAAATAACATTCCATTCCTTATAATAAAGTATGCGATGTGAGCATTGCCACAGGAGATCAGTCAGTATTGTATAAAGACACTACCCCATCTCCCCACTTTCTCCCATCGCTCCTGAAGGCACTGACTCTTCCTGGAGCACAGATCCATGGGAGCAAGTAGCCCTTTGGTACCTTGTCCAAGTCTCTATTCCTAATTATGTGGACCCAGATGGCCAGTGTCAGCAGAACTTGTTCATCGAACTAGTCACAGCCAAGGCAAACAACAATAACTTGCACCTTTTACGTAGGAAAACATCCCAAGGTGCTTCACACAAGAATAATCTGACAAAAAAATAGTCACTGAGCCAAAGATGGAGACATTAGAACACGAGGCAACAAGCTTGGCCAATGAGGTAGGTTTTAAGGAGGAGAGGTGACGAGGCGGAGAGGTTCAGGGAGGGAATTCCAGAGCTCAGGCTGGAGGAACGACCGCCAATGGCGGGGCAAAGGGAGTGGGGGATGATGTTTCAGCATCAGGAGCCCGAGCTGATTTCTCTGCTTCGTAGGCAAAGGGTGCTCAAACCAGTGAACTCAGCAAAGACCAGGGATCGAGTCTGTGAGCCTGCGATCGGTGTTGCCTGTACTCCCGTACCATGCTGTGCGTTTACCTGCTATGCCATTGAGGAAGTTACAAACACACTTTTATAAAGCATTTATTTTCCTGAAAGTTTATAGAACCTTTCACCTGAAATGTGTAACGCCAAAACGGCCACAAATTCCGATTCAGTCATTTTATTCGAAGCATTTTACTCACAAGGGGCAGGCAGAGGTTATAACAAATAAAGTATTAAATCAATCTGACCTAACACTGTCTGCAAGTGCCAAGGATGGACTGTTGATCCTAATGGTCCCAGTAACTCAACAAATCCATAATACAAGCCTCTCACGGCCGTCGAATTTTCACAAAGGTTTCAAGCATCAGAGCAAGCTAATCCTTTAAGATTTGATATTATATTGACTACTTCAGTGCAGCAGTTTCATGATTCTTTTTAGTTCCTTCAGACAGAAGATGACAAGGCATCCTGCTGTGTTTGTTTATACTTGCTGCTTTATAAAACAGTCAGCAATCCAGCCCTCTGGATTCCTCATTCCTTACATAACAGCAGGAAAAGCACACCCATTCCCAAAAGATTCCACGGTCAGAGAACGTCAGTGATATAATTACCATGTCTGGATGGGGTGAGCTTGGGGGCCTGGGCCCAACTGGTCCATGCTGGTGTTTATGCTCCACACGAGCCAAATATATTGTTGTACATATGAAGTGCGTGCATGTATCAATCTGAAATTTTAAAATTTGTATTTTAATCAGCATGAACAGCCCCATGTCCCCTCTACAACTATTGGGTCGATTTTGCACGTCGTAGAAACGGACTGGAAGCATTTCCAAAGGGATAGTATCCTTTCCTCCTGAGAAATAGATTAATAATCCTCCTCCCAAAATAAAAATGAAAGACTCAGTACAGTCCGTAAAATCTAGTGTGGACTTTTAATGCAAATCTGTCGATCTATCACCGATAAAACACAGCTTGTCCGACAAATCACCATCAGACGACTGATCCTTTAAAATGAACAGATCTTCAGAATGTTTGTATTTTTAAGAGCGCCCCATTGAGATTAATTTCAAAAGATTGTTCATTAACACGGATGACAGTATCAGCTTTTACTGGTTTATACAGAGACAAATTAAAATGTATATGAAATATTGAAGTTCACCTCAATCAATATCTGTATTTATTCATCCTGGATTATCTTTCTTTTTACAATATTTGGAGTTTACGCCAAAACATATCCACTAAGGGTTAATTTAAGAGGTAACTAAAGTAGTGGTCAGGGGAATGTCAATGGATGTTATTTATATGGACTTCCAGAAGGCATTTGATAAGGACCCACATAAGAGACTGTTAGCTAAGATAGAAGCCCATGGAATCGAGGGAAAAGTACGGACTTGGTTAGGAAGTTGGCTGAGCGAAAGGCGACATAGAGTAGGGATAATGGGAAGGTACTCACATTGGCAGGATGTGACTAGTGGAGTCCCGCAAGGATCTGTCTTGGGGCCTCAATTATTCACAATATTTATTAACGACTTAGATGAAGGCATAGAAAGTCTCATATCTAAGTTTGCCGATGACACAAAGATTGGTGGCATTATAAGCAGTGTAGATGAAAACATAAAATTACAAAGGGATATTGATAGATTAGGTGAATGGGCAAAACTGTGGCAAATGGAATTCAATGTAAACAAATGTGAGGTCATCTACTTTCTATCAAAAAAGGATAGAACAGGGTACTTTCTAAATGGTAAAAAGTTAAAAACTGTGGATGTCCAAAAGGGACTTAGGGGTTCAGGTACATCGATCATTGAAGTGACATGAACAGGTGCAGAAAATAATCAATAAGGCTAATGGAATGCTGGCCTTTATATCAAGAGGACTGGAGTACAAGGGGGCAGAAGTTATGCTGCAGCTATACAAAACCCTGGTTAGACCGCACCTGGAGTACTGTGAGCAGTTCTGGGCACCGCACCTTCGGAAGGACATATTGGCCTTGGAGGGAGTGCAGCGTAGGTTTACTAGAGTGATACCCGGACTTCAAGGGTTAAGTTACGAGGAGAGATTACACAAATTGAGGTTGTATTCTCTAGAGTTTCGAAGGTTAAGGGGTGATCTGATCGAAGTTTATAAGATATTAAGGGGAACGGATAGGGTGGATGGAGAGGAACTATTTCCACTGGTTGGGGATTCTAGGAGTAGGGGGCACAGTCTAAAAATTAGAGCCAGACCTTTCAGGAGCGAGATTAGAAAACATTTCTACACACAAAGGGTGGTAGAAGTTTGGAACTCTCTTCCTCAAACGGCAATTGATACTAGCTCAATTGCTAAATTTAAATCTGAGATAGATAGCTTTTTGGCAACCAAAGGTATTAAGGGATATGGGCCAAAGGCAGGTATATGGAGTTAGATCACAGATCAGCCATGATCTTATCGAATGGCGGAGCAGGCACGAGGGGCTGAATGGCCTACTCCTGTTCCTATGTTCCTATCTAGAACTGTAAAAACTCAGATATAATAAAAGATAGGTTGCTATTGGGAGATTTAAAGAGGGGTTATCGTATATATCAACAACAGATCCTTAGGGCCTTTTAAGAGATTATTGGAGAATAAAGGATTCATATTTCCCATGCTGCAGAAAGCTATCATGGGATAGCTCCCCGTCAAAGGGAAATGTGAAGCTTTCTACACTACTGTGTGAAGAAATTAACCATCTGTTAAAATAAAGCATAGTCTGATCTCACAGCATGGCTCAGGAGACTGTCTCTCTCTGGGGCCAAAAATTGGAAGCCTTCACAAGAGAGAAAGGTGAGAGAAATAAGAGAGAGAGACAGAGTAACAGAAATGAGATAAGAGAAAGAAAAGAGAGAGAAAAGGAAAGACAGGGAAAAGAGAGAGAGGGTAAAAGGGAAAGGGAAAATTTACCCTCTATTTTACCTGATCCTTCCAGAAAAACCCATCGTCTCCCCAACCCCAAACTGGCTCTTGAAAGACTGAAGTTTTCACCTTCATTATCATCTTACCTGGAGGTTTATTCAAACCACTAATAACTCATTGTTGGAAGAAATATATCCTGACATCAGTCTTAAATTTGCCTTTCACCAGATGGAGAGTTGTGATGATCTGGAATGCGCTGCCTGAAAGGGCGGTGGAAGCAGATTCAATAATAACTTTCAAAAGGGAATTGGATAAATACTTGAAGCAAAAAAAATGACAGGGCTGTGGGGAAAGAGCAGGGGAGTGGGAGTAATTGGATAGCTCTTTCAAAGAGCTGGCACAGGCACGATGGGCCGAATGGCCTCCTCCCGTGCTGTAACTTACTATGATACCAGAACCAACAAAATTGCAGGATAAGGACCATCAATGTCCATCAGGAGCATGGAGGCCGCAGGCTCAGATGCCAGCCAGAATGCTCCTTAATTAAGATTTGCCTCTCAGTAATGCTTTGAGTCTCGAAGTGAAACAGAAGATTCAGCAGACTGCAGCCATACTATTGCACTGCTCCCCACTTGCTGCTAATGCTCTTTTTAGGCAGGAACGGGCCGTTCTTTCCTTTACCATTCCAGGGCAGTAGTGAGGGAGTGCTGCACTGTCGGAGGTGATGTCTTTCGGATGGGACATTAAACCGAGGCCCTGTCTACCCTCTCAGGTGGATGTAAAAGATCTCATGGCCAGGATACCAGGGAGAACTCCCCTGCTCTTCTTCGAAATAGTGGCCAATATTTATCCCTCAACCAACATCACCAAAAGTACAGATGATCTGGTCATTATCTCATTGATGTTTGTGGGATCTTGCTGTGCACAAATTGGCTGCTGCATTTCCTACATTAAAACAGTGACCACACTTCAGAAGTACTTTATTGGCTGTAAAGCGCTTTGGGACATCCTGAGGTTGTGAAAGGCGCTGTATAAATGCAAGTTCCTCTCTTTTCTTTTGGAAGGATATCTTCTTTCAGAAGAAAATTCATTATATTGTAATTGGACTTTTGATATAATGCTGCTCCCTCCAGTGGCTATAACTTTCAGTACAGCTTAAAACATTGCTCCTGCCCGACTCGACTTTTAGTTAATTATTAAAATTGCCAGTTTATTCACAGACAGTATAAACCCGTTCAATTTGTGTCACAATTTTCTGTAACCAGGAAGGAAACAATCAGAATAAAACAGTCAATAATGCAGGATATTGTATCTGTGACCGTATATTGTAAGTTTTAAATGACAAGTGCAGCGAGTATGAATGAGTTGTGATTTGCTTTCACACCATTGAATGAAAACATCAAAATTGTAATTCTAGTTTCCAATTTGTGAAAAGTCTTTTTTTTTCTGGTGAATTTTATTGGGATTTTAAGCTGCTTTCAATGTTTTTTTTAAAATGTACAACCCTTCCTGACAAATGCAAAATAGTGTGAATAAATCATAAACATAAATTAATGCTACAGTGATGGAATATTGGTTTCAGAATCAGATCAGGCCATGAAGGTGGTGAAGAGCTGCAGTAACACTATCATAACATACAATAATCATTATAATGACACATCACTAGTAGGAAGGGGACATCAATATTGTAAGTGTAATAAAATATAGGAATTTCTGTGAACTGGAAAAGGCCTTGAGGCCCAACAAGCCCATCGCTTTCTCAGAGGCCACCTCCACTTCGCCACCCTGTCGCCAGAGCAACCCAGAGGTCGCGAGTTCACATCCCACCATGGCAAGGTGCAAGATTGAATTCAATAATATCTAGTAATCTGTGGGCTGCCATCAGAAAAAAAAATGGCCATGAAAGCTGTTGGATTGTTGGAAAAACCCGACTGATTCACTCATGCCCTTTCGGGAAGGGCGCCTGCCACCTTTACCTGGTCTGGCCAATACTTGGCTGTAGTCCCTCACTGCTCAATTGACTCTTCGTGCTCCTGAAGTGGGCCAGCAAACCACTCAGATGGTGAACAACTGCAGGTTAATTAAAAAGGTGGCAGCCTACCACTACCACTACTTTCTCATGGCAACTAAAAATAAATGTAAGGAATCTTACAACACCAGGTTATAGTCCAACAGTTTTATTTGAAAATCACAAGCTTTCGGAGGCTTTCTCCTTCGTCTGACAAAGGAGACAATCTCCGAAAGCTTGTGATTTTCAAATCAAACTGTTGGACTATAACCTGGTGTTGTAAGACTCCTTACATTTGTGCACCCCAGTCCATCACCGGCATCTCCACATCATGGCAACTAAAAACAGGCAATAAATGCCACCTGCCAGTGTCACCCACATCCCAAGAGCAATAAAAGAAATATTGATTAATCCCGCCTACTCATCATGTCGCTTAATCCCCTCTCTCTCCAATGATTCCTCCGATTGTCTTTTGAATCCACAGATATTGTTTTGTTCAATGGTCTTCGCCAGTTGCATTTCAGAAGTCTATTTAATATTTAAGTCTATTTAAGGTGTCGGCTGTGGCTCAGTCGGTGCACTCTCCTCTCAGTCAGAAGGTCGTGGGTTCGTCCCACTTCAGAGACTGGAGCACAAAATCCAAACTGACACTTCAGTGCAGTACTGAGGGAGTGCTGCACTGTCAGAGGTGCCGTCTTTCGGATGAGACGTTAAACCGAGTACACGTCTGCCCTCTCAGGTGGATGTAAAAGATCCCATGGCACTATTTGAAGAGGAGCAGGGATGTTCTCCCCGGTGTCCTGGCCAATATTCACCCCTCAACCAACATCACTGACAGATTATCTGGTCATTATCACATTGCTATTTGTGGGACCTTGCTGTGCACAAATTGGCTGCCGCGTTTCCTACTTCATTGGCTGTAAAGCGCTTTGGGACGTCCCGAAGCTGTGACAGGTGCTACATAAATGCAGGTCTTTCTTTCTTTACCATTGAGGCAACAGAGTTGCACCTGACTTCCTTCTTACTCTCAACTTCCTGACAGGTATTTGAACTCTTTGCTCCAATGTACAATGGAGGGGCTGCTTGAAACCTGAATTATAGCCTCTCAAAGCCTTCTCATTTTCAAAGAAAGTAAGCACAGTTTTTTAAAAAAACTTCCCTCATAACTTGAGTGCCTACTACCCAGAATCAACTGTAATACTTTGTGTGCACTGTACTCCAATCAACTGTTTGAGTACAAAAAAAAAATCAGCTCATACCAACGCCAGCCCCACGGGGCTCCAGTTGATAATGTTACTGACATGACAGAATGAGAAAATTTCACTTCCTCATGTTCTCAAAAAAAAATTTGCCCATCACATTAGTTGCACTGAGAAATAAAAGCCTTGCTGAGTGCCATCAATTCTGCATCTAATGATGTCGCAAGTCTGTGTCTGAAAGCTTTCGCTGAAGCATATTCTTAGCCCCTTATTTATAGGAGCTCAGCTGAAGTGATGTCAGATTTAGCATGTGTCAATGGAGGAGCAAATCCGACTCAGAGGAAGTCTCCTGCTGGCTCGGCCTATGAGGCACGGTCATCTTGCATTCAGCTCCGAGGGAACAGTTATGAACTAAGAAATGTCTGATAACTTTGATAATTGATGTAAAAGAAAGAACTTGCATTATCTACCATCTTTCACATCCTTAGGACATCCCAAAAACCTTCACAGCCAATCAAGTGCGGCCAATGTTGATTTCTAGACAAACATACCTGGCAAATAGTACGTAGGAAAATCCCACTAACAGATAATGAGATAAATGGCCCATCAATCTGTTCTGGTGGTGTTGGAAAAGGGAATGAGTTTTGCACATCCAGCGATCCTCCTGCTCTTCTTTGAAAAATTGCCATGGGATCTTTCACATCTCCCTGAATGAGCAGATGGGGTCCTCAGTTTAAGGGCACCTCTGACAATGCAGCACCCCGGAAGTACTGCACTGACGTGTCAGTCTAGTTTGCGTGCACAAGTCCGAGAGAGGGGTTTGAACCCACAACCATCTAACTCAGAGGGAAGAGCGCTTCCAACTGAACTAAGCTCAGAATACGGTCAGAATAGGCCCCAATATTCTGTCAGTAACGTTTCTGATCTTGGCCCAATTAGCAGTCAGGATGAGGATTGACAACAAGTGTTCTTGTAGTGGTATGGGCAATGTAACATCCCACAGGACTGAAAGGTCCCATATTATCCTTCATACTGAAGTGGACACAATGAGCACTTGGGATTGCAGACCATGAGATTACCAACTGTTCTCTCCCTCTTGGAAATTCCTCCAGCTCCCATCTCACAGTTGATTAAAGTGTACAATGCACTTATGTATTTTTTTTTAAATCACACCACTGCCATTTTGCTTTGGATTGTGAGGCAGACTTTATTTGGGAGAAACTCTTGAACTGTCATACTGGAGCGTACAATTTGATTCATTTGCAAATAAATCACAAGCTCGCTTTGATAAAAATTCACGAACAATAAAATATTGCTTCAAGGCACAATCGCCTAAACTTCATTGAAAATCACAGATCTTTGATCCTCTTGCTGAGCAGATTGTGGTGAAGTGTCAGATCAGCCTTTACATTTCCACACTATGAAAGCACGACAACAGGATTAGTGCTTCAGATTTCTGGTTTACACAGAGTCCTGCACCTAATTATACTGCGGAGCTTCTCCAAGATGTTGCCTTGAGGACCTGCCATTTGCCCCTCCTGCTGGTGGCCTCCCATTACCCAAGTGCAGGCTCCAGAGCAGTTTCACTAACCAGATGGCAATGGGCAATAAATGTGCCTCCTACTGCAACTGAAGTAGCTTTCAGGGCAATTTTTGCCATAATTACTCCTTGTATAATTGAGTAACCACCCCACCCCCCTCATCACCTCCCCCACTATTATTTTAAACTGTGCACAAAGCAATGAACCAATTATCAGCTCTGGGTCAATGGGCAGCACTCACGCCTCTGATTCAGAAGGTTGTGGGGACAAGGCCCATTCCAAAGACGTCCGCACAAAATCCAAGCTGACGCTCCAGTGCGGCACCGAGGGAGTGCTGCACTGTTGGAGGTGCCGTCTTTTGGATGAGATGTTAAATCGGGGCCCGGTCTGCCTTTTCAGGTGGACATAAAAGATCCCATGACACTATTTCAAAGAAGAGCAGGGGAGTTCTCCCCGGTGTCCTGGCTAATATTTATCCCTCAACCAACATCACTTTAAAAAAAGGTTATCTGGTCATTTATCTCATTGCGGTTCGTGGGAACCTGCCATGTGCAAATTGGCTGCCATGTTTCCTACATTACAACAGCGACAACAATTCAAAATGTACTTCATTGGCTGTAAATCTCTTTGGGAGGTCCAGAGGTGAAAGGCACTATACAAATGAAAGATCTTTCCTTCTTTCTAACACACATCCAGAACATCAAGGCAGCATTTGACCGAGTGTGGCACCAAGGAGCCCGAGTAAAATTGAAGTCAAAGGGAATCAGGGGAAAACTCTCCAGTGGCTGGAGTCATACCTCGCACAAAGGAAGATGGTAGTGGTTGTTGGAGGCCAATCATCTCAGCCCCAGGACATTGCTGCAGGAGTTCCTCAGGGCAGTGTCCTAGGCCCAACCATCTTCAGCTGCTTCATCAATGACCTTCCCTCCATCATAAGGTCAGAAATGGGGATGTTCGCTGATGATTGCACAGTGATCAGTTCCATTCGCAACCCCTCAAATAATGAAGCAGTCCGAGCCCGCATGCAGCAAGACCTGGGCAACATCCAGGCTTGGGCTCATAAGTGGCAAGTAACATTCGCACCAGACAAGTGCCAGGCAATGACCATCTCCAACAAGAAAGTGTCTAACCACCTCCCCTTGACATTCAACAGCATTACCATCGCCGAATCCCCCACAATCAACATCCTGGGGGTCACCACTGACCAGAAACTTAACTGGACCAGCTACATAAATACTGTGGCTACAAGAGCAGGTCAGAGGCTGGGTATTCTGCGGCGAGTGACTCACCTCCGGACTCCCCAAAGCCTTTCCACCATCTACAAGGCACAAGTCAGGAGTGTGATGGAATACTCTCCACTTGCCTGGATGAGTGCAGCTCCAACAACACTCAAGAAGCTCGACACCATCCAGGACAAAGCAGCCCGCTTGATTGGCACCCCATCCACCACCCTAAACATTCACTCCCTTCACCATCAGCGCACTGTGGCTGCAGTGTGTACCATCCACAGGATGCACTGCAGCAACTCGCCAAGGCTTCTTCGACAGCACCTCCCAAACCCGCGACCTCTACCACCTAGAAGGACAAGGGCAGCGGGCACATGGGAACAACACCACCTGCACGTTCCCCTCCAACTCACACACCATCCTGACTTGGAAATATATCACCGTTCCTTCATCGTCCCTGGGTCAAAATCCTGGAACTCCCTTCCTAAAGTACTGTGGGAGAACCTTCACCACACGGACTGCAGCGGTTCAAGAAGGCAGCTCACCACCACCTTCTCAAGGGCAATTAGGAATGGGCAATAAATGCCGGCCTCGCCAGCGACGCCCACATCCCATGAACAAATTTAAAAAAATAACAGCAGAAGTCTAGGAGAAAATTACACCTGACTCTCTGACCCGGCCTATTCTATGTGGTTGAGGATGGGGAGGAGTCCTAAAAGAGGGCAAAAAATAGCTTAAAATGGATGTCAAAAATTAAAATGGATGCTAGCCTATATTTCCCCACTGGGTTTCAAGATTAAGCATTGCCGTGTACATTTCTCCTTATCGCTTTCAACAAGGGTAGACAATCAAAAATAGTAATGAATTCTCCACTTTTACAGTCTTGGATGAAGCCAGCCAAACAAAATATTAAGAGAGATATAACATCTGTTGTTCCCTTGTTTCCAGTCAGTGGGAGCATTAAAAATAAGTATCAGTGTCAAACCAGAGCACTCCAGTAAAATTATTTCAATGAGTAGTTTAGCTGGTGGGAAGAGATTTGAAGAAAAACATGTTTCTGAATTGCAGCAGGCACAATCATTCCAACGGCAGTAATGACTTTCATTAAGCTGCTGGGTGAAATTGATATCAAAAGAAACAATTGATATATTCAGAAACCCATCACACCTCAGAGTATACATGTGGGAGACGGTATAATACTGGACACAAATAATAATAATTACAGTGCAGAAGGAGGTCAACCAGCCCTCATACAGGGATTGTCTCCACATCAGAGCCAGCTCCTCTGCTTCTGTTTCACTCCTCTTCTCTTGTAAATTTTAATATTTTTCTTTTTCAGATGTTTATCCAACTTCCACATAAATTTCCTGATTCACTCGGCTTCAAATGATTCAAGTGTAAAATGTAAGACCGTGAATGAATGAGTCTTCACGTGAAAACAATTCCTCTAATTGGTCGGTTTATAATTCCAGTACTAATCCTGGCTTTACATCCTAAATTAATCTTAAAAAACAATTGTGTTGCAGCCCATTCCATCCATAAATAGTGATAATAAAAGAAAGGATAGAAAGGATATAGAGGATATAAAGGTGCAAAAAAAGATTCACAAGGATGATACCAGAACTGCAAGGATATCCTTATCAAGAAATCACTTTGGGACCAGTGATCATAATTCCATTAGTTTTAAGATAGCTATGGAGAATGATAGGTCTGGCCCAAAAGTTAAAATTCTAAATTGGGGAAAGGCCAATTTTGATGGTATTAGACAGGAACTTTCAGAAGTTGATTGGGAGAGTCTGTTGGCAGGCAAAGGGACGTCTGGTAAGTGGGAGGCTTTCAAAAGTGTGTTAACCAGGGTTCAGGGTAAGCACATTCCTTATAAAGTGAAGGGCAAGGCTGGTAGAAGTAGGGAACCTTGGATGACTCGGGAGATTGAGGCCCTAGTCAAAAAGAAGAAGGAGGCATATGACATGCATAGGCAGCTGGGATCAAGTGGATCCCTTGAAGAGTATAGAGATTGTCGGAGCAGAGTTAAGAGAGAAATCAGGAGGGCAAAAAGGGGACATGAGATTGCTTTGGCAGATAAGGCAAAGGAGAATCCAAAGAGCTTCTACAAATACATAAAGGGCAAAAGAGTAACAAGGGAGAGAGTAGGGCCTCTTAAGGATCAACAAGGTCATCTATGTGCGGAACCACAAGAGATAGGTGAGATCCTAAATTAATATTTCACATCGGTATTTACGGTTGAGAAAGGCATGGATGTTAGGGAACTTGGGGAAATAAATAGTGATGTCTTGAGGAGTGTACATATTACAGAGAGGGAGGTGCTGGAAGTCTTAACGCGCATCAAGGTAGATAAATCTCCGGGACCTGATGAAATGTATCCCAGGACGTTATGGGAGGTTAGGGAGGAAATTGCGGGTCCCCTAGCAGAGATATTTGAATCATCGACAGCTACAGGTGAGGTGCCTGAAGATTGGAGGGTAGCAAATGTTGTGCCTTTGTTTAAGAAGGACGGCAGGGAAAAGCCTGGGAACTACAGACCGGTGAGCCTGACATCTGTAGTGGGTAAGTTGTTAGAGGGTATTCTGAGAGACAGGATCTACAGGCATTTGGAGAGGCAGGGACTGATTAGGAACAGTCAGCATGGTTTTGTGAGAGGAAAATCATGTCTCCCGAATTTGATTGAGTTTTTTGAAGGGGTAACCAAGAAGATAGATGAGGGCTGTGCAGTAGACGTGGTCTACATGGACTTCAGCAAAGCCTTTGACAAGGTACCGCATGGTAGGTTGTTGCATAAGGTTAAATCTCACGGGATCCAAGGTGAGGTAGCCAATTGGATACAAAATTGGCTTGACGGCAGAAGACAGAGGGTGGTTGTAGAGGGTTGTTTTTCAAACTGGAGGCCTGTGACCAGCGGTGTGCCTCAGGGATCGGTGCTGGGTCCGCTGTTATTTGTTATTTATATTAATGATTTGGATGAGAATTTAGGAGGCATGGTTAGTAAGTTTGCAGATGACACCAAGATTGGTGGCATTGTGGACAGTGAAGAAGGTTATCTAGGATTGCAACGGGATCTTGATAAATTGGGCCAGTGGGCCGATGAATGGCAGATGGAGTTTAATTTAGATAAATGTGAGGTGATGCATTTTGGTCGATCGAATCGGGCCAGGACCTACTCCGTTAATGGTAGGGCATTGGGGAGAGTTATAGAACAAAGAGATCTAGGAGTACAGGTTCATAGCTCCTTGAAAGTGGAGTCACAGGTGGATAGGGTGGTGAAGAAGGCATTCAGCATGCTTGGTTTCATTGGTCAGAACATTGAATACAGGAGTTGGGATGTCTTGTTGAAGTTGTACAAGACATTAGTAAGGCCACACTTGGAATACTGTGTACAGTTCTGGTCACCCTATTATAGAAAGGATATTATTAAACTAGAAAGAGTGCAGAAAAGATTTACTAGGATGCTACCGGGACTTGATGGTTTGACTTATAGGGAGAGGGTGGATAGACTGAGACTTTTTTCCCTGGAGAGTAGGAGGTTTAGGGGTGATCTTATAGAAGTCTATAAAATAATGAGGGACATAAATAAGGTAGTCAAAATCTTTTCCCAAAGGTAGGGGAGTCTATAATGAGGGGGCATAGATTTAAGGTGAGAGGGGAGAGATACAAAAGGGTCCAGAGGGGCAATTTTTTCACTCAAAGGGTGGTGAGTGTCTGGAACGAGCTGCCAGAGGCAGTAGTAGAGGCGGGTACAATTTTGTCTTTTAAAAAGCATTTGGACAGTTACATGGGTAAGATGGGTATAGAGGGATATGGGCCAAGTGCAGGCAATTGGGACTAGCTTAGTGGTATAAACTGGGCGACATGGACATGTTGGGCCGAAGGGCCTGTTTCCGTGTTGTAAACTTCTATGATTCTATAAGAAAGGCTGAACAGGCTGGGGCTCTTTTCTCTAGTAAAGAGAAGACTGAGGGGCGAACTGATAGAGGTCTTAAAGTTAATGAAATGGTTTGATCGGGGAGACGTAAAGAAGACGTTTCCACTTGTGGGTGAGACCAGAACTAGGGGACATAAAAAAGATAGTCACTAATAAATCCAATAGGGAATTCAGGAGAAACGTCTTTGCCCAGAGAGTGGTGGGAATGTGGAACTCGCTACCACAAGGATCGCATAGATGCATTTAAGGGGAAGCTGGATAAACACTTGAGGGAGAAAGGAATAGAAGGATGTGCAGATAGGGTTAGGTGATGGGAAGAGGCTCGTATCGAGCATAAACACCAGCATAGACCTGTTGGGCCGAATGGCCTGTTTCTGTGCTGTAGACTCGATGTAACTCAATGTTGTAAGTGATAACGGCAGCTACCTAAACTCATAACATAATCATTTCACAAGTTGGTTGCACTTTCACTTCAGAGTCAGAAGTTTGTTGAGGCACTCCAGGATTCTAAACACAGAATCTAGGCTGACAGTCCAGTGCAGTACTGAGGGAGTGCTGCATTGTCCGGAGGTTGCCGACTTTCAGACAAGATGTTAAACCAAGGCGCCCTCTCTGCCTGCTCAGGTGGATGTTAAAGGCAGTTTTCAATGAACAGCAAGGAGTTTCGCCTGGTGTCTGCTCAACACTCATCCCTCAGTCACCAACACACACTAACTGTTCATTTGTCTCAATGCTGTTTGAGGGACTTTGCTGTGTGCAAATTGGCTGCTACGTTTGTCTACATAACATAAATATAAGGTGTTAGTCAGGCTCAGTGGTAGCACTCTCGCCTCAGAGTGAGAAGTTGCCCTTCTCGTCAGGCTCTCTTTTCAAGACCAAGATCTTCAGATAAATCTCAGCCTTATAATTGGCCTTCCATTTACCAATTGCAGGCCCCATTCTTTTCAGGTTGTAACGCAGTGGTTTTCTTGGTTTTAAACAATGCTGAAGGCTCCCCATTTGATGTCCCAGTGCTGAGCTTGAGAAGCAGTGCAATGATGATGGAGATTGGATGGCGGTTTTCAATCTTTATTGAGCTCCTATAAAAGACGATCACACCTTGTCCAAATAGCTTCAAAAGTTCAGCCTTAATTCATTGCTCTTTTACCCTCGCCTCTTTCCCATCACTTTTCCCCATTCCCCACCTCCTGTCCTGAAGTTAACATCCAGAAAAGTCAGTCACCCCCCGGCAGCTCACCCAAACGGCCATTTATCACAATATTCCTTCTCTCTTTCAGTTAGTCTTTAGTGGTAATTCTGTAAAGAGCAGCACAGATACACGACTGAGCATTAATTGCATCGCAATGCCCTGCCCCATAGGCATCGGCAAGTACCCTGCGATGCCAACTGTGGCATTGTCAACCAATCAGGTAAGTGTAAGAGATGAAACTCTTGCTGTGCACAGTAAGATGAGCTTTGGTTGGTTTTAAAATCGAGGGATCAAGCATGCAATCTCAGGATTTCAAGAGCTGATTGGCCGAAGGAGAGCAGAAATCAGACCCCAGCTGCAGAATCTACGCTTAAGATCCATGTTACGATCCTGCAGTCTCAACAGTTCTCTGATAGAAGCATAATTAGACTGTGCTTATGTATTTGTGTGTGTTAATCCTCTGTCACATTTATATGACCCTGCCTCTTAATCTTTTCAACCCCTGCTGTTTTTGTAACTAGCTTCTCTTAAAGGCAATTAGGAGGTTGTAGACATCAGATTTTACATTGTCTTTACCAAAACAAATAGCTCCACTCTGTCCTACCACACTGACTGTTTCAAAGGAACACTGTTCTAATGAAAAAAGTGTATGCTGACCCAGTCTTTTAGGTGAATCTGGTGCCAGATGCAGGACTGTGGCAGAACTCTGGATCCCCACTTTTGACTTTTCTACTGTGCGCCGTTCTCCGCCAGGAAGAACTGAACCAGCAGATTCAGCAAAAGCTCAGAAAACCAAGAGGACAGTGGAACAAAGTACGGCGGGAACTTCAGACTTCTGACTGGTGGACAGAGAACTAGAAATGTGCAGTTTTTAAAAATGTAAAAGCATCTTTTGTTCGGGGAGGGGGGGGCGGAGAAGAGCTGTACATCATCTTCATCGTTATACATGGTGCACAAGTGACATGAGGAAGCTGAGTGAAGATCCCCCATTGTACCATCCAAAATCGGGCAGAGGAGGCCCAACGTGTCCCACTCCAACCTGGATCATCCGCCCCCGCAACAAGCGAGGAAGGGCAGCCAGCGATCTCGTCACCGCCCGACCACATGTAAATAACGGCAGAGAGGCCAGGCCCAGCGACTTGCCAGCCTTCAACCGCTGGTGCTACAGATCCCAGGCACCACCGGGAGATGGAGAAGTGGCCGTTAGTCCTTGAGGCAGCAGCGAAAGGCCCACTGAACCCCCTTCTTGGAGAGAGATATCCCATTAGTGGGCGCCCCTCCTTGGACGCCACAACCGTGCCTGTTTAGAACCTTGGCCCAGTCTGAGGCCTGACAAAAATCCACATCAAGCCTTTTCCGCTTCTGCCCTGTTGCGTCACCCACATTTCCCTCCTTAGCAAGCAGCGGGCTCCCTGTTAGCGCCAGGGATCCAGCTGGGAGCCCGCCCTGCGCAGATCATTGATGCTCGACCCAGAAACCTCTCGGCAGGGCCCCTGCGAACGCACTCCTCTGGTAGGAGAAGCATCACCATGCAATTTTTATCATTGAAGTATGTGTTAGTGAGCCAACAGAAAAAAAACATGAGTTTGTCAAACAATTTCATCTGAAGACAGCATCCCTTTCATGTGTTTTTCCAAGTTTAGAAAAGCTGATGTATCCCGACAAAATCTAGACTACAGAATAAACCGATGTATAAATTTGCTTTATCTTTTCTGGTTATGCTCTGTAAAACCCGATAAGTTGCCCCATGTTTAGAAGGGATAAAACACGCAACTCCTGTACAGAGTTAGATAGTGAGGCTGTGCCTCAGGAGCCATCAAAAATGTAATAAACTGTACAAACTAACCAGTGAAATCACATGTGCCCCACCCTCTGATGCTATGAATACCTGACCTTTTCCTCTCTGGAGATGGAGCTGCCATTTACAGCTCCTCTGGACCCATCTTTTGTTTCTTTACCTGTCCCATTCCCACCCTCCTTGCCTTCCACCATCATCCCTTTTGTCATTTAATCACTCCCGCCCTCCACCCTATCACAGACCTTCCCTTTTGTTCTTTCCTCCTCCTCCCTCCTCCTCTTTCTCCCTCCTCTTTCTCCCTCCTCTTTCCCTGGCTCCGTACTTGCTTAAAAACTGTTTAATCTTCAACTTCTTCCAGTTCTGACGAAAGGTCATTGACCTGAAATATTAACTCTGTTTCTTTCTCCACAGACGCTGCCTGAGTCGCTGAATATTTCCAGCATTTTCTGTTTTTATTTCAGATTCCCAGCATCCGCAGTATTTTGCTTTTGATTTTATCTCTCTACAAATTGTCGGATAGCTTTTAATTCTCAGACCTCTGCAACTCAAAACTCTCATTCTTATCCCACACCAGAGCCTTCAGCACAAAATCCAGTCCTGAGGGAGCGCTGCACTGTTGGAGGAGCCGTCTTTCGGATGAGATGTTAAACTGAGGCCCCGCCTGCCCTCTCAGTTGGATGTGAAACATCCCATGGCTCGATTTCAAAGAAGAGCAGGGGAGTTCTCCCCAGTGTCCTGGCAAATATTTATCCCTCAACCAACATTACTAAAAAATTATCTGGTCCTTATTTCATTGCTGTTTATGGGATCTTGCTGCCCCGTTTCCTACATTACAACAGTGACTACACTTCAAAATGTACTTCATTGGCTGTAAAGAGCTTTGGGATGTCCTGAGGTCATGAAAGGGGTTATCGAAGTGCATGTCTTTCTTTCGTTATTTCTTTTTTCTCCTAATTTCCACCCAGTCCCTTCCAACGCTGCCACTCATGAAGTTTTTTCTGATACTCCATTACTACCACATAAGCACATCTTATTGTAAGAATTTCCGAGTTGCATGCCAGAAATTCCTGACCACAGTGCTTCTCCAAAAAGCAACGCTGTTTAGTTTATTCAGCAAGTGGCAGTATCGGAATCGCCACAGTTACAGGATGACATCAGGATACGTGACAGTATTCCTGAGATTGCTGCTGGCTCAGTGATAACTTGTGGGGCGTGCAGTCTGTAAAATATACGGATCTTAAAATGAATGTCAAGCAACAGAGATAATGTGAGGGGGCAGAAATCTTATCAACAATTGCAACATCACTTTTCATTCGCGTCCAATCGCACTGCCACAGCCGGCACTAAAAGTGATCAATTATTGTCAGTATTCTGATCATTATTACATCACTATTAATTACATTTGCCGTTATTGCCGACATTGCTTTTCTGAGGTGTATAAGAATCAAACGCTTGCCCAAATTAAGACTAATACAGTCAATTCATTAGCATTTCATTAAACTTTTAATCATCAAATTGCCACCCAGGATAATGCCTGTTTAGTGGAGAGTTACAAGACACTAAAGAGCAGAAATTGGTCTGCATTGCACCTGGTTTTTGGGCGTAAAACGGGTGCAAAGCATATCAATTTACCAGTGGGACGGCCTGTGCCCAAGCTGTGCAGGTGTTGGACCCACTGCTAAATTTGTGGGGGGGTTTTTTGAGGTGTATGGACCCCTTATATATGTAAACCAAGGGCCTAACGCCTGCTCGAGAGCCCTATCCAGGAATTAGTCAGCAACGAGCGGGTCGGGCCCACGGCCCCCGCAACCGTCAACTCCGGGTAAGTTCAATAAAATTCGTTTAAAAAAAAATCCTGGCGAAGCAGGAGTGCTCCACAGGAGTAGCAATCGCCTGGCCCCCACCGTCCCGTCCCCCCCGTAGCCCACTCCAATCACCCACCCCTCCAGGGCCTTACCAGAGGGCTGCTGCCAGCGAGGCAGGTGGTCCAGCATTGATGCCTTCACTCGGGTGAGCTACCAGCAACAGGGAGATAAGGTGAGAGGTCAGGAGTCGTACCGGCAATGGCAGCTCGCGCCAAGTTCGCTGATGAGACCCAAGAATTCCCATCAATCCTCGGGCCTCTCGGTTCGGCGCACACTAGTCACGTAGCGCTAAGTCTCGGCCGAGAAACGGGCCCAGGCCAAAATCTACCCCCAAGTCAATCAGGTTGGGTAGCGTTGCTCTGATAATGTCATTAGTGGTTATTAATGTAATTAGAATTCCCAAGAGTGGGCTCCCTGATGGGTTATATCTTTCTTATAGACTCCTTAGGATGTGGGCATCGCTGGCAAGGCCGCATTTATTGCCCATCCCAAGTTGTCCTGAGGTGGTGATGGAGGGCCACCATCTTGAACCGCTGCTGAAAGTGCATATTTGTGGGTATTTGGATCAGTTTGGGCTGTGATCGCCCCTCATGGTTGGATATCTTACCAAACCTCACTGATGCAAGATCTACTTTGCACCTCTCAAAACCTTTCACCTCTAATTAAAGCATCAAAGAGGAGAAAGAGATGAGATGACACTGCTTTCAAAGACACATGGGTGAAAGACACAGTTATCCAGTCTAGATCATAAAGGGATGCTATTGTTATGTCCCTGGGTTACGTTACCATACGTGGAGAAAAAAAGGGCAGTGCGAGTCAACTCCTATAAAAGCAAAACATTCAAGGCCACTGACAGGAGCGACTAATGTCACAGAGCCTGAGGAGTAAACCTGAGCTTGTATCGACTATTCTTTACTGTACTCCATGTACATAAATCCCCAGACTAAATGGCATCTTCCAACAGATCATGTTGCCTACAGTAACACTCACAACTACAGAACAGGCTCCAGCCTTCTGTGCCACTAATAACCCAATGCTGCATGATACACTCAAACATACTGCCCGGGGGCTGGGGGGCTGGGAGATCTGTGTTGACCTGGTTCATTGTAAACTACTCAAGTTTCTGACAAAAAGTGATATTCTGTAAGCACCAATGTCTATTTTTAAAAGAGTGCTTCATAAGTACAACCAAGAGTTTTTGGCACAGGGAACGTCACTGCTAGTCAGTGAGTAATGCAAACATTAGCACTTCATAAATAGCTCTGCTTGCAAAAAATAAAAACATCTCTTCGTGAACATCACATTAAAAAAAACATTACGCTTGTCCTCTGAAGCACCCAATGGAAAATGGTACAAACTTTTATCTACGATCGTCATTCATCACAATCAAACTGTGCAGAGTGTCCCAGTGAAGTCAATCTGAAAATGGGTTCCCACAGTAAAAGCCGAGGTAATAATTATACCTCGTTTAATTTTAATGAATCCAAGGTGGACCCAATTCTTTAATGTCGGAATGTCAGGATCCGCGGGGTTGCAATGAACGGTCGGCATCTTGAAGACGAATCGTGGCTTGACTCACATTAGCTGACTGTTCCATTGGCCCTTGGGGACGTGAGGAAGGTGACGAGGGAGACGATACTGCAGTAAATGCAAGGCATTACTTGAAGAGCAGCTTAATCAGAAAGGTTAACACTTCTGGAATACATTTTTGTATCCTTGCAAACAACATTTTGAAAAACAAGAAAAGGTACCAAGAGCCATTGTGTCATTAAAAGTCACAATGTTTAAACAGCAATGAAATTATCTCAAATTCATGCTCTGGGCAAAGAATGCTACAGATAAACACTGGAGGGATCGCCCAGAATGTGCTCTGTTACTGATATCAACTAGCATTTTAACAGAGAGGTTTTTCAGAAACAGGAGTGGATATTCATGAATATTTTAGCATTTCGACTACATTGGAATAAATTTTTCCTTCCACACTAATCTTTTAATGGGTGAACTTTCATCTTGTGATGCTGAGCAGCAGGAAAAGGGACACTTGAATAGTTACGCTCATACAAATGTTGCAATTCTGAAGGCAGCAACATGGTCAAAGTTAAATGTAGGGAGTTAGTCTAAATAATGAAGCGACTTTTAATAATTTACAGGATGTCCATTGTGCTTCTATACAGAGGAAATGTCATCAGAAAACGAGAGTGAGAATTAGACAGTGACCCTGAATCTCCTCGGACATTCTGCCGCTCCACGATTGTAACTTCACTGGACGTGCAGCGAAAATCCCGTTTACTCGCAAAAATGGAATTTCCATCGTACTTCCAGTGAAGACACAGTGGCAGAAAGTCCGAGGAAATTCAGGGCCTGTGTCTCTCGTTGGAGAGAAAATAGGAAGTTTAGTTGGGAAAAAGCATAGATACCCAGCTCATAGCCACAAACTGATAATGTTACATCGATTGCCTACAATAAATTAGAACGTACAGCACAGAAACAGGCCATTTGGCCCAACAGGTCCATGCCAGGGTTATGATCCTCTCGGGCCTCCTCCCACCCTTCTTCATCTAATCCCATCAACATATCCTTCGAGTGTACAAAATATCGTTACTTACCTGTCCCAACTTTATATTGCCACAAATGAATCTCAGAGTCATCACAAGACGTCAAGCTGTAGGGAAAGCTTTTTCCCACTCGCTATAAACACAACAGTCAATCAGTGTGTCTTTTGTGCTTCACATTTGGCTTGTGAATTCTGTTTCATTTCAAAATGTTGATGATCCCCTTTAAAAGATCTTAAGATAAAGCTTTTTTTCTTAAAAAGAGCAAGGAAAAATGTGATTGGGAAGGAGTTAACGTTTTCAACAGCATCAGATAACTCAGTTGTGGAAAGTTGGGAATATTATTCCACATTTTTTTCTCTTCAGAATCCCGAGATCTCATCATCACAGATCCCAGTCTTCAGCTAATTCGATTCACTCCACATGATATCAAGAAATATCTGTGTGCACCAGACAAAGCAAAGAGTACAAGTCTTGACAACATCCCGGCTGTAGTGCTGAAGACATGTGCTGTAGAACTAGTCGCTCCTCTAGTTAAGCTGTTCCAGTACAGCTACAACACTGGCATCTACCCAACAAAGTGGAAAATTCCCCAGGCATGTCCTGTCCACAAAAAGCAGGACAAATCCAATCCGGCCAATTACCGTCCATCAGCCTACTCTCATACATCAAAGTGATGGAAGGGAGTGGTCACCAGCGCTATCAAGCGGCACTTACTCACCAATAACCTGCTCACCGATGCTCAGTTTGGGTTCTGCCAGGACCACTCGGCTCCAGACCTCATTACAGCCTTGGTCCAAACATGGACAAAAGAGCTGAATTCCAGAGGTGTGGTGAGAGTGACTGCCCTTGACATCAAGGCAGCATTTGAACCAAGTGTGGCACCAAGGAGCCCCAATAAAACTGGTCAATGGGAATCAGGGGAAAACTCTCCAGTGGCTGGAGTCATACCTAGCACAAAGGAAGATGGTAGTGGTTGGTGGAGGCCAATCATCTCAGCCCCAGGACATTGCTGCAGGAGTTCCTCAGGGCAGTGTCCTAGGCCCAACCATCTTCAGCTGCTTCATCAATGACCTTCCCTCCATCATAAGGCCACAAGTGGGGCTGTTCGCTGATGATTGCACTGTGTTCAGTTCCATTCACAAGCCCTCAGATAATGAAGCAGTCCGTGCCCACATGCAGCAAGACCTGGACAACATCCAGGCTTGGGCTGATAAGTGGCAAGCAGCATTCATGCAACACAAGTGCCAGGCAATGACAATCTCCAGCGAGAGAGACTAACCACTTCCCCTTGACATTCAACGGTATTACCATTGCCGAATCCCCCACAATCAACATCTTGGCGGTCGCTATTGATCAGAAACTCAACTGGACCAATGACATAAATGCCAAGGCTACGAGAGCAGGTCAGAGTCTGGGTATTCTGCGGTGAGTGACTCACCTCCTGACTCCCCAAAGCCTTTCCACCATCTACAAGGCACAAGTCAGGAGTGTGATGGAATACTCTCCACTTGCTTGGATGAGTGCAGCTCCAACAACACTCAAAAAGCTCGACACCATCCAGGACAAAGCAGCCCGCTTGATTGGCATCCCATCCACCACCCTAAACATTCACTCCCTTCACCACCAGTGCACAGTAGCTGCAGTGTGTACTATTTACAGATAGAGTTCAATGTGGGGAAGTGTGAGGTCATCCACTTTGGACCCAAGAAAGATAAATCAGTGTATTTTCTAAATGGTGAGAAGCCGGGAACTGTGGAGGAGCCGAGAGATTTAGGGGTCCAAGTACAGAAATCACTAAACGCTAACGGACAAGTACAAAAAATAATTTAAAATACTAATGGAATGTTGGCTTTTATCTCAAGGGGGCTGGAATACAAAGAGGTGGAAGTTATGTTACAGTTATATAAAGCTCTGGTTAGACCCCATCTGGAGATACTGCGTTCAGTTCTGGACTTCAGGAAGGATTTTATTGGCCTTGGCAGGGGTGCAGCACAGATTAACCAGAATGATACTGAGGCTAAAAGAGTTTAATTATGAGGACAGGTTTCATAGACTAGGCTTTTGTTCCTTTGATTAGAAAAAATTAAGGGGTGATTTAATTGAGGTGTTTAAGATGATTAAAAGGAGTTGATAGGGTAGATAGGGAGAAACTATTTCCTCTGGTGAAAGTCCAGAACAAGGGGGAATAATCTTAAAATTAGAGCTCGGCCTTTCAGGGGTGATGTTAGGAAGCACTTCTTTGAGGGGCTGAATGGCCTACTCTTGTTCCTATCTTCCTATGTTCCACTGCAACAACTCGCCAAGGCTTCTTAAACACACCTCCCAAGCCTACGATCTCCACCACCTGGAAGGACATGATGTGGAGATGCCGGTGATGGACTGGGGTGGACAAATGTAAGGAATCTTACAACACCAGGTTATAGTCCAACAAATTTATTTTAAAATCACAAGCTTTCGGAGATTATCTCCTTCGTCAGATGATTGAATGAAAAGGTTCTCAAATCGCATATCTTATACTATGTTGGGACAGCATCACACCAATCAAAAGGTGTCGTTGTTATTCAAACAGGCCAGTCACGGAGAACAGCACGTCCCAGTACACTCGATATACATTGTGTCTTTTACACAGGCAGGCAGAAAGAAACTTAAAATGGCAGAGAGAGAGAGAGAGAGAGAGAGAATTTTAAAAAAACATATAAATTTTTTCCCCCTTTTTGCTGGTGGAAGGACAAGCACAGTAGGTGCGTGGGAACACCATCACCTCCAAGTTTCCCTCGAAGTCACATCTCAACTTGGACTTGTATCACCGTTTCTTCATCGTCGCTGAGACAAAATCCTGGAACTCCCTCCCTAACATCATCATGGGAGAACCTTCACCACACGGACTGCAGTGGTTCTAGAAGGCGGCTCACCGCCACCTTCTCAAGGGCATCTAGGAATGGGCAATAAATGTTGGCCTTGCCAGAGATGCCCATATCCAGAGAGTGAATAAATAAAAAATATTTTTCTTCCCTTGCTTTAAATGGTCTTGGGCTAATCACCATTACTTGATTGAGAAGGAGGGTAGATTGTCTGTTCCCATACCTCTACTAATGCTACACTTGAGCAAGCTGCACGGAGCAAGCTAAGAACAGGCCATGGTGATTACCATACTTCTTTAAGTGGGTCGATCTGCCACTCAGTGCGTCCCTTCCTTTCCTTCCAATCTCTGTCCGCCAACGTACAGCTGGGATCAGTAACTTGCTACGTGAGGCACAATAGGTGCAATTTATCACTCACTGTCCATTCCTGTTCTAGTACAGAGGAGAGAAACGAAGGCACAACACATTGGAAGCCAAAGGGTCCTTCGTTCCTCCCTTATTCTGCATCACCCCCAAAATCCAAGATTAGGAGCCAGTTAAACCGGGAGGGGGGACCTAACGGGAATGCTATCAGTACACTCAGCACCTTTAGTTAGTCAGATTCTTACTTTGTTTTGGCCACCAAAATAAAAACTATGGTCAGTATACTTCCACAATGTAACTGCCAAAGTGGTCTTCTGAGGGCCGTTAGATCAAGGCCTGGGAGTTGTTGAACGAATAAGACACTGATGGCAGGTGCTCAACATATTGTATCAAGAGATGGCAGTTTGGTCCCATGCCCTTCCTCAGCAGCAACACATTGGCCCAGATTTTGCTGCCACAATAAGGGGGAGCTTAGTGGCGCCGTTATTAATGTGTGAATCGGCCAGCAACTTGCGGTGAGGAAGACACTCCCCGTGAATTGCGAATCGCCACCAGTCGCTGGACGATTCGCGCCACTCCGCCGCTAGCCCCGCAAAAACGGCAGCTCGCCCTCAACCTCCCCGTGGGTTTCATTAAATTGCTGCATTTCCGCATTAATTGCCAATTAAACTCGTCCCAGAAAGTTAAGGCTAGTACTGAAGTACCTTTTTAAGGAGGAGATTGTTCCTGTAATGCCACTCAACCTCTCCAGCCCAGAAAGGGAACAAGGTGCGGAGCAGGCTCGAGGGGCCGATTGGCCTTCTCCAGCCCAGAAAGGGAACAAGTCAAACTGTGGAGTCTCATTCCTACAAGGAGTAAACTGGTGGAGATTTTTTAAATGTTAATTTTTAAAAAAATTTTCTTCTTATTTTTCCTTCATTTTTTTTTGTCTCTCTTAATCCAATCTTTCTTTCCCTCTCCATTTCTCTTTCTGTACCTGATTTGACTCCAATTCACCCCATTTCCTTCTCAGTCGTTCCTCTGTTTCTTTCTCAATCCCTAAATCTCACTGGTTAAAGAGATAAACTGTTGGTCCCGTCGTTCACTAAGGTCCCAGATGCCCCATTGCCCTCACCGTGCCCGTTATCAGCTCTCACTTCCAACAAGTTACAGGGCAAAAAGATGCTCGAGCTGAAGGGTGAGGGGAGACAGTCTAACTAACGGGGCACGTCGCGAGATTCCCCACTCCAGCAAATTCTGGGCCACTAAGTTCCAACATCAGTACTAATGGGATAGCAACTGAATTTTATCATCACATGAAGACCTCAAGTTTCTAGGACCACGCAGACAGCTACTAAATATATTTAGCTCTTGTCACAAAACGCGATAGAGACAGTTTTCCATTACTTACTTGAGATGCTGACGGCACCATTGCAGCAACAAAAGGCAAGACTCTTGCAATCATTCACATCAGTCATTCAGATCCCAGCACAGCCGTTTGGAATGAGCAGCCAGTGTACAAACAACAACATCGCCTGGGAATTTCCTGGCACCAGTGTCGTATTACTGTTAGGCCTGCTGTTAGCACTCAATGACATCTCCCAACTGGGGCAAGAAGGATCTCACAACAAGATGTTAATTGTTCCATCGGTCGTATGTTCCAAGCTGCAAGGACTAATTTATTGAAAGAAAGAGACAATTATGTAATCCTAGCTTGTGTTTCACAAATTAGCTTATTTATCTGATCGTTATCCAGGTTTAGTCAGAAGTAGAATAAAAAGCAAGATTCAAAAGCCTATCCGAGTAATCCCCTCGCCGTTCCCTTTAATATAGAAACAGTGGACAAGTTAATGGGCACCACAAATATCGAGCCATCGACCAGAGAGTGGAAGCTTTCCCATTGACTCCCGTTTTTTGAACATGTTGGATTCAATTTACCCCACAGGCCCGAAATTGCAAGATTTTGCACCTGGTGCAGACTCCGATTCACTGGGAGCGCAGACTAGACAATCAGGTGTGTGGAGGCTTGCACCCCTGATTCGCTGCACTCCCAATTTTCTGGCCTTCAACATCACTTAACTGGAAAATCAGGGGTCTCACAAATCGGGGGCACTGAACATGGCCCCGATTCTCCGGTCTGAGCTCCCTTCAAATCAGACTCCGCTCCTGCAGCACAGACTCTCAGTTTTGGGGTTTACACGACTCCAGTGCTTTCCTGTATTTTCTTGTAAGTCTACAAAAGTGAGAATGAGGCAAGAAAAATAGGGAAAGAGGAAACTACATTTTGAAACACATTAAGGAACTATAATAAATCAAAAGCAAAATACTGCGGATGCTGGAAATCTGAAATCAAAACAGAAAAATACAATATTCCCAGAATTTTCTGTTTTTATTTAAGGAACTATAACAGTTGCACCTGGTTGTGATTCGAATTTTCAGATAATTTGAAGTAAATGACTTTGAATTAACAGTAAGGTGTATCCCACTGAGCTTTCCTCTCTTCAAATATGGTCTTGTATCCTCAAAGGTTATCAAGTCTCGTTGCACTGTCTCCGACACTAATTCATTCTCTCGCAGGGCCCCAAATTCTAAATCCTTCAGTTTTCCCTGTCGTCTGCAATCCAAAGGCTGTTAAAACCTAAGCTTGGATCATTTAACCAACAGAAATAGGCCATTCATCCCTAATATTCTATACCAAAGTTTATATTCCAAACTAACCTCCTCCCACTCTAATTACCTATTCCCATTCTGCCCCTATATCCCTCTATTCCCTTCTCCCTGATATAAGCATCAAGCATCCCCTTAAATGCATCAATGATATCTGCTCGAACCACATGGCAGCGAGTTCCACATTCTCACCACTCTCTGTGTAAAAGAAATTCCTCCTAAGTTCTCTCCTACTCTTGTCACTCATGGCGGTATCCTGCACCTCACCCTTTACCTACGTTTCAGAAAAAAACATTATTTGAGATAACTATGAACACTAGCAACATAATACGGCCAGAATTCCTCCTAAAGGAACTACCTCTGGCCAGCATTGTAGCTTCACGATTTTGGTTTCCTTTCTTTCAGTTCACTGTTGAAATAGTTTAACAGTTCTTCAAACACTCACAAACTTAGCCTTTGATTTAAATCCTTTCGTAAACTGGCTGTGAAAGGTCATAAAACAAAAATCACAGAATTTCTTAAACTTTCACATTTTCAGTGGTTCAATCCGGTAAACGGGAGTGGCAAAAAAAATTAGGACAATTTTTATGCACCAACCACACTCCAGAAACTGGGAAACGGCCTGCTCACAAACTCCTTTATTTATTACAGCTGAAGCCTTTAGTTGGAAACAAAACACTCCAATTGATCCAAGTGTCCCCATTAAGAAAAGTCATCAGTATTGATTTAAATATATTGCTAATCAACTGGTGTTTGACGAAACATTACCAATCTCCAATAAATGGCTTCAACGAGATTGATGTGAAGTTTTTCCCCTGCATCCTTTCAGGTCCCATTATGCCACCTCTCATTTTCAGAGTTCCCAGAAATCTGCGTTCCTCCAACTCCGGCCTCTTGTGCATCCCCCACTTCCTTCGTCCCACCATTGGCGGCCGTACCTTCAGCTATCTAGGCCCTAAGTTCTGGAATTCTTTCCCTAATCCTCTCCGCCTCTCTCCTCCTTTAAGATGCTCCTTAAAACCTACCCCTTTGACTATGCTGTCCTAATATCTCCTTCTTTGGCTCAGTGTCAGTTTTTGTCTGATTACACTCCTGTGAAGCGCCTTGGGACGTATTACTACATTAAAGGCGCTATACAAATGCAAGTTGTTGTTGGATGAGAGTCAGAGTACTCAATTTACACCCAGGCCTCCCCACGGTGCAATGTGTTAATACATCAGAACATTTCACCAAGAGGCCATCGATTTGAAGATATATTTTGATTACAACAACTTACATTGGGAATTCCAGAGCTCAGGGCTCAGACAGCTGAAGGCACAGCTGCCAATGATCGGGGCAAAGGAAGTCAGGGATGCGCAAGAGGCCAGAATTGGAGGAACAGAGAGTTCTTGTAAGATTGGAGGAGGTGACAGAGATAGGGAGGGGTGAGGCTTTGGAGGGATTTGAACACAAGGATGACAATTTTAAATCTGAGGCATTGCCGGACCGGGAGCCAATGCAGGTCAGCGTGCACAGGGGTGATGGGTGAACGGGACTTGGAACAAGTTAGGATACGGGCAGCAGAGTTTTGGATGAGCAGAAATTTATGGAGGGTGGAAGATGGGAGACCAATGGAATAGTCTGGAGGTAACAAAAGCATGGATGAGAATTTCAGCAGCAGATGGGATGAAGCAGGGGCGGAGAACAATGATATTACAATCTTGGTGATGGAGCAGATATGGGGTCAGAAGCTCAGCTCAGGGTCAAATAGGACACCGAGGTTGCGAATGGTCTGGTTCGGCCTGAGACAGTGGCCAGAGTGGGGGATGGAATTTGTGGTGGAGGCCGAAGACAATGGCCTCAGTCCTCTCAATGTTTAACTGGAGGAAATTTTTGCTCATCCAGTACTGGCTGTCGGACAAACAGTGTGACAAATCAAAGACAGTGGAGGGGTCGAGGGAGGTGGTGGTGAGGTAGAGCTGGATGTCATCAGCGTACACGTGGATCCTGACGTGGTGTTTTCAGATGATGTCGGCCGAGGGGCAGCATGTAGATGGAAAATAGAAAGAAGCCAAGGATTAGTTGTAAAAAGTAGCTTAAGGACCAAGTACAGGACACCACTGAGGTGGTAGAGGAGAAATCACAAGGTAAATTAAGCAGCACTGGATTGTTGACAGTAAGCGTGGGTTTCAAACAGCCTGTAGATAGTGGGATAAGGAAATCCGGAGGTAGATGAGGAATTCCAATTTAACCAGAGCAGTGAAGTGGTTTATATTAGGATGCTGCTGCAGCAAATCTAGCACCGAGAGATTTTTCTTCGAGGCAAGGGGAAATGCTGATTAAGACGACTACATAACTGAGGCAGGTAAACTTTCCAAAGCAAGTAAGGTGTTGCAAAAACCCAGGCAAGAACTGGTGAAGTGTGCCCACACTATGAGAAAAAGGCAGCTCCAGCTCTCTAGGTTAATGACCACGTACTTGAAAACCAAGCACATTGCCACTTCTCAGGCCTTCTCAAATGCCGTAGTGTTTTAATACACTGCCAAGGCAGCATCACCCGTCTCTCCTTAAGCTTGGCCATGAACTGTCCTGCGGACAAGCTTGCCCTGCCATTGTTTTCAAAGGGAAAGCACATCTTGGGTGCGTTATAAGGCAATTTGTGCTTGCTCGCAGCGATGAATAGGTTTGAACTTTTTTATATATAAACCACAGCCTCATTATCATTCCTAAGTTAGCAATATCGTTCAGCCCAAGTGGTAATGATTTCTCATGCTTCATTCTCAAAGCAGCACCCTCTTGACATCCCAAGCTTTGGGGGCAAGCACGGATAATGAATAAAACCATGCCAGTCAGGGCTGGGAATTCAGGAGAGAGATTGTTACATTGACACGCTGCTCACCTCTTTAATAGCTTCAACCTAGTCAGCAATGTTGCATCTAAAGTGGATTTAAAAGATTAGGAGAAATTCATTCGCCTCAGGTCATTCACAGCCAATTAAATCTCTCGTCATCTACCTTCACATCCTCGTGAGAGTAAAACGCTTTTTTTGACCCTTCCATCCATTAGCTCAGCGCACTCTTCTTAATGATAGAACTCATTCCCGACAACACTGCACACATTTACCCTCAGTACACGCTACAGAGAGGCTCAAACACCTCCTGCAGTCCAAACACGGACTTGTACAGTAAATGCTGTTTTATGTTTATGACAAAACAGAATTCACATATCTATTATTGGCACGTCCAATGGACAAGCGGGAATCTGGCAGTTCAGAAATAATAAGGTTGGACACTTAAAATGGGAGGAAGCATTCAATTCAGAGAAAGAAAAGGAATTTCCTTCAAAAAGGGAATCTTGTCGAGATGCCTTTTAAGATCAGAGAATGATGATTGACTTTTATTTTTTAATAAAGGTTTTGATCATATGTGGTGTAAGCAGTGTAGGGTGAACTTAAAAACACATACGGTTTTTATACGTATTTGCTAAGACCTACATTTAATGACGCCTTAAAAAAGTTTGTCTCCTGATTAAAGTTCTGTAATATTTTTCATCTTTCCATCCAGAAATTCTGTGTTAAAAATGTATTTACTGCCTTAATGATGCTGGTTTCAGGCCCACAGACCCCCAGATCTCACATGTCATTCTCAGCCTTGCTTTTCTATCTTTCGGTCCTCCCGAATATGCTGAGTGACCATCTTTCCCTTCGACAGATCTCTCCAAACTTACATTCTATTGTGGAGCCTATTCCCAGTGATTGTGCGGAACAGACTCCATTTTCCCTCAATTTTTCGGGTGGACATTCCTGTTTAGCTTTCCCTCCAATTTCCCTTCCTTCCTCTCAAGGTGCCAACATTTGTTGGGGTACTGTTCCATGGCACCAAATCCAATGTCCAAGATTAAAGACCCCACCGAGAGTAAAAGGAGTTTTGAGTGGGGTGGGGTGGGATGGGATGGAGTGGATGGAGTGGGATGGCATTTTGGGAAGAAAGGAAAATTCCCTGCAGGAAAATGAACACTTGATTTGCATAGCCCCTACTCGCCATGGAAACAGACTCTTCAGATGTGCAGCCATTGAAGATCCCTAAAAACTGAACTAAATCAGACACAGTGATGCTGAACTTGAGAAAATGGACATACTAATTACACAGCTGGACCATCCCAGAGTGACTCGAGTGAAATTTCACTCCTATAAAACTACGGTCAAAAGAACTACAATATGTTGGTAATTACAGGCCTTGCACCAGCTTGCCTACTGAATCATTGTCAATCCTGGGTTCTATGGAAGTTAGTGACAAGACAGACTAGATGCAGGGAGGATGTTCCCAATGGCTGGGGAGTCCATAACCAGGGGTCACAGTCTCAGGATACGGGGTATGCCATTTAGAACCGAGATGAGGAGAAATTTCTTCACTCAGAGGGTGGTGAACCTGTGGAATTCTCTACCACAGAAGGCAGTGGTGGCCAAGTCATTAGATGTATTCAAGAAGGAGATAGATATATTTCTTAATGCTAAAGGGATCAAGGGATATGGGGAAAAAGCGGGAACAGGGTACTGAGTTAGACGATCAGCCATGATCATTTTGAATGGCAGAGCAGGCCCAAAGGGCCTAATGGCCTACTCTTGCTCCTATTTTCTGATTCTACGACAAGCAGCTTCATAGATTCGTCCTATTTGATGCTCAGTGTCCAAGATAACCTATGGTTAAAATGCTAACAAAATGGCTACATTGTTCAAGGTTGCTTTGAGGCTTGGATTAACCAATAAGTCTCAATAACTAAAATTGGCAATTTATAGGAGTCCTACACTCCCTGTAAATGTCACACTTACTTCCTGTAACACTTTCCCTGTTATACTTTCCCCATCATATTTGTTGATACGTGTCTATTGTCATAAAACTGTGTGACCTTTGACTCACCCCAGGAGATCTGCTCGTAATATATTAAAATTGTTGCATAAATCACACACATCCTGCAAGTGTCACACTTATTTCCTGTCACATTTCGCCCTTCACACTTCAGCTGCTATATTGTGTTGGCCGGCTCAAAGGAAAACATCGGCTCAACATAAAACAACATCTCTAAAGTAAAACAGAATTGAAAAGATGGAGAACATGTAAATCAAAAGCCAGGAAATCGACTATAAAGATCAGTGGCCTTGATAGTACATTGTGTGTTACTTGGCACAACATCCCTATGGTTATAAAGTAATGCATCGTCCAGCTCACGAGGGAGCAACAACACAGCAAATTTGAAGGACAAAAAAAGGACACTGTACCTATAAAGGTTCCCCATCAACTGGCCCTTTCACGTATGAGTGTAGGATACACGTAAAGGGGACTCGAGATATTATCCACTGCACATCCAGATCAGTGACACACCTGAAGCTCTACTTCCTGTCTATTTAAAAGGGGATAGGTTGATAGTTGTACATGTGGCCGTTGCAATTGTCTGCACATATATTATAAAAAACTGGTGACTCTTCAAAAGGAAGATCATCTTGCAATCGTCAATCTTGCAACAAAAACATTTCAGAGATTTCCTGTGATCGTCTGCCTTAATATTTAACTTTGGAACCATTTCAAAGATCCAATCTAGATTTGCTAGAATGGAATCAACTTGAAGAGTAGTCTAACCAAGTGTGCAGTAGGGTGCTCGAGTCAAGAGGAAATGGAGGTGGGAAGGGGGGAGTGACTTTATCCCAGTTTTATCATTGCTATTCATGAAATTTGTGCTCGCAAAGGTAGAGATATCAATGCTGAGATAATAGAACACTCCTCCATTTAGTTTACATCAAATTTGCCCAAGTCAAGAATTTACCCAGGTCAAATTTTCAACTAGGTTACCTCACCTTAACCAAACTTCAGGAAAAAATCCTTGCCCCCATTTTGATTTTTAAATCAAGTATTTTTTGGGTTGTCCAGGCAAGACTGACAATCTTGTGCCAATTATAGAAAGAACTTGCATTTATATAGCGCCTTTCATGACCTCAGAACATCCCAAAGTGCTTTACAGCCAATTAAGTACTTCTCAAGTGTAGTCGCTGTTGTAATGTAGGAAACATGGCACCCAATTTGTGCACAGCAAGATCCCACAAACAGCATTGTGATAATGACCAAATAATCTGTTTTAGTAATGTTGGTTGAGAGATAAATATTGGCCAGGACACCGGGGAGAACTCCCCTGCTCTTCTTCCAAATAGTGCCACGGGGTCTTTGACGTCCACTTAAGAGGGCAGATGGGGCCTCGGTGTAACGTCACATCCAAAAGACAGCTCCTCCGACAGGGCAGCACTCCCTCAGTCCTGCACTGGAGTGTCAGCCTAGATTACGTGCTCAAGTCTCTGGAGTGGAACTGTGACCACGACCTTTTGACTGAAGGCGAGAGTGCAACCAACTGAGCCACGGCTGACACATTATGGGAAATTTTGTGTTATGCCCCAGGATCTGGTTTCAAGGTTGCTAAAATTATTTTCACAAAGGGCCCTGACAGCCATCAGGGAAAGGAACCATTTTAATCCCACAGTCTGGGACAGATTGAAGAGCCAGGTTCCAGAGGTGATTGGGCAGTCTGCTGCCTCCCTGCATCGTGCAGTTCAGCTTTAGCTTTTTGTCTGCAGCTGTGGGAAGTAATCACATTTGTACCAGGATGAAAATAAAGGATTTGACTCGGGCTGTTTTATTCACCAGTCTCAGCTTGTACTGCACCTGTGAATTGGTTCCGAGACATAATTATTGCAGCAACCTCCATGGCTGCTGCCAGGTTGGAAAGCTCCAAATTGGCTCCACGCAGTTTCTGCAGACTGACTCAGCCTCTGGTAAAAGCCCTCGGCTTGGTTCTTTTTCAATTCAGATGCAGATCAGAAGTAGTATGTTATAAATTACAGTAAGCTCATGAAGCACTGACAAGTCATATAACAAAGTGGATAATTTTGCCAGGGAATTTATCATGGCATTTTTGGGCACTTTCTCAAGAACTGATTAATATAATTCCCACCAATTAGACTTCAAATCAACTGCAATCAAAAGAATGGAACACCTGGCCATAATCACAATTTATTTTACAAGGTGTCATGCCATCAAAAGCAACTAACCTAATGTTGTTATTTTGAACTATTATTTATATGATTCTGATGAGTTTAATATATTTTATAGCTTCCATAAATATAAATTAAGGGAGTTTAAGTTACTTTTTTTTAAAAGGCACATCTCAATCATAGAGAACACTATTATTTTTTGCTGGTTCATAGCTAAGCCTTCAACTATATACCAAAGTACCTTAACTTATATTTCTGTAGTACTCCTCATATTCATACTAAGAAAAATGAATACACCGTGGAACCAACTAGGGAACAGGCTATTTTAGATCTTGTATTGTGTAATGAGACAGGGTTAATTAGTAATCGCATAGTAAAGGATCCCCTGGGGAAGAGTGATCACAATATGATAATATGCCACTCTCAAACTCAACGTGAAATTTTAAGTCTGAAACTGGAGTCTTAAAATTAAATAAAGCCAATTACACAGGTATGAGGGGCGAGTTGGCGAAGGTAGATTGGGAAATTAGATTAAAGGGTATGACAGTAGATAAGCAATGGCAAACATTTAAAAAAATATTTCAATATTCTCAACGAATATACATTCCATTGAGAAATAAAAACTCCATGGGAAAAGTGATTCATCCGTGGCTAACTAAAGAAGTTAAGGATAGTATTAGATTAAAAGAAGAGGCTTATAATGTTGCCAAGAAGAGTAGTAAGCCTGAGGATTGGGAGAGTTTTAGAAACCAGCAAAGGATGACCAAAAAATTAATAAAAAGGGAGAAAAGAAGAATATGAGATTAAACTAGCAAGAAATATAAAAACGGACTGAAAGAGCTTCTACAAGTATGTAAAAAGGAAGAGAGTAGCAAAAGTAAACGTTGGTCCCTCAGAGGCTGAGACAGGAGAAATTATAATGGGGAATAAGGAAATGGCAGAGACGTTAAACACATATTTTGTATCCATATTCACAATAGAAGACACAAAAAGCATTCTAGAAATAGTGGGCAAATGAGAGAGAGGAAGCTTAAAATAATTAATATCAGTAGAGAAAAAGTACTGGAGAAATTAATGGGACTAAATGCCGACAAATCCCCTGGACCTGATGGCCTACATCCGAGGGTTCTAAAAGAGGAGGCTGCAGAGATAGTGGATGCATTGGTTATGATCTTCCAAAATTCCCTGGATTCTAGAATGATCCCAGTGGATTGGAAGGTAGCAAATGTAACCCCGCTATTCAAGAAAGGAGGGAGAGAGAAAACAGGGAACTACAGGCCAGTTAGCCTGACATCAATCGTTGGGAAAGTGCTGGAATCCATTATTAGGGAAGTGGTAACAGGGCACTTAGAAAATCATAATATGATTAGGCAGAGTCAACATGGTTTTATGAAAGGGAAATAGTGTTGACAAATTTATTGGAGTTTTTTGTGGCCGTAACTAAAAGGGTAGATAAAGGGGAATCAGTGGGCGTAGAATACTTGGATTTTCAAAAAGCACTCGATAAGACACCACATAAAAGGTTGTTACACAAGATAAGGGCTCATGGGGTTGGGGGTAATATATTAACATGGAGAGAGGGTTGGTTAACAGACAGAAAACAGAGAGTAGGAATAAACGGGTCATTTTCAGGTTGGCAGGTGGGGTGCCGCAAGGATCAGTGCTTGGGCCTCAGCTATTTACAATCTATATTAATGACTTAGATGAAGGGACCGAATGTAATGTATCCAAGTTTGCTGACGATACAAAGCTAGGTGGGAAAGTAAGCTGTGAGGAGGACACAAAGAGTCTGCAAAGGGATAGAGAGAGGTTAAATGAATGGGCAAGAAGGTGGCAGATGGAGTATAATGTGGGGAAATGTGAGGTTATTCACTCTGGTAGGAAGAATAGATAAACAGAATATTTTTTAAACGGGTGAGAAACTATTAAACGTTGATGTTGAGAGAGATCTGGTTGTCCTCGTACAAGAAACACGCAAATTTAGCATGCTGGCACAGCAAGCAATTAGGAAGGCAAATGGCATGTTGGCCTTTATTGCAAGGGGGTTGGAGTACAAGAGTAAGGGAGTCTTACTACAATTTTACAGGGCTTTGGTAAGACCTCACCTGGAGTACTGTGTACAATTTTGGTCTCCTTACCTAAGGAATTATATACTTGCCTTAAAAGCAGTGCAACAAAGGTTCGCTAGATTGATTCCTGGGATGAGAGGGTTGTCCTATGAGGAGAGATTGAGTAGAATGGGCCTATACTCTCTGGAGTTTAGAAAAATGAGAGGTGATCTCATTGAAACTTATAAGATTCTGAGAGGACTTGACAGGGTAGATGCTGAGAGGTTGCTTCCCCTGGCTGGAGGGTTTAGAACTCGGGGGCATGGTCTCAGGATAAGGGGTCGGCCATTTAAGACTGAGATGAGGAGAAATTTCTTCACTCAGAGGTTTGTGAATCTTTGGAATTCTCCACCCCAGAGGGCTGTGGATGCTCAGTCATTGAGTATATTCAAGACTGAGATCGATAGATTTTTGGATTCTAGGGGAATCAGGGATATGGGGATTGGGCGGGAAAGTGGAGTTGAAGTCGAAGATCAGCCATGATCTTATTGAATGGCGGAGCAGGCTCGAGGGGCCATATCGCCTACAGCTGCTTCTAATTTTTATGTTCTTATGTGTTCTTAATTCGTAGATAGAAGCTGACCTGGATTACTCCAGTATGAACTCACATCACATTAATCATTGAACAGTCAAACCCTCAGTGGGCAGCTGCAACATGAGGATGTCCTGATTCAACATCAAAGTTGCAAAGTCTTTCAGCGATAGGGAGTCTGGGGAAGGATTGTGCTCTAAGTAATTGTCTTGGTGTCAACTGTGGCTCAGCGGGGAGCCCTCTCGCCTCGGAGTCAGAAGATCGTGGGTTCAAATCTCACTCCAGAGACTTGAGCACAAAATCGAGGCTGAAACTCCACTGCAGTACTGAGGGAGTGCAACACTGTCAGAAATGCCATATTTCAGATATGATAAACCAGGCCCCCATCTGCCCTCTTGGGGACGTACAAGATCCCATGGCACTATTTCGAAGAACAGGGGTGTTCTCCCCAGTGTCATGGCCTATATTTATCCCTCAACTAACATCATGAAAGCAGATTCCCTGGTCATTATCTCGTTGCTTTTTGTGGGATCTTGTTGGGCACAAGTTGGCTGCCGTGTTTCTTACATTAGAACAGTGACTACACTTCAAAAAAAATACTTCACTGGCTGTGAAGAACTTTGGGATATTCTGAGGTCGTGCAAGGTGCTATATAAATGCAAGTCTTTCTTTCTTTAGTCTTCAAAACACTTTATAGAGAAAAACAGTGGGCAATGAGCAAACAAACATAAGGTAAACAGACAAGTTTGTTTGGGGGGGTGGTGACAAAATACAAGAAAGTTTCAATCCCCGTAGTTGAGGAGTCTCGCAGAACAATTTAAACACATTTCCCCTAACTTCTGTAACTCCAAGACGAACATTTAGGACAAGCCATTTTAGGCTTGGCGGACACTTTAAAATTCATCAATGCTGCGCTGGACACTAATACAGGAATGAAATCCATATAGAAATGGAGAGAGGTGAGAATTCGGCTGATGTGTGGGTCACAATCTGGACATATTGTCCAAAAGAAAATACAGCAGCAACTCTCTTAGCTGGTAAAACCAATTATACAGTGGGAGCTAACACTGCCACTTTGTTATCTTGATTGGTGCTATCCTGTTTCACACTTTAACAAATGAAGATTGTTTATCAATCTGATTTTAATAAATGATAATAAGTCTGTCCTGACAGCTTCAGTAATTACTTGCGCTGCCTGTACACCCCCTTATCACACAGTGCCAGCACACACTGACTCCCATAACTCTGTTCTCTATTGATTTAAACGAGAAATAGAGCAATTGCATTTGAAGTGCAGCCACTCTTGATCATCAATAATTTCACTTGCCTCTTGCTGCATTGACAGGCTCCAAGCAGCAAGTTCCAGCCCCTGAGAAACATCTCGCTGAAGTACAATTCTGGGAGCCTTCCAATTGTTATTGAAGTCAACAGGGAACCACGACACTGCCAGGATGTTGTGGTATGCAGTGTCTGGGTGATGTGGAGATGTCACCATCATAATACAGCCAATCCTCACACAGTGCTGGAACTCTCATCACTGTAGATTAGGCCAGTGCCATGGCCATCTCTTGTCCAGTTTTGGTCTAGAGCTGCCGTCACTGAGGTCTCACGATAGCCCAGCACCACTCATGCCTTGCCATGAACAGTCTGCTGTCTTACCTGTCCTCCATCTGCTGTTTCCCTGATAGAATCAATCCCCCACTTGTATGGCCTTCTGGTGCTACTGACACGAGTGTTACAGAGTTACAGAGCATCTACAGCACAGAAGCAGGCCAGAGGGGTGAGAGGAGGCTCGTGTGGAGCATAAACGCTGGCATAGACCAGATGGGCCGAATGGCCTGTTTCGATGTAATTCCATATAATGTATAATCCTATGGCATAATGTATACTGCATTGAAAAGAGTCACTCAAATGAGGAGCGGAGAAAAAAGTGATCATGGTAAATGGCAATGAAAGTAGGAGACTCTTGTCTGAATAAAGCAACTTTTCTTCATCTAGAAATCCCTCGATTTTTATGTGGAAATGAACACACTGGTGAAAACTCAAAGAACTGAGGGCATGAATAGAAAATGATCCAAGCTCTCAGTTTCATTGCAAACATTAATTCATTTGAATTTAATAAAAGCAAAACCCTTAACAACTTGCTGAATCTTAACACGTAACCCTCTACCAAGCTCAGCATCAAATTTAAAGTGAGTTGTAAATACACAATCTATTTCCATCCCCACCCCCAGGAAACCTCCCGCTGACATCTGGAAGTGGCCATTTTGAGTAATTATGTAGACATCGACACAGATTGGAAGTGTTCAAGAATATAGGACAGGTGATATTGCTGAATACTTTGGGGTTGGGGGGAGGTCTATTGTATTGCATTCCAAGAGGGACGAGAAGTGTTTCAAACTTAATTCAGTGTGACTGACACCATTAAACTCTGGTAACAGATGTTCATTAGGCCATTCAGCTTGGAAAGCCATCACGCCCAAAGCCATGCAGCCCATGAGGTGAGAATTTAAATTTCTGGTCTGTATGGTTCAGTAACATTCAGAAAATTTGAACAGGAGGTAAATAGCAATGTCAGTGGCAAGTAATCAGTCAGTAAGATATGTAATTATAAACTGATTCGATAAAAAGAACTTCCATTTATAGAGCACCTTATCACGTCCCAAAGAACTTTATGACCATTGGATCACTTTTTACGCAGCCAATTTGCAGACAGCAAGATCCCACAAACCACAGATAAGGGGAGTGGGACTAATTGGATAGCTCTTTCAAATAGCTGGCACAGGCACGATGGGCCGAATGGCCTCTTTCTGAGCTGTATTAATCTATGATACCATGATAAGATAAATCTGTTTTGGTGGTGCTGGTTGAAGGAGGGATACTGTCCGAGTTAACTCCCTGCTCTTTTTCCAATAATACCATGGGATCTCAAACACCCCTGAACAGCTTAACGTCTCAAAGACAGCATTGGTGACACTGCAGCACCAGTACTGCACTGGTGTCAACCTAGATTATGTGCTCAAACTCGGAGTGGGGCTGGAGCCCGCAACCTGCTGACAATGCTACCAACTGAGCCAAGCTGACACTTTGCACTTTGCCTTGAAGAAGAAATGAAAAAGATAATTTCTGCACAGAAGCTCAGGCACAGAATTGCATTTAAAATATGCAGCAATTTGTGTGTCTAAAACAGTGAGTCATTCTATGGAGCTACACTGTGATTAGCATCAAGCGCCTGTGCCAGTTAGTGAAATTGATGCAGTGTAAATTAGATGAGACAAGATGAAGCAGCACCTGAGATAATATCCTTAATCTAATTTCTCTGAAAAAGGAAAGTAATTACAAAGCCCGGACATGTCTTATCTTAAAAGAATGAGTCTTTCCTTTGCAAGCTTTTTCAGGAATCAAACGGTTACAAAGTATGGTGATGGATGAGGCGTTAAACAGAGGGTCCCGTCTGCCCTCTCAAGTGAACGTAAAAGATCCCATGGCCACTATTCGAAGAAGAGCAGGGGCCGGTGTCCTGGCCAATATTTATCCCACAACCAACACGCCTAAAAAAAAAGCTAACCTGGTTATTATCACATTGCTGTTTGTGGGATCTTGCTGTGCGCAAATTGGCTGCTGCGTTTCCTACATTACAACACTGACTACACTTCAAAAGTACTTCATTGGCTGTAAAAAGCTTTGGGATGTCCTAAGGGCGTGAAGCTTTATAAATGCAAGTCTTTCATAATTCATGGATTTAAGCAAGAATGTTCCAAAAAAGAAAATGAAATGAACACATGTTGGCAGAAGAAAGTGGTGCAGAGTAAGTGGTGACATCAATGGAGAGACAGTCTGAGGTGAATTATTGAGTCAGGTGCAAAAGGAGCTGGAAGTCCAACAGTTTTACAAGGCCATTTTGGGGTTACTATGGAAACAGCAATGTGTTGGAGTTAACCTGAAAGAGTTCTCTTTTGCCTCTTTTTCCTCACGAACAAAGGATGCAAAAGTAAACAGATGAGATGTTAAACCGAGAAATTAATAGAGAACTTTATATTTTAGGGGCAGTGATGCAGGTTACTGGAAGTTTCCGCCATCTCATTCAGATTAAAAGGAGAGTAAACAGTGAGAAAAAAAGCCATTTAGCCCATCAAGTTCAACTTTTCACATTCCTTTGGACTCAACACAATCCTATAATTTGCCGAGAGAATGTTCCAATTAAATGCTCCCCAATCCGCAACAGATAATCAATCAAAATCCTGGTATTGGTCCATCTCCACAATTCCACTCTGGCCTATTGCCCTCAATATGGGTAACACCATCCTCTCCTCAATCCAGCAACACAGGAATGAACCATCCTGTCCGCTGAAGTATGCGATCATCTCAGTCTTTACCTCTCCCAGTAACCTCCAATCCCATATCACTGTCAATAATTTATCCAGTTCCTTTTTGAAAAGGTCAATTTACACATCATCAGCTGCCTTTGCCGAGTGGAGCCTGGAAATTACTACTGGGAACAGTAGCAGGTGAGTCGGTAACACCAACGGTCCTCTGTTCATCATTCCAACAGAAACATGATTAACAAGTTGTAATGATCTGAAATCCACTGCCTGAAAGGGCGGTGGAAGCAGATTAAACAGTAACTTTCAAAAGGGAATTGAATGGGTGGTGATACCCCACCCAAAAGGGAATTGGATAAATACTTGAAGGGAAACAATTTGCAGGGCTACGGGGAAAGAGCAGGGAAGTGGGACTAATTGGATAGCTCTTTCAAAGAGCCGGCACAGGCACGATGGGCCGAATGGCCTCCTCCTGTGCAGTACCTACAAGGAGACTAAGATACCACTATGAACCCTTTTTAAATGAAACAACGAACACCAGTGGACAGGGGAATGTTACATAAACATGTTAAGCACTCACCAACTAATATCACCAAGAGTAATCTGATGAACATACTCACTACTTTTTGGGAAAGAACACAATTTTGGTCTAATCTCCAGTCTTCTTTGAAACTTGTTCATAATAAAGTTGAAAAAACAGTTCTAAGCTCACGGTTTAAGTCGAACAGGCTGATGGCATCAACATTCAAATAAAGAAACTACCAGTTCTGGTTTTAACAAGGAGAGGATCTGGCTTGGTGCAACAACAACAACTTGCATTTATATAGCGCCTTTAATGTAATTAAACGTCCCAAGGGGACAGGGAGATGACATTCTGTAAATAGACCTGAATTATCTAATTTTAACTTTTAAGTTTCGATGAAACTTTTTCTCATTTCCATTTTTGACAACATTGTAATTGTGTCATTTTTTAAAAGAAGGATTTTAAAGCAATCATTTTTCTCCCTAAATTTTAAAAAAGGTGCAGTTCCCTCTGTAAGAAACAATATGAAATGCTTTCAGTGAGGGAAAGTCAGCCTCTCTGCTTACAATGTTATAATCAGTTTTTTGACATACTCCACATCATAAATTAAAATAAATTTAATGTGCTGGTGCTAATACACTTTTTTTTTACACAAGGCAATAAATTTCAAACAGAACTAAAACCACCAGCCCAGCTTTACACCCTTTTAACGGCACTAGAAACCTCAAAGCATTAATGTTTATCTTGATGGTTTTGAAAGAGACACCAGGTAAATCTGCCACAGTGAATGGAGACTTCCTCGGGTATTAGCATCAGACTGAGGTAAGTGAAAAAGATTCAGTGCCAAAACTCAGCCTCTAGGCTTCATCAAGGTGGGTATGATCAGATAATTCTACTCCCATAAACCAAACACTTAACGGTTTAACACAGAGCTAAATATTTGGCTCGGATCCAGATGTTTGGGTCGATCATGGATTACATTCAGCTCATTGTATGAAAAGTCTGAATGTCTGCTCAGTTCCGAGCACTGGGATGATTGGCGCATTGCGCCCCTGTGCAGCAGTCCAATTTTCCACGAGTACAGAATGTTCCGGCATTTTCCCGAGTGGTTAAATATTGCGTAACAGCCGAGCTCCTCAGATCACTTTACTTTTCTGAATTTGAAGAGGTAAAAAAAAAATCAATTTGACAGCTCGTCTTACTGAACCATTGGGGAAAGAAAATAAATTTACAAATCATTCTAAGGAATCAGAGTGTATTTATTCTTTGTAACTAAACACGTATTAGAATTAGAAGCTTAACTGGTCTGCGGGTTCAATTCCACGTTGAATTAAATACTCATCAGTGCTGCATCAAGCAACGTCATGCTGATATTCTGCAGCTTCGATGTGAGCAACCTCCAATTAGGATGGTCTATTTCTATCCCACTGGATATTGGGACCACATAAACCCCCCTTCCGTTCTGGAATGTAGAGAATGTGGTAAATGTAAAGGACCAGAAAAGACTGCAGTGCATGACCAGGCTCAGAAACTTCAGAAAATACCAAAAAGAAAGATTTGCATTTATATAGCGACTTTCATGACCTCAAGACGTCCCAAAACGCTTCACAGCCAATGAAGCACTTTTGAAGTGTAGTCACTGTTGTAATGTAGGAAACGTGACAGCCAATTGGCACACATCTTTCTTTCTTTCTTCAAAATCTATCCAATTCTGCCTGAATTTTATCCTCACTGTTTGCCTCTGTTGCCTCCGTGATTTGTCACTGCCACACTGTCACCACCCTTGTTCCAAATGAATGTAAAGACTGAAACCGTAGTTTCAATTCAGGTTCATTGATGAAATCCACCTTCTGTTCATACTCACCTTCTTTTACACCAGGTCCAAAAGTTTGACCCATGGACTATGTATTGATATTGAATTACAAGAACTTTCTTGAGCATGCCCTCCGACCTGGAGGTTGTTTTATGATTGACAGCTGTAGAATCAAGATGGTTGCATAGCAGAGTCCCTTTAATTAGCCCTGAAGTCTCTGTCTATTACTGCCGAGTTTACAATTATCAACGCTACAGACCAGAGGAGGACGGAAAGTGTGGATTTGAGTCAGACTATTTCACCATCCTGATCTGAGGAACTTCACTGCACAACTCATTTGAAATCCTACCAGGTAGGGAGTGTTGCCAACTTAAAGTCTAAAGAAAAATGCTTCCCATCAATTAGAGGAGCCATTTTGATTCAAATTAGCTGTTAGTTTGGAGAGAGAGAAACCTGCGATGAGTTTGGCTAAAATTGAAGCTGCAAAATGCTGGACCCGTTTCATAAACTCGGTTTCAGAGCTGAAAGACCCTGAGTGAGTGCCAGATAAAGAGGTTCGATCGATAAAATAAATAAGATCCTCAGGGGCCCTCAGGGTGACGACAGATTGATTAACAGATGGTGCTTCAGTTAAAACCTTGAGTTGGCCACCTACATTCAAAGACAAGATTTCATTTACCCGTCTATTTAATGCTCCAGTTTTAATTTCTTGCTCCCCCAACTGGTATGGATCTCTTTTAAAATTCTGGACAACCTGGAGGACGAGTAATGTTTGAAACAGCGAGGAATTAGCATTGAATGGCTGACACGAATAAGAAAATGTGAACCATAAGCAGCCTGCGGAAACACAGTGCAACAGATGGCTGGAGCATTCGGCACGGTTCGAACTCTCTCTCAACGCTCAGAGATGCTTTTAAACCACAAGCTTTATGCCTAAAGACTTCGTGCGACCACTGAGCCCGGGCTGACCCCACATTCTTGCCTCTGAATCAGGAGGTTGTGTTAACCCCCCGCCCCGCCCCCCGACAGAGGGTCCACCCCCCGACACAGGGTCCCCGCCCCCCCGACACAGGGTCCCCTCCCCCCCCCCGACACAGGGTCCCCTCCCCCCCCGACACAGGGTCCCCTCCCCCCCCGACACAGGGTCCCCTCCCCCCCCCGACACAGGGTCCCCTCCCCCCCCGACACAGGGTCCCCTCCCCCCCCGACACAGGGTCCCCTCCCCCCCCGACACAGGGTCCCCTCCCCCCCCGACACAGGGTCCCCTCCCCCCCCGACACAGGGTCCCCTCCGCCCCCGACACAGGGTCCCCTCCCCCCCCCGACACAGGGTCCCCTCCCCCCCCCGACACAGGGTCCCCTCCCCCCCCGACACAGGGTCCCCGCCCCCCCGACACAGGGTCCCCGCCCCCCCGACACAGGGTCCCCGCCCCCTCCACCGATGCCAGCCCACAGTTTTGAGATTTGAATAACAAGCTGTTGTCCCACTCCAGAGACTTGTGCACAAAATCCAGGCTGACACTCCAGTGCAGTACTGAGGGAGCGCCGCACTGTCGGAGGGTCAGTACTGAGGGAGTGCCGCACTGTCGGAGGGTCAGTACTGAGGGAGCGCCGCACTGTCGGAGGGTCAGTACTGAGGGAGCGCCGCACTGTCGGAGGGTCAGTACTGAGGGAGCGCCGCACTGTCGGAGGGTCAGTACTGAGGGAGCGCCGCACTGTCGGAGGGTCAGTACTGAGGGAGTGCCGCACTGTCGGAGGGTCAGTACTGAGGGAGCGCTGCACTGTCGGAGGGTCAGTACTGAGGGAGTGCCGCACTGTCGGAGGGTCAGTACTGAGGGAGCGCCGCACTGTCGGAGGGTCAGTACTGAGGGAGCGCCGCACTGTCGGAGGGTCAGTACTGAGGGAGCGCCGCACTGTCGGAGGGTCGGTACTGAGGGAGCGCCGCACTGTCGGAGGGTCGGTACTGAGGGAGCGCCGCACTGTCGGAGGGTCGGTACTGAGGGAGCGCCGCACTGTCGGAGGGTCGGTACTGAGGGAGCGCCGCACTGTCGGAGGGTCGGTACTGAGGGAGCGCCGCACTGTCGGAGGGTCAGTACTGAGGGAGCGCCGCACTGTCGGAGGGTCAGTACTGAGGGAGCGCCGCACTGTCGGAGGGTCAGTACTGAGGGAGCGCCGCACTGTCGGAGGGTCAGTACTGAGGGAGCGCCGCACTGTCGGGGAGTCAGTACTGAGGGAGCGCCGCACTGTCGGAGGGTCAGTACTGAGGGAGCGCCGCACTGTCGGAGGGTCAGTACTGAGGGAGCGCCGCACTGTCGGAGGGTCAGTACTGAGGGAGCGCCGCACTGTCGGAGGGTCAGTACTGAGGGAGCGCTGCACTGTCGGAGGGTCAGTACTGAGGGAGCGCTGCACTGTCGGAGGGTCGGTACTGAGGGAGCGCTGCACTGTCGGAGGGTCGGTACTGAGGGAGCGCTGCACTGTCGGAGGGTCAGTACTGAGGGAGCGCTGCACTGTCGGAGGGTCGGTACTGAGGGAGCGCTGCACTGTCGGAGGGTCAGTACTGAGGGAGCGCTGCACTGTCGGGGAGTCAGTACTGAGGGAGCGCTGCACTATCGGAGGTGCCGTCTTTCGGATGAGATGTTAAACCGAGGCCCCGTCTGCTCTCAGGTGGACGTAAAAGATCCCATCGCACTATTTCGAAGAAGAGCAGGGGAGTTCTCCCCGGTATCTTGGCCAATATTGATCCTTCAACCAGCATCACTAAAACAGATTATCTGGTCATTCTCACATTGCAGTTTGTGGGATCTTGCTGTGCGCAAATTGGCTGCCGTGTTTCCTACATTACAACAGTGACCACACTTCAACAGTACTTCATTGGCTGTAGAGTATTGTGGGACGTCCTGAGGTTGTGAAAGGAGCTGTTGAAATGCAAGTCAGTCTCTCTCTTTACCTTAGGCGACTTCCTGCTGTAAAACTGAATGGAATTTTGTGCAAATTTCTTTTATAAATAATCGTACAGGATTTTGTATTCAGTTATATAATACCAACAGTAAGAAACTAGCGGAAAACTATACATTGGGGATTTGTAACTGCAGGATTTTTATCATCCATAAAATCAGCAAAACTAAACTGCTCCATGAAAATAACATCCCTATAAAAGTATTTAGTGCAGTTTGCCTGTACAATAAACATAGTCAGTAAAATCGATTAAGGAATGTCAATACTCTCTCCCCGAGACGGGGGTGCCCTCCTCCCCCCGCCGATGCCAGCCCACAGTTTTGAGATTTGAACTAAGAAGCTCTAGGTTGCTAGCCCAGGACCACAACCACTACACTACCCTCAAAAACCTGAAGATAAGTAGAATATTTGGATCCCTGAATTCGATGGTGGTGTTACAGTCACCACAAAGTTCTTAACTGTGGGGACACTAGTGAGAGTTGAGCTTTCATCGTGACACATAAGCAGTAACGAGCATTAACCCTGACTGTGCACACATGATGCTGGTTAAAAAGCTGCTGTGACAGGTGTCAGCATTTTACCTGCTTAATTGTTCACAACCTGGATTAGGAATGGCAGCTTTTGATTACACCACCATTTTAACCGCATGTCCTAAACCAGACATGCGGTCATAATCCCAGTGGGATGGCAGTTTATTATATACTGTCTCGGCAGTAATGACATCACTGGAATGTTCCATTCTGTCTCAGTCAGCGCCTTTTGGATCAGTGAATAAACTTGTGAAAATAGTTTACCTCCTAAATTGTCTTCCAATCAATATCCTTCATTGTACCTAAATACTTCAACTCTGATTTCCTGAAGCAATCCATTATTTATATTCCTAGTTTGCCATTGTTCCTTGAAGTGAAGCTCACTGGTGGGAACTTTCCATGGTGTTTTTCACTGTTTAAGTGAACACACCAAGTGGCACCGTTACACATCCTGTTCTTCCAAATGTGTGTTGAATGTTCAAAGAAGTTTTGAGTTCCAATCTACTTCATAAAAAAATTAAATTATCCCAAACAAATCGAACGAACCAACTTCAGATTAAGGGCAGTAGACACTCTATTACACACTGGGTTAAAGGATCCGAAATGGTAGAAATGGGAGCAATTTGGGGTGATGAATTTTTAAAAAATTCTCAGGATATGGGCATCCCTGGCAATCCCATCCCTAGTTGCCCTTGAGAAGGTGGTGGTGAGCCGTCTTCTTGAACCACTGCAGTCCGTGTGGTGAAGGTTCTCCCACAGTGGCTGTCAGGTAGGGAGTTATGAGTATCCACAGTATCACATCTGGTGGTTTCGATGGATGGATCATTAAAACTGTGATCAAGAAACCAAATCCAATGTTGAGGCATATAGCGAGGGGAGTCACTTATCGATCTGAGGTGGTGACGTTGAAGTGGGGGCAGCATCTGCGGTCTCTCTTGGCCTCCGTTTAACCGGAAAGATGTAGAATTATTGGAGGAGGGCTGGGCGGGAGTTACGAGGAGTGATTGTTTTCCGTCTTTCATCGGTACGGAGAATTTGGATCCAGGAAAGTTCCTTTGTTGGGCCCAGGTGTCGAGGACTAGGGACAGAGTTAAAAGAAAAAAGTGGAATTTAGATCATTCCATCAGTAAGAGGGTGATAGAATGTGGAACAGATTACCATGGCAGGGTTTTAAAAAACAAGATAAAAGACAGGATAAATTCCTATTGGTAATGGAGATACAGTGCCATCGATTCTGGGTAACGAACCTGATGAGAGGATTGCAAGGGCAGACTAGATGGACCAATGGTTTCTCCTGCCCAAACATTACTATGTTACAATATTGTGAGATAATTTTCCCAATGTTTATTGGTACCAATACAGTAAACAGGCCTGAGGACAACACTGCACTAACTGAAATGAAAATGTGTTACGTTTTGCATTGCATCTTTTAGTTTTGCCAGTTTGCTGCCCTGCTCCTGATCTGAAGGCACAGATCACAACATATTAAAGGTAAGTGGTTTAACAGTTAATACACGCAGAGTCCAAGTGATCTCCTGGACTGGTTTTCTTCGCCAGAGGGGATCGGAGAGGAGTTTCCCAGATTTCTTTTCCCTTTTAGGTTTCTTCTAAGTATTTTGCCTCTCCCAGAGATTACATGGTCGCTGGGAGGGGGGAGGGAGTGTCCAGTCACGATGCTCCAGCCATCACGAGGTGGGGCAGGGGTGATGGACCAGATAGTCTTATCCCGCCCATCATTTTCATGCAAAGGCACTGACCGGGGTACGATCCCTCAGGCGCCTTTAGTTCCTCACCTATGTGGTTGTTCTTCATGTGTGAGCCTAGACGGAGAGTGTTGGAAGGCGAGAGAGTTGGGGGGGGGTGGTGGGGACTTCAGGTAACTCCCATCCTTACCAAGCATGCATATCCGGTAGAGGTCACTGGTTAGTGATCAGGAAGAGAACTCCTGATGGTTTTCCCCTCACTAGCTCAGGAATGCTGAGGCAATATTTAGTGTCCCTACTGCTACCCCAGCCATGATCAGCTACCTCAGAACGGACCATCGATCAAACGGGTCCTACCAGTCTATAGCACTCAGCTGCACAATGACTGGAGGGGTAGATTTCACACAAAATTTTGAGGCTCTTGTACTTCTGATTTACCAAGTAACAAACAAAATTAGGCTAACAGTATAAAATCATTGAATCATACAGCACAAAAGGAGGCCACTCGGCCCATCATACCTGTGCCGGCTCTTTGAAAGAGTTATCCATAGTCCCATTCCCCTGCTCTTTCTCCGTAGCCCTACAAATTTTTCCTTTTCAAGAATATATCAAATTCCCCTTTGTAAATGGCAACAGCAGAACCATTACCATCACCAGCAGTTCAACAAAAAAAAATGGGAGCCGTGGTTATGATCTGAAGTTATTGAAATCAATGTTGAGTCCGGAAGGTTGTAAAGTGCCTAAACGAAAGATGAGGGACTGTTCCTGCAGCTCCTGTTGAGCTGGAGTTCTCTTTTCTGGTGCACACTACTCGATTTTACCAGTTACACACCAACACTTACCTCCAACTGTACTTTACGTTCATTTATCAATTTGTCAGTTAGGTTCTTAGTGAATTTGTTCCTTCTGAGATCCATTGTAATTTGCCAAAAGAAGTTACTCTCTCGATTTTAATTCACAAAACTTCAATGGTGACTGCACAACATTCTAAGCATGAAATACACTCTTTCATTCCTTCTGCTGGGCTCACTGAGCATGCTCTCAAAAACAGTCTTAATTGTAATTAAATTAGCTAATCATCACAAGCGTACAGGCGTCTTGTTACAGTACGATCCTGTATTTAATATTTAAATATAGCACCCCCATGGTGGTGTAATGGTCGTGTGTCCATTTCTGTTTGTGTTGGTCTAGTGATGTGTCTGTCTGCACCATTTTCTTCCATTCACATCCAGGGGTACGTCAGAAAGGTGAATGAATTTATAAATCACCTAACCACGTACCCTGGAGGTCCCAAAGCATTTAACAATGAATGGATTAATTTTGAAGCATAATGTTACATAAACAAACTCAGCAGATAAGTTGCACACACCAAGAACCCACAAACTGAAAATGAGTGAATGACCAGAGGATCTGTCTGAGGTGGTATAGTTTCAGAGAGAAACACTGGCCAGGACACCCTGCTCTATTTTGAAGAGTACCATGGAATTGCTTACATCCTCCTGGACAAATGTAAGGAATCTTACAACACCAGGTTATAGTCCAACAATTTTATTTTAAAATCACAAGCTTTCGGAGATTATCCCCTTCGTCACCTGAGGTGGAAATCTCAGGGCAGGAAGAGAGATTGGGCAATCAGGACATAGCGAGTGACAACCAGCAGGACTGAATGAGGTACGGCAGGGACAATGGTCAGAGGGCCAGGACAAAATGAAACCCATCCAGCGAGGGGTCAGCGCTGGGAGCAACAGAGAGTTTGAACAGAATGAGCAACTCCTTTGATAAGGATCTGAAAGTAAAGGTGGAAAGATCAGAGAGTTAGCAATAGCAAGAAGCTAGTCTAGAAATGGTTACAGACCAGAGATGTTGGACTGAACAAGGCAATCAGGAGAATTCAGAAGGCCGAGGTAGACATTAGAAAACACAGAGACAGAGTCAGAAGCTGCCCTCTCCATAGTATTTACAGCACAGAAACAGGCCATTCAGCCCAACAAGTCTACACTGATGTTTATGCTCCACACAAGCCTCCTCCCAACTTACTTCATCTCACCCCATCAACAAATCCACTGTTTCTCCATGATTTCTCCCCTTTCATATTCCTGAAATCCTCCCCCAGCCCAGCACAACCCCCCACCACCACCGAGCATGGTTCAGCCTCACATCCTCTAATATCTTTGCCTCAATCCACACCACCCCCTTTATTGCCTGCCTGAGGTCAGCTAAAAAAGCCCTTCTCGGCCTACTGTCACCCAACACCTGCTTTCCCTTTTGCCCCAGTCCCCCTCCCACAGCAAAGACAAGACAGTAGAGTCCCAGCATCGCAAAGGCGAGTGGCAGCAGTCCATTCTTTTCGCTGGTTCTGTGGATCCTGGAACAGCCCCTGTTCCTCTAAACTTACTGCAAAAGTTACAGCAGTCGAGCCCATGGAGAGAACCATAGTGGTGGTCACAGAGCGGTTGGCACTATGGGATTGTGTTTGAGCTACACGTCAGGCAGACAAAGAACAAGCAAGAGGGTTTTTTGAAACGGACACACAAGTTCGGACATTGCCAATTTTGATCAAAAAATGTAATTGTTGATAGTTTTGATATGATACAACTCAAAAAATATTATAAAGATCTGTAACAAGTAATACAGAATATTAATCGTTCAACACACTCCTATGTAATCTCCACAGCTAATATATAAAAGAAAGAGACTTGCATTTATATAGCATCCTTCATGACCTCTGGATGTCCCAAAGCCCTTTACACCCAACAAAGTATTTCTGAAATGTAGTCACTGTTGTAATGCAGGGAACGGGGCAGACAATTTGCGCACAGCAAGATCCCGCAAACAGCAATGAAATAAATGACCAGATGTTTTAGGTGTTGGTTGAGGGATAAATGTTGGCCAGACAGACAACTCCTCTGCTCTTCTTAGAATAGTGCCATGGAATCTTTTACCTCACCTGAGGGGCCAGACGGGGTCTCGAAAGACTCATCCGAAAGACAGCACCTCCAACAGTGCAGCGTTCCCTCAGTACAGCGTGTGTCAGCCTCGATTATATGCTCCAGTCTCTGGAGTGAGGCTTGAGCCCACAATCTTCTGACTCAGAGGCAAGAGTGCGGCCCACTAGGCCAAGGCTGAAACCCAATATAGGCTAGCATCATGAAAGAATGAGACGAAGAAATCCAAGAGACCTGCCTTCCCTGTGCAAAGGCTCTAATTCCGTCTCTGCTTCCTCTCCAGTGGCCCAACAGAAGACAGACAGAAGTTACCCAACTGGCACAGGTGAGAGACTGACGGGCTGCCTGATGTGCTCGAAAGCTTGAAATAAAATGTTCAACCCCTCGAGATATCAGTCCAGCCCATGCCTTGCGATTTTTAATCTTGGCCTGATTCATTACTCAGAAATGAGAATTTGAAAGTTATGAGAGCAGGGCTTGGGTACTGAAGAACTCTCATCTGAAGCCATCTCCACTTCAATTTGAAATGAGAGTCCATCTCCACATACACTGCAGATTAAAATTGAACTGCAAATAAATAGTCTTCTAATAAATTGTTTCAAGACCATCATGATATTGTGCTCAGGGAGGTGCCGTCTTTTGGATGAGACATAAAACCGAGGCCCCGTCTGCCCTCTCAGGTGAACGTAAAAGATCCCATGGCACTATGCGAAGAAGAGCAGGAGTTCTCCCCGGTCTCCTGGGACCAACATTTATCCCTTAACCAAAACATCACTAAAACTGATTATCTGGTCATTATCACATTGCTGTTTGTGGGATCTTGCTGTGCGCAAATTGGCTGCCGCGTTTCCTACATTACAACAGTGATTACACTTCAAAAGTACTTCATTGGCTGTGAAGTGCTTTGGGATATCCTGAGGTCATGAAAGCCATGATATAAATGCAAGTCTTTCTCTCTCTTATGGCTGAGACAAACCAACTCAGGAAAGACGAGAAATTGAAATTCGGACCTTCCTAGTGTGTCAGTACGTTAGGTTAGTGGGATAATGCACCGCCTGCACTATCAGCAAGTATAATGTTCCTCCCTTCTGCTATCATGGAATGGCGCTGTATCAGAAATCAGAGTTCTGGATGTGTTTTTTCCCCACTGAAGATTTAAAAGCACCTCCCTTAGTTTATAAAAAAATGTCATAACTCAATCACACTAGTACTAATGTCTTAAAATGGTCTACCTTTACACATGAATACATTCTCCACAAATGTAACCCTGTACCATCTGAAATGAACTATTAAAGTCTTCCATAATTACCCTATTTCAATGTCTTCCATTTAATTTTAAGTAGTTACAATATAAGTGAGTATAATGCTCCCTAAAGTCATGCTAGGTGCCTTTCATCACTCTTCTGAGGTTCTTGGCTGCCTCCTTGGAAGCCCCGTAAAGAGAGGGTCAGGGACAACAACTTGCACTTTTTAATCAACTGATTTTAAGCAGCTTCTTAACAGTGGACAGAACTTTCTGCCCTATGAAAGAACAGTAATTAAGAATTGAACAAATGTTCTTGAAAAGTTGGGACCTTGATTTGATGCCAGCTCAGACCCTCAGGATGAAAGTCCTCTCTTTAATATCCATAAGGGTCCAAAAAGGAGAAGAGTCTGGTGGGTCTAATTCCAAGTGGGCACAAGTCCAAAGCTGCCATCTCAGCATTATTCTGCCCAGAGATGCCACACGAATGGCTGATACATGGAATAAAACTATCACTGGGACCGTGGGCAGTAGAGAAAGTGGGTTAAGAAAGCAAAAAAAAGTTCACGAGTCTCCCAAGCATCGTACTTCTGCGACGATCTATATAATGCATGAAATGTTGGGATTGGTCCCCTGATGTTTCAGCTGGTTATGCCTTAGCTGTTCACCGCCATACAGACCAGGAAGCTGCCAGGTTCTATCCTGTTCTATGCGGAGTTAGCTGATCTCAGTAAAGGCAACACTATGGCTGGTTTCAGCACCCAGGGGAAAATCAGCCAAGGTTCCCACTCCTATCTGTGTGCACGGTCAAGGAGGGCAGTATTGGGCTCTACTGTAATACTCCCTGTGGCCAAGTAGCCTATCAAAACTCATTGTCCATGCTCACACATGAAGAATTATCAGTTGGCAAGGTACTGGAGGATGCTTAATGTCTATGGACCTGAAACCTAATGAGGAACCAGCACCAGCACCTTTAAAAGAAGAGGAGGGAAGGGAGAAGAAAGGGAAGAATGAAGACAAAAAGTAAAGTCACATGACAGAACTTAAGGGTGGAACTGGTCACTCAAACCTGATCTTGTCCATTGTCTAATGACTGCTGACTCTCCACCTGAGAGAGGACGGTAGCAGGGCAAGGTAGGTGGGGTTTCTTTGGAATCGAGGTTCGTCAAAGATAACAAACCCGGTGACGAAAAATTGGAACTTAGTCAATCCTCTGTGGCAGTCTCAATAATCCAATACCCGAGTCTGGCAGGTCCAGAATATTTCAAGGCACTGTCGATGATTCACCAAAAGGATCAGGAAGAGTAGGCCTGTCACTGGGAGCTGAGATTCTTCCCACTCAGCTGCCAACCAGTGTTCTAAAGGACAGGGGGTCCTGACTGGACAAGTAACGGGAAGCTTCTCAGTGCTCTGCGCTGGTAAGCTATGTGGTTGTACTTGATTAAACTCTCGCAGTATCCCATCTACATTTGGAGTCCCTAAGCTTTGGTTCTTGCCAACCTCTGACAAAGTTCTCTGCAATTGAGTAAGTGGGGCATGGACCTATGGGGGAGAGGTGGCAATCCATATGGGGCAAACAGAAATTCAACCCAAGAGGATTTCTCAGTGGCTTGGTTTGGAGACTCTCAAGCATGATAATGGGTTTGTCAAACCAGCAATGGATCAAAATGAAAAGCGACTTCACAAATGGATTCAAAAAGATCCCGTTTATGATGCCATCACACAAAGTACCTGAAGCAGTTCTTCCCCTCTGGTCTTTCTGCAGTGAATTTCAACAGCCAATCCTTTGGTTAAGATTCAGGATAAAAACCAGTATCATGGTGAACGCTCTCATTTTTCACACCAGCTGGTACTGTGATTTATCTGTCTGTTAAGAAAATGGTGGCATTTATATGTTGCCTGAAGTTCAGGATGAAAACCCCCTCTCCATTCCTGCTGCAAGACTTTGACATTAAACAAGTGCACAAGTCTTAATCTAGCTCCTACTGCACATAAGTTCCCAATGCAAGACTGCGTGTAAACTGGTACAAGTTAGTATTAAATTAGCAGATTCACTCAGAGCCACAGGTTTATGTCAGAAATTTAAATAGGAAGGAACATAGGAATAGGAGCAGGCCATTCAGCCCCTCAAGCCTGTTCTGCCATTCAATTAGATCATGGCTGATCTGTATCTTATCTTCATCTATCCGTCTTGGTTCCATAATCCTTAATACCCTTGCCTAACAAAAATCGATCTCTTGAAATTTTCAACTGATCCCCCCCAACTTCAACAGCTTTTTGGTGGAGAGAATTCCAGATTTCCACTCCCCTTTGTGTGAAGAAGTGCTTCCTGACATCACTCCTGGACGACCGAGCTCTAATTTTAAGGCTATGCCCCCCTTGTTCTGGACTCCCCCCACCAGAGGAAATAGTTTCTCTCTAGCATGAGTGCAGCAGGAGCTGATGTTGAGGGGTTGATGTGAATACAGATTTCCTCGAATCACTATGTGTTCATGACATCTTAAAAGAGAGGACAAAACTTTCCTTATGCTTCCAAAAAAAAAAGGACGTTTTTCTGCAATGCTTACTACGTAAATAACCCTCAGGGATCAAAAGAAATCTTCCCCCATTTTAAGACAAAGAGGAAACTTTACCCCAGATCATTTACAGCCCACTGCCCCGACTCTCAAAGAACTACCCACTTAGTCTGATTTCCTTGCCCTCTGTACAATATCTGACCTTGAAATGTATAATGATGACTGCCCTACCTTGATGGTCCCAAAAAAGGACCATAAAAAGTCTTAAAAAGGCCAAACTAATTTTATTCGGGATCTTTCGAAAACAGTCACAAAAATATCTTTATCCCAAATTCACGGAGGCATCTCCTGAGAATCTTGTTTTTTTGAAGATTACACAGTGATGGCTATATTTTCAAAGCTGTAGACAAAATCAGTGTTAATACAGTAACTGCTAGTGTACCAAGCATAACATTATACACTGCATGCATGATTCCCATTAATATCTAGACACCACAATCTCTGCGAAGCTTCTTCAGGTGAAGTGTCATTAAATGTCACTGTGCTGGAATAAGCCAATGTATCACTCAAATTGCCTTCTCCAAAATTAGCAGCACGTCTGTATCTAGAATCCTTCTAAAATTTATGATGGAGGTGTTGCAAAGATTGATGAATTGTGTGAACAGCCAGAAGCACAGCACGCAAGGGCAAAAGAATGTGTTGATAAAGTATTTGTTTCTGGGATGATAGGGAGATGTTTTCAGTGGAGATTACAACCTTCACATAAAGAAATAAAGATAGCCGTAAATAAGAACCAGATTTGATAACGGGTCTAACTAGTCACGCTGTACCAATGTTTGCATTTAATCAAGGAAATCAGTTATTATTTGTTCTGAAGGTAACCCCTTTATCATTCGATTACAGGGTATAAAGAGGTTCTGACTGAGCCTTAACAAATCCGACAGTAAACAAACAGATTCACTCTGTCCCAAAACCATTCGCTGTTCTGCCTGTGAAACTAAATGAATCCCAGGGATATACAGGGAGGAGACAAGAAAAAAGAATGAGAAATACAACATTAATTATAATGCATTAAATACACACGTGACCACGGGAATTTGATAACATCTTTTGTGCATTTTAGCACAGATAGTTCATTCCACTCTTCAACTTGCCTCATATCAAGATGGAGGGGAGAATGAGTCACATGGTGTATGACTTGAAAAGAAAGAATATAAAAGGATAGGAGGAAAGGGCAGGGAAATGGGATTTGAGGAGATAGCTCCAACTGAAGAGCAAGCACCAGCACAGGTACATAATTGCTTCCTTCTATACTGTAATATCTATGATTCTTTAAGTGACAATGAATGCATTATCTCACCATATTACAGTCTTACTGTGTTTAATCACGATAGGTAGATTTGCAAGAGAACTTAAAGTTGCACATAGCTTGGAAATGATGCTGAGTAATATTATATTACAATCTATTGACATCACAAGATGCTTATGGATGAGGAAAGCCATTTCTCTCATTTATAGAATCATAGAATCATAGAAGTTACAACATGGAAACAGGCCCTTCGGCCCAACATGTCCATGTCGCCCAGTTTATACCACTAAGCTAGTCCCAATTGCCTGCACTTGGCCCATATCCCTCGATACCCATCTTACCCATGTAACTGTCCAAATGCTTTTTAAAAGACAAAATTGTACCCGCCTCTACTACTGCCTCTGGCAGCTCGTTCCAGACACTCACCACCCTTTGAGTGAAAAAATTGCCCCTCTGGATCCTTTTGTATCTCTCCCCTCTCACCTTAAATCTGTGCCCCCTCGTTATAGACTCCCCTACCTTTGGGAAAAGATTTTGACTATCGACCTTATCTATGCCCCTCATTATTTTATAAACATCCATACTGAGAGGGCGCTCAGTTCCCCCAATGCTCAATCAAACTACTTTTTTTTAAAAAAATGATTCCGAGGTTTTCACCTCCAATAATTGGAACCCATTCCAAGTTTTGATCACTCTGTGCGAAGAATCGCCTCCTGATATCAGTCTTAAATTTGCCTCAGTAATTTGTACCCGTGTCCCCTTATCCTACTTTCAAAAAATTTAAAGGGATAGATGTACATTTTCCTTTCCTTGAACTATCCTGCACACATCTATAAAGATCACCTTGCTGATGCTTCCCCTCCAGGCGAAGAAGCCCAAGTTTCTCCAGTCTTTCTTAATAACTGATATCAAATTCCTCTGTGCGTTATTTTAATAACAACAACTTGCATTTATATAGCGGCTTTAACACAGGAAAACATCCCAAGGCGCTTCACAGGAGCGATTACCAAACAAAATTTGACACTGAGCCACATAAGGAGATATTAAGACAGGTGACCAAAAGCTTGGTCAAATGGGTGGGTTTTAAGGAATGTCTTAAAAAGGAGAGTGAGGCGGAGAGGTTTAGGGAGGGAATTCCAGAGCTTCGGGCCGAGGCAGCTGAAGGCACGGCCGCCAATGGTGGAGCGATGAAAATCGGAGATGGGCAAGATGCCAGAATTGGAGGAGTGCAGAGATCTCGGAGGGTTGTGTGGCTGGAGGAGGTTATTGAAGGCATTAACGCATTTAACACCTGTGTTAAGATAGTGGAGAGAAGAATTTGATACAAACGTGTTATTCATTTTCACAATAATATTACTCAAGTGTAATTTCCAGTCTTTTTGTTTGTAATTTTAATTTTAATCTATATTTTCCTCCTTTATTTCCTCTACGGAGATCAGTAACCACCTGCAGCCTGAAAGATGATACCGTTTGCATAAAGGACCTCTCTACAACCATCACCTCTGCTGCATGATAATCTTGTATATCATCCGTGTGGTTAACAATGTCAGTTAGCTCCTCCTCGTTCATTGTCGATTCACTGTAGTGTGGATTGACAATATTGGTAACTTGCACTGTTTTGATCATTGTTCAATCCAGAGCAATGAATCAGTTAGACCCCCATATCCAATATTCAAGAGTCCAATTCTGGACTCAAAGAAAAAAGTTCTCTCCAAATGTCTCGAGAAATCATGAAGGGTTTTGACGAGTAAATAAGGGAAACTGTTTCCAGTGGCAGAAGGGTCGGTAACCAAAGGACACAGATTTAAGGTAATTGTCACAAGAACCAGACGGGAGATGAGGAGATTTTTTTTTATATGCAGAGAGTTATGATCTGGAATACGTGGCCGGAAAGGGCGGTGGAAGCAGATTCAATAGTAACTTTCAAAAGGGAATTGAATAAATACTTCAAGGGAAGAAAATTACAGGGAAAGAAAGGGGGAGTGGAACTAATTGGATATCTCTTTCAAAAAGCCAGCACAGGCACGATGGGCCGAATGGCCTCCTTCTGTGCTGTAAGATTCTATTGTTTTGCAAATGGGATGTAACGCTCTAGTGACATCCAGCAGCAATCATTAATATGGCAGCCATCTTCATTGTTATTTGGACATGATTGGACGTTTTTACGATGTTCAGTTGGAATGTCAGCCTCCTGCTGGTTACTTAGCCACTTCGAATAGTTACGGCAGTCAACTAAATTTACTCTGCGACAGATGGGGCTTTTTTGGGGTCTGCAGTATCCCTCTCTACATGATTTAGAAGCACCTCAGCCTGCCCTTTAACCTCAGTGATAGAGCAGAGGAGACAATAGCAACCAGTCAGTTTGGAGGCTTTAAGGAAGAGTTGGGCTGGATATGGAGGAGGGACATGTTGTATTTTATTAACTGGAGTCTTTCAATTGAAACTAAAATTGGATTCATCCCATTTGCTTTGAGTTGCAGGCATTTTTTATTAGTTGTTCAGTGCACCCATCCCAGCACTTCTAATTGTTCCATGCCGCTGATGGTGATTTCCCCCACATCACAGAGACAGCTCTGACACAAAATCAATGGTAGAATGTTAAGCTGTGTATTCATTATGAATTTTTTAAATGGTCAAAAATCTACAATCCATAGTTGACTTTGGTACCTTCCATCGTTAGTAAACATACGGGACCATGGGAGTTATTTCCAAATCCATCCCAGCTCTCTGGGTTCTTCATAAAAGTAAACCCATCACAACTTCCAACAGACTTGGGAAGGTACTAATCTAGGGGTTGCCAACCCTCCAGGATTGTCCTGGAGTCTCCAGGAATTGAAGATTAATCTCCAGGATACTGCCAGGAGCAACACCCGGGAAAAATTCATTGGGGCACTAAAAAACTGTTTATTTTTCATTTTCTTTGAACACTTTAATTAGAAAAATATTGGCGATGGGAGAAAAAAGGCTGTTTTATTTTTATATTCGTTCATGGGATGTGGGTGTCGATGGTGAGGCCAGCATTTATTGCCCATCCCTAATTGCCCTTGAGAAGGTGGTGGTGAGCCGCCTTCTTGAACCGCTGCAGTCCGTGTGGTGAAGGTTCTCCCACAGTGGTGTTAGGAAGGGAGTTCCAGGATTTTGACCCAGCGACGACGAAGGAACGGCGATATATTTCCAACTCGGCATGGTGTGTGACTTGGAGGGGAATGTGCAGGTGGTGTTGTTCCCATGTGCCTGCTGCCCTTGTCCTTACAGGTGGTAGAGGTCGCGGGTTTGGGAGGTGCTGTCGAAGAAGCCTTGGCGAGTTGCTGCAGTGCATCCTGTTTGACTGACAGTCAAGATTAATCCAATTGGTAACAAAGTCTGTTCCCTTTCCAATTGGCTGTGGGAAGGCAGTGCGCCCGGAGAATGGACCAATGGCGAGTGTGTGGGGGGGTGGGACGATTCGAGGCAGGAGGTCATGTGATGAAACCTCCAGGAATACACCTGACCAGAGTTGGCAACACGAGTATGTGTGTTGCACAAATATTTAGAGAAGGAAGGCCAATTAGGAATCTTTCAGTCTGATTTACTTCCCTATATGGCCAATTCTTTAAAAAGCACCATATTGTTTTTTTAGTAAGATAGATCAAGAGGAAGAGGGCAGGAAGAAGGAAAGAAAAGAAGGGACTCAGATTTATATAGCACCTTATCACATGCTCAAATATGGGCTTCATTACCATCACCTTAAGTGGGTCTTGGTGCAGTTGAAACAGTCAGAACTGCTTTGATTGGGCAACTCTATATTAATATTTTCATGCCCACTAAGAGTAAATGTGATGTACAAATCCCAGTATATGAACATTAATGAACATCTTAAAACTAATGTTGTACAATTTGTGTTCGAAGATATGGTGCCTTTATACAGGGCAACTGGGACTGTGCACCATTCATTCACTCTGTGACCAAGACAAGAGGGACTGTCCACTGTTCTCTCTTTGTATGGGGAAGGAAGTCTACCTATTCCTGCGGACAAGTCAAGTGAGACTGTTCACTGCGTACAAGACAGGTAGGACTGTCTATCATAACCGTACAGGGAAAGCGTGAGTGTGCACCATTACACTTGTGTAAAAGACGTGCACCATTGTTTTTGTGTAAAGGGCATCTGCGACTCCATTCCAATTCCCCCTTCTATAGGGCAAGCGGCATTTGTACCATGCCCCCAGTGCCTAGGGCAGGTGGGATTGTTCTGATACATTCTACTATGACATAGATTATGGAACAAGGCACATCGAACATTTTGACCTGTTCTATCCTACAGAAACATATCTGTGTGTGCACACATATGCACTCTTGTTTTAACTTATTCCTTAAAATCCTAATGACAATGCTAATCTGACATCTACTCCACTGCATCTACACCGACTGACATTTGTAAAATGGAACATGTGATCTCCTCTCACTTATCTCCAATGAGTGTGAATAAGAATGGAGAGCATAATCCTGGACGGCTTAAACAGGTAAAGCCACTACCCAGTGCGGTACTGAGCCGTAAACACAAAGAAGGTCGTAGGTTTGACTCCCAGACTGTGCCAATGCAACCAGGGCAGAAATATGGGCACCAGATTTGGCCTCAGTGCCTCTGGGGTCAGGCTAGATTGTGATGACCACCTCATCCCAAAGTCACATCGAGTACCAACAATCACTGTCTGGGCTCACACATGAGGAGTGTCCAATCAGGCAGGGCAACTAGCATCAACGGAACCAATCCCAGGATGAGTCATCCCTTTCAGGAAAGAAAGGAAGAAAATGGAGGAGAAGCCACTTCGAACCAAAGAATATTTTTCCACTAGTCTGTCAGAAAGTAGCGTCCCCACCCCTCCATAAACCACTCTTCTGAAAGTTCATCCTCCTTTTTTTCGTGGACAACTTGCTTCAGTTTTAATAAACCCAAAGACTGTATCGCTGGGAAAATTAATGTTGTAGCCTTTCATTTGCCAGACCACCAGAGCAGGAAGTGAGAAAAGAAAGCCATGCGTATCACGGACAGCAGCGATCAGCAGCGTCACGTCCAGGGACTGTTTATACTGTCAGGTCTCATTCAACGTTAAATGCCTCACAGCATACGCTCACGCTGGACAACCTCTTATGACAGCCTCAAACTGCCCACAGTTAATCTAAAAAGCTGTCAAGTCACTGTTGGTAAAAGAAAGAAGAACGATCTTGCATTTATATAGAACCTTTCATGACCGCAAGGTGTCCCAAAACGCATTAAAGCCAATACTTCTTGAAGTGTAGTCACTGTTGTAATGTAGGGAAATGAGCACAGCAAGATCCCACAGTAATGAAATAATGATCAGATAATCTGTTTTTTTTTTTAAAAGTGATGTTGATTGAGGGATAAACATTTGCCAGGACACTGGGGAGAACTCCCCTGCTCCTCTTCGCAATTGTGGCCGTGGGATCTTTGTGGTGGGGGGGGAGGGGGGCAGATGGGGCCTCAGTTCAACATCTCATCCGAAAGACGGCACCTCCCGGCAGTGCAGCACTCCCTCAGTACCGCATTGGAGGGCCAGCCTAGATATTTGTGCTCAAGTCTCTGGAGTGGGACTGAGACTTGAGCACACTGAGACGGAGAGGCGAATGTTGCTACCCACAGAGCCATGCTGACACCGTACATTGGGTGAGATGGCGAGTTTTTATCCTAGGTCCTCATCATAGGATTTTGTGGAACAATATTGCAAACATGATCTTATATCAAAAAAGGGAAGATATATGAGAGAGAGAGAGAGAGAGAGAGAAAATGAATGAGAATATTTTGGACAGATATAGGTTGATATCTCACCGAATAATAACTTATGCATCCGTGTAAAATTCCTTTGTCAGGTCTTAGCATGCTTACTGGAAGGACTTCAAAAGAAGGATGATAAAGGCCTTTAGGCCCAGCCCTATTCAGACAGCAATGCACCCACACAGACGAGTGACCCACCCTCTCATCAGGCAACTTCCTGGGTGAGACAGGGAAAAATATCTGCAGCCACTGTGAGGTAGCTGCACAATCGAGGGAGGTTAAACTTTAGACACTGAACACCAGACAGAGTTCTATAAATGCTACTCCAGTCTGAGGTATATTTAGCTGCATGATATGTGGTGGTAACATTATTATGACATCTCAAAAGTAAACAACAATTTTCTTTTCTTCTTCCCTTTATAGCCAGGAGTTTAGGGAAACATCACTAAGCAGTGAACTGGATCAGGTAAGAACTGGACCAGGGGTCATATGGCTTCCATCAATACTCTCAAACTTCAGCCGTGCACATACCAAGCTCGGATATCATGATAACATTCCATTATATTCAACTATGGATGGCAGAGACAAAACAAATGCAGTGTGTAAGATCTCATCCCATCATAACACAAATCCAGTAGGTAGGAACAGCCTGTGTGTTTAACTGACTGGTTGGTTGTTTGATAATTTCCTTCACCACCTCCTTATGCTCAACTGAAAATGGAAACAGGAGCATATAAACATGCAAGAAAAACAGAAAGATGATGATTTAATGATCCCAGAACCTCACCAAGACACCATAAATGCCATCACTGGACCAGCCTCATAAATCCCATTGCTACAAGAGCAGGTCAGAGGCTGGGTAATCTGGGTCGAGTGACTCGCCTCCTGACTCCCCAAAACCTTCCCACCATCTACAAGGCACAAGTCAGGAGTGTGATGGAATACTCTCCATTTCCCTGGATGGTGTATCTCCAACAACACAAGAACAACATCCACCATCGTGACACATTCCAGGACAAAGCAGTCCACTTGATTGGCACCCCATCCACCACCCTAAACATTCACTCCCTTCACCACCGGCGCAGTGGCTGCAGTGTGTACCATCCACAGGATGCACTGCAGCAACTCGCCAAGGCTTCTTCGACAGCACCTCCCAAATCCGCGATCTCTACCAGCTAGGACAAGGGCAGCAGGTACGTGGGAACACCATCACCTGCACGTTCCCCTCCAAGTCACACACCATCCCGACTTGGAAATATATCGCCGTTCCTTCATCGTCGCTGGGTCAAAATCCTGGAACTCCCTTCCTAACAGCACTGAGGGAGAACCTTCACCACACGGACTGCAGCGGTTCAAGAAGGCGACTCACCACCACCTTCTCAAGGGCAATTAGGGATGGGCAATAAATGCCGGCCTCGCCAGCGACGCCCACATCCCGAGAATGAATAAAAGTAATATATGAAATTTCTAGAATAGTATGCAAAATTACATACAGCAGTGATGTCCAAGCTTTGTCTGCATGGGTTACGTACATGTGCCACCGAGATTTGGCAGCCACACAGACTTTCGATCTATACTCCCGTTAATTTGCATTCAGCTTGCGTTGCTGTTCTAATTCAAAAATTTTTCTCTTCGGGATGTGGCCAAGACTGGTATTTATTTGTTCAGCCGTTGATTTATCCAAGGCCTCACCCCTCCCTACCTCCTCCAGCCCTACAAACCTCAGAGATCTCTGCGCTCCTCCAATTCCGGCCTCTTGCACATCCCCAATTTTAATCGCTCCACCATTGGCGGCCGTGCCTTCAGCTGCCTCGGCCCGAAGCTCTGGAAATCCCTCCCTCAACCTCTCCCCCTCTCTACTGAGCTCTCCTCCTTAAAGACGCTTCTTAAAATCTATCTCTTTGACTGAGCTTTTGCTCACCTGTCATAATATCTCATGAGGCTCGGTGTCAAATTTTGTTTGATAATCGCTCTTGTGAAGGACCTCGGGACGTTTTACTGCGTTAAAGGTGCTATATAAATGCAAGTTGTTGTTGTTACCCACCGGCATCAGCCCTGTTCAAACATCCTGGCCCACAAAATTCAAACAGGGTAAACGACTTAACTAATAAGAAAAATAAGTACAAATAGTTGCCTGGGATTTTAGGGCCAGATTCCTATGGCAATGGGGGGAGGGGGGGCAAAGGGCTTATATGGTCACATAAGGAAGGGCATTGACAAATCACAGGGGGACAGTATAACAACTTGCATTTATACAGAGTGTTAAACATAGAAAAATCTCACGTTAACTCCACTATCTCCCGTTTTCTCCTCCGTTTTTTGTTGATATTTTTGTTTACATAGCGAGTATTCAAGTCACCAGCAGGATACTGGCTCAGAGAACTCTCAGCACCTACAATGCAGTTAAAATTACCAGATCATTGGGGCATTGCGATCATGGACGTTCTTGAGCCAATAATAACGCAGTTCCCTCACACCATAATTCAACAGCTCATAGCAACATAGGAACAGGAGTAGGCCATTCAGCCCCTCGTGCCTGCTCCGCCATTTGATAAGATCATGGCTGATCTGTGATCTAACTCCATATACCTGCCTTTGGCCCATATCCCTTAATACCTTTGGTTGCCAAAAAGCTATCTATCTCAGATTTAAATTTAGCAATTGAGCTAGTATCAATTGCCATTTGCGGAAGAGAGTTCCAAACTTCTACCACCCTTTGTGTGTAGAAATGTTTTCTAATCTCACTCCTGAAAGGTCTGGCTCTAATTTTTAGACTGTGCCCCCTACTCCTAGAATCTCCAACCAGCGGAAATAGTTCCTCTCCATCCACCCTATCTGTTCCCCTTAATATCTTATAAACTTTGATCAGATCACCCCTTAACCTTCGAAACTCCAGAGAATACAACCCCAATTTGTGTAATCTCTCCTTGTAACTTAACCCTTGAAGTCCACGGATCATTCTAGTAAAACTACGCTGCACTCCCTCCAAGGCCAATATGTCCTTTTGAAGGTGCGGTGCCCAGAACTGCTCACAGTACTCCAGGTGTGGTCTAACCAGGGTTTTGTATAGCTGCAGCATAACTTCTGCCCCCTTGTACTCCAGTCCTCTAGATATAAAGGCCAGCATTCCATTAGCTGCCTTGATTATTTTCTGCACCTGTTCATGACACTTCAATGATCTATGTACCTGAACCCCTAAGTCCCTTTGGACATCCACTGTTTTTAACTTTTTACCATTTAGAAAGTACCCTGTTCTATCCTTTTTTGATCCAAAGTGGATGAACTCACATTTGTCTGCATTGAATTCCATTTGCCACAGTTTTGCCAATTCACCTAATCTGTCAATATCCCTTTGTAATTTTATGTTTTCATCTACACTGCTTACAATGCCACCAATCTTTGTGTCAGCGGCAAACTTAGATATGAGACTTTCTATGCCTTCATCTAAGTCGTTAATAAATATTGTGAATAACTGAGGCCCCAAGACAGATCCCTGCGGGACTCCACGAGTCACATCCTGCCAATGTGAGTACCTTCCCATTATCCCTACTCTCTGTCACCTTTCGCTCAGCCAATTTCCTAACCAAGTCCGTACTTTTCCCTCGATTCCATGGGCTTCTATCTTAGCTAACAGTCTCTTATGTGGGACTTTATCAAATGCCTTCTGGAAGTCCATATAAATAACATCCATTGACATTCCCCTGTCCACTACTTTAGTCATCTCTTCAAAAAATTCAATCAGGTTTGTCAGGCACGACCTACCTTTCACAAATCCATGCTGGCTCTCCCTGATTAACTGAAAATTCTCGAGGTGTTCAGTAACCCTATCCTTAATTATAGACTCCAGCAATTTCCCTACAACAGATGTTAGGCTAACTGGTCTATAATTCCCCGGTTTCCCTCTCTCTCCTTTCTTAAAAAGCAGAGTGACATGTGCAATTTTCCAATCTAGAGGGACAGTTCCTGAATCTACAGAACTTTGAAAGATTATAGTTAGGGCATCCGCAATGTGCTCACCTACTTCCTTTAAAACCCTGAGATGGAAACCATCCGGTCCTGGAGATTTGTCATAGGTTCCTAGTTATGTCATAAAATAGTTACAGTAAAAATCTGTACCTTTTCTATACCTTCTTATTAAGTTCTATGTGAATGCCCAATAGTTTGTTTGATGTTGGAACTTGCATTGTAAATGTATGCTGACTTCTAATAAACTCATTTGAATTTAAAATTACCAGATGTTTGTGAATCATACAACACAGGAGGCCATTCGGCCCATTGTGTCTGTGCTGGCTCTTTGAAAGAGCTATCCAATTAGTCCCACTCCCCTGCTCTTTTCCCATACCCCTGCAATTTGTTTCCTTTATAAGTATTTATCCAATTCCCTTTTGAAAGAATAGAAACCTTGAGCTGGGCTGGGGGGCAGTCAATGATGGAGGTAGGCATGTGAGGACTGTAGAAAGATAACTGGGCTTCTTGTCTGCCAAGTTTTCCTATGTTCTTAGAACCTCTCTTGACATGGAAATGATGGCAAATAATATACATATATTGTTAAAAATCTTTTTTACTGTAACTGTTTTAGTGCTGAGGACATAACTAGGAACCTAAGAGGAGCTGTTGAATTGTGGTGTGAGGGAACTGAGTTATTATTGGCTCAAGAACATCCATGAACGCAATGCTCCAGCGATTTGGTAATTTTAACTGTGCATTGTAGGTGCTGTGACTTCTCTGAGCCAGTACCATATTGTTGAATCTGCTTCCACCACCCTTTCAGGCAGCACATTCCAGATCGTAACCACTCACTGAGTATAAACATTTCCCCCCTTGGCTTTTTTGCCAATATTTTATTATTTTAAATCTGTGTCCTTTGGTTATGATTATTGAACGAAGATGATTAGAATCTTAACAACTGCAAATTTTCCCAGCAATCAATATTTCAAGCACCCAGTGTCAGCAATACCGAACTCAAAACACACAAAAAAAGAAACCTGCTCAAGAAAATACCTCACGGCCAGTTTTCTATGTCCGCGATGGCAGTGGGCAGTCACTTCAGACAGGTGCACATATCGGGAGAGCCCAGGTGTGCTGCCCGCTATTATTGGAGAGAAAATTGTGGGTAATGTATCTGTGATTTCCTGATGATACGGAGCCAGTTGGCAAGTTTTCAAAAGCAGCGTGAATTCAGGAAAAACAGCTCTTGTAAATGGGGATAATTTCTGTTCTGTTAAATCAGTGTTTACATGAGGAAAGATTCCTTTGATCGCTGTTAGTGACATCATTAGGTTAGCATAAAATACTCCTGTGTGTGACTTATTTCTAGTCAAAATCATGAAAACCAGAGGGAATCTTCCCACTGTGTTTATGATGTCAGTAACACATAGCAACCACAGAAAAACTCCGAGTGCTGTAAAAATATTTGTGAACATTTACACAGTGAACATGTGAACAGCATCTGTCTTTACCAAGGAAGAAGATGCTGCCAAAGTCACAGTAAAAGAGGAGGTAGTTGAGACACTGGATGGGCTAAAAATGAATAAAGAGGAGGTATTGGAAAGGCTGGCTGTACTTAAAGTAGATAAATCACCCGGTCCGGATGGGATGCATCCTAGGTTGCTGAGGGAAGTAAGGGTGGAAATTGTGGAGGTGCTGGTCATAATCTTCCAAACATCCTTAGATACGGGGGTGGTGCCAGAGGACTGGAGAATTGCAAATTTTACACCCTTGTTCAAAAAAGGGTGTAAGGATAAACCCAGCAACTACAGGCCGGTCAGTTTAACCTCGGTGGTGGGGAAGCTTTTAGAAACGATAATCTGGGACAGAATTAACACTTGGACAAATGTGGATTAATAAAGGGAAGCCAGCACAAATCTGTTAAAGGCAAATTGTGTTTAATTAACTTTTTTGATGAGGTAACAGAGTGTTGATGAGGGCAATGTGGTTGACATGATATATATGGATTTTCAAAAGGCGTTTGATAAAGTGCCATATAATAGGCTTGTCAGCAAAATTGAAGCCCATGGAATAAGAGAGGCAGTGACAGCATGGATACGAAATTGGCTAAGTGACAGGAAACAGAGTAGTGGTGAACGGTTGTTTTTCGGACTGGAGGGAGGTGTACAGTGGTGTTCCCCAGGGGTCGGTGCTGGGACCACTGCTTTTTTTGATTTTTATTAATGACTTGGACTTGGGTGTACAGGGCACAATTTCCAAGTTTGCAGATGACACAAAACTTGGAAGTGTAGTGAACAGTGAGGAGGATAGTGATAGACTGCAAGAGGATATAGACAGGCTGGCATTCACCTGCAGTGCTGTGCCATGAAAAGTGGTGATGTCACCAACTCCCAAAGCTTCGCCTGCATCCTCTGTGGCAGCAGTTTCGGAATCAGGAAACTTTCTTCTCAATTTTCTGTGACAAACTATATAGCCACGTCTTCCTGTCTGAAAAATAGGTTATGGAGGTGAAGACTCAGCCAGGTATTCAGTATGTTCAATACGTAAATCATCGAGGAGCTTGAGGGCTCTCTCTAGGTCCGAGATTTACGGTTCTAGATGACCTAGCCGTGATCTCAAACATATCTGGGACTCTTCCCTTTCTTTTTCTCTCTTGGAATTAAAATATTACAATGTGGCCTCCACTCTTGAAGCCCATCCTCACTCCCCTTCTCCACATGCTGATTGATGAGTGGACTTTCCATGTCCACCTCTGTACTGATGCAATCGGAGAATTACTGACACAATTTCAATGCATTCTCAGAGCCCCTCAAATGCATTACTCTTTTAACTTCCATTATTTATCTAGTATTCTTTAGTTGCTAATCGCCACGCACATTAACAGCATAAAGGCAGGAATAAAAGTGTGGTTTCCACTGAAAGGAGACTTCTGGGACAGGTTCCAGTAGAGAATTTAAATCTTCTCATTGAAATTCAAGTTTACCAGAATACAACTGCTAACATTTCACTGTCAGCTTCTCTTATTTAATATTTGGCAAGTCAATGACATGTAATGTTAGGGAGGTCACACACTTAACCAATAATGGTCACACATATGCGCTGTCTTACTAAATTAAGGACAAGATGGATGATTGACAAATGAACCTGAAGGTTGAATCTGTCATTCCTTCAATTTAACCTCAGTCTGACAAGGCCAGAGCAAATACAGTGCATGGCATTCTCGCTATTTAATCATATCTTAAAGGTGATTTTATAATCCTTCTGTATTTTTAGCCTTGTTTAAGACGACACTTTTTATTGGACTGACAGAAATGTAAACGCTATTTTCAGAATTCAATAAATGAAGCAAAATCACAATATTGATTGTCAGACGTCGAGCTGTTGTGCAACTCCTTCTGTTGCAAATTAACTGATTAACTGCATCCAACTATTAAAGTCCAGGTCGCCTCAACTGTATTCAATAGAAATTGAAGATATTCTTTGGTTAATCAGCCACTGACACAAGTGTGACCGAATTAGGAAGACCAGTGGGTATGTTATGATATCAATCCCCGCTATCTTACGGTAACGGGGTACAGTAATTCTATCCCACTCCTTTGCAACACACCTGCCTCATCATCCTCAAGAAGTAACAAAATATTTGTAACTACCTGAATACAAAAACAGGCTTAAATTGAACTGATAAAACATTCTGATGCAGAGTCACATTTAAAACATTAACTGATCTCTCTCTCCCAGATATTGCCGGACCTGCTGAACACTTCCATTGTTTTCTGTGTTTGTAACAGGCTTAAATTGCTCTAAAGTTCGAACAGGTGAAAGATATCCCTTTCCCCCTTCCCACCACCCAAGCAAAATTATCCATCCAAAACTTCCAAACGAGTCTTCCCGATATCCTGTGGAATCATTGAACGGCTTCCTTCCAATCCCGACACAGCAGAATTAATCAACGGCTATTTCAAACTCTTCAGAACTCCTTGAAGCACCAATCAATCGTTGGAGGGGATGACTTGAAAGTTATGCTGTTTAACAATTTTCTATTATATTTCAAAGCAGCGCAGGCTTCAAATGGCCAAGCTGGCGGCAGTGAAGTGGGACTGACCTGTAATGGTTGCTGAGGCCTGGGACTCCTCGTCCAGTAGTTCATTCCTCACCATACAGCTGTACGTGCTGTTGGGCTCCAGCATCACTCGGATCATGCTGCTGACATCAAACAGGCCCTCTTCATTAGCCACTTGTGACGTGGTGACGTTCTCCGTGATGTTGCTTCCTTTCCCATCATGCCACTGGACTGTGGCCTGCGGATACCCTCCAGAAGAATGGCAAGTGATGACTACCTTGTCGCCAGGCTTCAGGTTTTTGTTGGGTTCTAAGTGCAGGTTGGGCTTGGAGTAAGAAGCTGAAACAATACGAGTATTAGAATATCAGCAATGTGAACACAGTCCCAAAATGCGAGCGTGGTTTTCTCCATGAGAATATTACAACTCCACCAATATCTTTGCATAGAAGCTTCCAAACTGCAGCCTTTGCGACACATACAAACCTCATGCCCTGCTAATCCCCTTCCTGAAGCCCAGACAACTCAATCCGATTTTCACTTTAATTCTTATTTGCTGGTTTGTCCTGTTTCAATGTTGGGGGCCTAGAGGTTCGAAAAGGGGCTATTTTTAATCCTTTTGCCCAATTGGTAAGATACATCCCAAATTAGTACATTAAGGTCTGTTAGCAAATTGAACTAACTGGAAAACTAATGGGAACATGGATTTAAATGTTATTCTTATTTTTTTCAACCTTCAGACGAGCACAGAATCCACTCGGGGAGTTTATTTTTGAACAGCCGGGGTGGGGGAGTGGTCGAGTGAGGAAGGAAGTGGGGGATGGTGGAAGAGTCAGGGTCACGCAAATCAGAGTATGACCTTCAAATACCTGCCGGAAAATTGGCAACTACCATGTCTTTGGTTGCTCCTTCTCATATACCTGAAAAGGCAAGGCTTCAGCTCTAATACAGGATGGCCCCAAAATAGAAACATCCTGCATTCATATAGCATCTTTAACCTAGTAAAATGTCCCAAGGTGCTTCACAGGACTATAATCAGACAAAGACCAAAGGAGACATTAGGACAGGTGACCAAAAGTTTGGTCAAAGAGATAGGTTTTTTTTTTTAAGAAGCAGCTTAAAAAGGAGAGAGGAGTGGAGGAGGAGAGAGGCTTAAGGAGGGGATTCCAGAGCTTAGGGCTTAAGACAGCTGAAGGCACGGCCGGGAATGGTGGGGTGAAGAAAGTGGGGGGATGCACAAGATAGCAGAATTGGAGAAATGCAAAGTTCTCAGAGGGTTGAAGGGCTGAAGAAGGTTGCAGAGATCGGGAGGGTGAGGCCATGGAGGGATTTGAACATGAGGATGTGAATTTTAAGTTTGAGGCATGGAATATAATGGCCTGGAAATTCAAACGTGCACGGGGAGTGCCGAGGAACCTTATCCCTCAAGCGTGCAACACGATTGTGCCAATGCGTACAACCATGTCAACAATTCACCAGGGAAGATTTTCTCCAATTGCTGGGTTAGTGACCAGAGGGAATCAAAGCAGGAAGGCTTCCAAAGGTAGCTATTTCTAAAAGAACATGTTTGCGGTTTGATTAATGACCAGAGGGAATCTTCCCCCTGCACTTACAATGTCACTAGCACATGGTGATCAGGAGAAATCTTCCTTAGGGGTCTCATTTATACTCCTCAAAATGCCCTGTAAACAAAATATACAACCGCAGCAGCAAGGTAAAATTCTGAAGACTTTATAAACCATTATGACATGGCTATATAAATTCTATACCAAAAAGAATTCAAGTACAGTAAAACATCAATCAGATTAATTCTTCAAAGCTCACCTCTCCTCTGCCCCCTCCCCCAACTAGAAGTAGAGTTGCCCAGGTGACAAATTACCAGTAAAACGGGCAACACCATTGGCTGAAGATTGTATCTAGGGTTCATGCATATAAAGGACGCTGCTGATTGGCCAGGAATAACTAACAAATGACAGCCTGTGGTACCTGCCAGTTGAAGCATGATGGGAGCATTCATGTGGTCTTTAATTCGAACAAAGCAGGTGAAGCTGCCCTCATCCTCGATCTTCACGTGCCTCAAAAGTAAGGAGGCGTTTCCTTTTCCCAACTCCTCGAGGAAGAGCTCCGTCCTGTTCGCAAAGCTGTCCGCCTGATCGGCCTGCAGGTCCTGTTGATGTGAATAGCTGTGGACTACTTTCCGAGTCTCGGTGAGATGCCAAATGACACTGAGGTCAAAGAGGGAAAAATTGGTATCTGTGGTGAAAGAACAGTTCAGGATGACGTCTTCTCCAAATATGGCAACTACGGGGACCTCTGGCACTTGGATTTCCAAAGCTCCTGAAAAGAAATCAAATAAATAAGCTTGCGAATTCTAAATGTTTTGCATCTGTAATGTCATCCATCCACTGCCCTTAATTATAACAGTTCATGGAGCTCACTCACCGCAACCCAATGCTGGCAATTTCTTCACAGAGAAGGTATAAGTAAATAAGATGCCAATTATTAATTTAATAGTCACCAGGCTTGGTATCATTGTATTAAGAGGGAGATAACACCCTCACCAGTGCCCATAGCACTGCTGCAGTGACTCACATCATTGGGTGCTGAGACCTGAGGCCTCCTGAGCATCCAATGTGTAGAGTGCATCACGACACACACCAGAAGTGTCACTGACACAGAGAGCCTCTACGTTAATCGTGCACAAGACTCATTAAGGAGCTGAAAAATATTGAAGAGGCATTGTATGGGAGGCTCGTTCTTTCATATTGGGCCTTAGTGTTTAAAATGATTGGCTGTCAGTAGGTGCTGTGTATTTTTCCAAACTATTTCAGTGCTGCTTTGTTATTATGCTATTTAACTATTCTACCAGAAACAAGCTTACTGTCATCTTCATAAAGCTGCACCCCGTCTGCTAGCTCTGCTAGTTTCTCCAAGCATAATAATGTGTGCTGCCTATATGGATATCCTGCTCTGCAGTCACAGGTTGTGCAGGATGACGATCAAAGTCAACATGCCAGAGAGGTGTGTTTGCACCTTAGTGCCAGCTGTGGCTCAGTTAGCAGCACTCGCACCTCTGAGTCAGAAGGTCATGGGCTCAAGTCCCACTCCAGAGACTTGGGAACAAAATCTAGGCTGACACCCCAGTACAGTAACTGAGGGAGTGCTGCACTATCGGAGGTACTGAGGACCTGTACGCCCTGGATGTAAAAGATCCCACTATTTGGAAGAGAAGGGAAAACAGATTATCCGGTCATTATCAGGTTGCTGTTTGTGGGATCTCGCTGTGCGCAAATTGACTGCCACGTTCCCTACATTACAAGTGATTATACCAAGTACTTCATTGGCTGTAAAGCACCTTAGGACAGACTGAGGTCGGAAAAGGTGCTATATAAATGCAAGTCTTTCTTTAGATTCGTAATTAGGACCTGTCCCCAGGAGAACGTTTCCAACACAGAGTAAGTTATCAGCAGAGTTTGCACAGACATTTGTCATTCGAAATGCAGACCTCAACAGATTCACCACAATGCTCGCATTCCCCTTTGGCTCTGCCTGCTGGCAAATGCCCATCAGTGCTCCCATTCAGCACAGGTTTTTAAAACCATCTCCCTTTACCTTAAGCACCAATTGCAGCCACAATGTGTCTACCCATGGGTTTCCCCAATCTACCCACCTTAGCCCCCTATCCCATAATGCCTTTGGTTAACAAAAATCTATCAATCTCAGATTTAAAATTAACAATTGAGCTAGTGTCAACTTCCGTTTGCGGAAGAAAGTTTCAAACTTCTCCCACCCTTTGTGTGTAGAAGTATTTCCTGACTTCACTCCTGAAAGTCCTGGCTCTAATTTTTAGGCCACGTCCCCTCGTCCTCGACTCCCCAACCAGCGGAAATAGTTGCTCTCTATCCACCCAATCAGTTCCCCTTAATATCTTGAAAACTTTGATCAAATCACCCCTTAATCTTCTCAATTCCAGGGAATAGAACCCCGGTTTATTACCACAGTCAATCATTCTGCTCCAGTGTAAGGTGTAAGAATATGGTGAGGGATTGCTTGGTTACTGGTTCATACAGCTGTTTTTTTGTCAGTGTATTAAAGGCTTTTCCCTCCATTTCTAAATCCCTATCGAGTTAAATTCAACATTATTTTCAATGTTATGGGGCTATGAAAGGCACAGAAGCATGACCTTTGACCTTACCACAGGACAAATCTTATCCGGGCTTAGTACTCAGTAAAAACAGAAAGGAAAGGTCCAGTCATCGTTAAAGGGCCATCTGCATTTCTACACTGTTAAAAATCAAACCTCTTCCCCTTGAAGGCTGGATAGGAAAACGCACCGTTCGGTGGGACTGAGCCTTACAGTCGCACATTCCAACTCTCGTTCTCCCCTGATTGATCTTAACAAGGCAGTGATGGAGGGGTTTATCCTCAGCCCCAGAACTGGACAGGGTTGCTCCCCCTCCTGATCGCCAAGCTACTGCTGTGAAGTGCACTCACACAGATGTTAAACAAGGGGACACTCACAGGCCGCGATGTCTCCTCAAAGAGGAACAGGTCTTCTATCTGTCATTGCCTGGGCTCATAAACGAAGAAAGGCTACTTGAGTAATACGAACATATGAACAAAGACAGACAGGATAAGCCCCTCTGGTCCATCCACGATTGTGATACCTTGTGCACCCCCCACATGTACACTCCTCCCAAAACCATGTGATCTCCTGGGAGAGGAGAGAAAAGATAAAAATCCAGGCCAATTTGGGAGGAAATAAAATCTGGGAAATTCCTCTCCGACCGCTTAGGCGATCGAAACTAATCCAGGAGATCATTCTGGCCCTGATAATATTCTGAGCAGCTTCATGGTCGAAGCAGTAAAGTGCATTTCAGGCTATTAAATACAGCCAGTCACTTACAGGTGACTTTTAAAAAGAAAACATGTACCATCAAATATCAATGCTGATCACAAAGACAGACAACTCAGGAGCAGTCATGGAGTGCGTTCCTACATCAAGCAATGGTGCCACTGACAAAGAACTTGCATCTCTGCCCTCACTCTGATCAGCCTCTGTCCTGTGCATTTGGACCATGTTCTGCTTTCTCCCTTCTTGAGAGAGACACCAGCTAGTTTAATTATTAATGAAGACAAAAGCACTCACCCCAACATGAATTCATTTCAGCTTCCAATGTCCTGACAAAAACAGCTTTCACCGCCTACATTTTTCATAAAGCTTGGACTTTCAGCCGACAACATGACCTGATAGGTCTCCAGCAGGCAATCTGACTGCAGACACTGACAGTAAGTGGTGAGCATTTTCAATAAATAAATGACAAACAACAAAGAGACACTGAAACTCTATTGACAGACGTCCCACCCCAGGGACATGAGCACAAAATCCAGGCTGACACTCCAGTGCAGTACTGTGGGAGTGCAGTACTGTTAGAGGTGAGTGAGACATTAAACCGAGTACTCTCAGGTGGACATAAAAAGATCCCATGGCACTATTTTGAGAATATTTATTCCTCAACCAACATCACTGAAAACAGATTATCTGGTCATTATCACATCGCTCCTTGTGGGAGCTTGTACATTACAACAGTGACTACATTTCAAAAGCACTTCATTGGCTGTAGAACGCTTTGGGACGTCCTGAGGTCATGAAAGGTGCTACATAAATGCAAGTCTTTCTTTCTTTTGGGCACCAACATACCCAAGTCTTGTTAAGTTTTTGTCAGGAGCCACAATGGTAAGAGGCGTGGTGTTTGACGGCCCCTCCGAGGTACAGTGCAGCAGAGAGATAACCTGCAGATCGCTGCCAGCATTTCCCACACAGTAAACTTCTGGTTTCACCCCCAGCAGTTGCCAAGTGGAGATCAGGGAAGTTATTCATAGACTGGGGGGCAAGGAGAAGGCACCTGTAGGATTGACACAAGGGTAGATTATGTGACCTTGTATTCCTGGGCCAGGTCTTTGGATGCCATAAGTGCATATTAGGAATTTGGGTGCAGGCCTGTCATCCCTGCAAGATTTTCCGTCCATTCGAGACACAAACTCCTGTGAGGCTCAAGTTCCTAATACGCACTCCTGGTGCAAATTCATCAAATCTACCCGATCATTTTATTAAAACTTAGGGAGGGAAACATTGCTGAATTCCACCTTTAGCTGTCCCGAGAGGATCAGAAACATTGGGGCCAATTAGTGCTCTCGTCGCGGAGCTTCACCTGCCAGGAGCGCTGTTGGGAATATCGGGAGTGGAGGCGCACACGCTGGTTTTGCAGCCAGACATGGTGTGTGTACGATTCATAGATCAGTTACATTCCTTGCAGGGGAATCCACAGATCTAAGTGGAGAAAGCAGGTGAGAATGGGGACAGACTGATCGTTTAGATAGGGGTTGTGACTAGAGATGGCCAAAATGTCAAGAATCATGTGTAGTGCACAAAAAGGGTTGTCTAGGTACAGGGCTATGCTATGTAAGTTCCAATGCCCCAGAGTAAAGGGTCTACCTTCTCAGATAGACATTGATTAATACTGATTATTTTCCATAGAACTATCAAGGTTCTCAGCTATTCAGCCCATTGTGTTCATGCTAGCTCTTACAGCAATGCAAAACTAATCCTTGCTCTCTCCCCCCATAGCTTTGTATCTCATCTGATCCAAATGCTCATCTATCTTTCCATTTAAGATGTGCAACGGTCTTTGCCTCACACACTGAGAAAAGCAATCCATGCTCTAAACAGCTCTCTGGCTAAAGAAATTTCTCCTCATTTGGATGGAAAAGAAAATATTCAGTATTTGTTTGCTTATCGTGTACAGGGAAATTTGAAACACAAACATCAGTAAAATGAAATATACTCAAGATAAAAGTCTCAATTTTTGCTTATCTGTTTTACAGAAATAAACATAAAATCTGAAATAGTCATGTTTCAAAACTTATGCTATGCTTTAACAAGTTTTTGAAACCAATACATTTCACTGTGTAAACAGAGCAAACATTCAGTTAAACTCCATCTACACAGAACAATGTACCTTATTTTCAGCTCTTTATCCCACCTGTGATTACTTCGGAAATCCTGTAAAATTCATAAGGATATGACATTTAAATGGCACATTTTCCAGCTCGTTATCAGAGGAGGTTCTGTGCTCCTCACCGGTCACCACTGCAAGTGCAGATTTCCGAAAATCAGCAGAGCTTTTATTCCCATCACATTTGGATGTGTGATGAAAGGGCCACGGAGTAATTATTGACCATCAAAAGTACTCAATCAATGCGAGGCTTTTATCAATAAGGCTAATCATGTACTGGGACACAGTTCGAGGCCATTTGTCCAAGTCAAAACAAGTTGTTCTGGCAGATCATCACCGAGGCCACGAGCCGCTAGGATTGGGTGATAAAGGCAGAGCACGGCCATGTTTCAAACAGGAAAAAAACTCTGTACTTCTTTTTTAAAAAACAGACCATTATGATTTAAAAACTGACTTTGGATAATTATATTCTCAAGAGTTCTTTTGTTTTTGTGGGGAATGTGTCTATTAACACCACTGTATCAGCCAATGAGTAGGAGGTGGGGAGGCTTCCAGCAAGATTCACAGCAAACTGTCTATTTACTCAGCAAACAGCAAAGCAAAGTTTATTTACAGAGTCTATTTTTAAAAAGTCTGCAACCAACAGAACTCATGACGAAAACTGCAGCAACATCTCCCGATAAAAGCAGGGTGATTTCTCCAGCAAAATGCAGTGAGTGGAGGATATTTCCATCATACAAACTATATGTGTAAAATCAATCCCAGTCACTTACAGCAGTGCGGTCTCCTGGTGTGATTGATGGGGGAATTACCCAATCATCTCCATTCTGGCCGGGAATAGTGGTGTCACAATATGCAGCTGAAAGTGTCCAAAGTTGAGAGAGATAACTAGTAGTTTTGTGGGGAGGCAGCCAGAATATAATCAGGTCACGGTTGTTTGGGTAGTCCCCTGTGTTTTTATAATGTTAATGCATGCGGAGTTGCAGACTCACCAGGCAGTGGATATGTTCCGACGTAGCCAAGTGCAAGAACAAACGAGTTAGTGGACAGCCAACAGTCTGCTGCTCACACCTTATCTGCTTGAGTGGTAGAAATGATTAATATTCTGATTATCAGGCGAGTGATGAAAGAAGCCAGTCTCCTTTTCAAAGAAAGGCAAGAGTATGGCGGTGATTTCACATTACCCAGCTCCTAGTGGGAACTACACTCACAGTGTTGCTGCCCTCTGTCCAACCAGCCCTCTCTTGTGAGCGATACTTCCCCACTGGGATTACATGATTGCAGAATTATCCCTGATATCTGGGCAGGATTTTAAGTCCCCTGTTTTGACTGTCTGTTACCAGCAGAGGCTGCCTAAAGGGGTTCCATTGGTATCTTTTCCAGGTAATTCATTATAGACCCGCTTTAACCATTCTGGAAAGAACTCGAATGATTTTGGACTCTTTTTTGATTTTGGAACAGTTTGTTATCGAGTTGATAAATACTATTATTATTTTTTTGCAGCCTACCTTCTGCTTCTGTATAATCACTTCAATTATAAATAAATGCCACTATTAGTTTTAATCTGAAATATGATCTAACTGTGAGATATTCACTGCCTTTCAAAGTGAACAGTAGATTCCAGTGGGCAGCCATATAGTCTCTGGTGAAAAATAGTGTGATAGAAAAGTCAGTATTAGCCCTGGGGCAATCTCAATCACGTCAGGCATAACATTGCAAGTTTCATGTGTGATATGGGTCTAATAATGGAAAATGTCTTTTGTTGTTGTGAACACGTTAATGGTTTTGGGAAGGAGCCCCAAAGTGTAATAGATGGTGCCTGAATTTAAGAATCCAATCACCAAGAGGGAATAACACAAGTTTACATATTTTCACTGGAGTAAAGTAGATTGAGAGGAGGGGTAATCACCAATCACAAAACGCTGAGGGGAAGGACAATGTAGGTGCAAGCTGATTGGTTGACTTGGACTGTGAACACAGACCAGACAGCATGAGTGTAAAATTAACAAGCATCAAGCATGATTTAAGATGAGAATTAATTTTTCTCACAGAACAGTGGACACCCAGCAAATCCAATTAATACTATGTTAATTAGTTCCATACAAAAAAACAGCTGGCTAAGCATCTGGTTAGAATGCAATTGAGTCCTGTAAGGGTAAGTACACTAAGTGCATTGAATGCTGTGTGGAACAGAGGGGTTCCTGAACTCCAAAAACAAGGCATGTGCCATTACTGGGAAGCAACCAGTTAGGGATGAATAATGTAGGATTCAGTGGGATCTGGTTTTTCTGATCACTGCCTACAGTGATTATGTGAAGAGAGCGTTCCGAACTATTTGGAACTCTTGCCTTGCTCGACAAGAGAACAAATTAGAGAACTGGGTGTGCGGGATGGTATGCCCACCTCATCTAAATCATTGATAAAGGGGATGGAGAATAATGGCCCTAACACGATCCCTGCGGGACTCCACTAATGACTGACCCCATACAGAACCTCTACCATTAATAACTACCTTCTGAATATGCAAACACAACTAGTTCCTTATCAGCCTGCCAATCCCACAAGCCTCAGCCTTGCTTAGTAGCCTTTTGAGTGGCACTTTTACCAAAAGCTTTTTGAAAGTCTAGCTCCACAATACTGACCTGGCTACCATCACCCACCAACTTCAGAACTTCCACCAAAAATTCAAGTTAGTGAAACAGGATCTTCTTTTGCCAGAAGCCACACTGAGATCTCCTAATAAACTCTTTTTAAGTGATCGTACAGTTTCATCTCTAATGATCCCTTCTAGCAATTTGCCAATAACTGAAGTCAAGCTAATGGGACCTATTGTTTTCTGGTTCTGATTTATTGCCCATTTTAAATATTGGCACCACTTGGGGCTCTCTTCTGTCCATAGCAACAATCCCAGACCCAAGAGAGCTATTAAATAAATGAGCAATGACTAGCAGAGCACACCCCCAATTATTTGAGCACCCGAGGGTGAAAGCCATTCCAGCCAGCTGCCTGATCTGTTTTATAAGCTTTAATTCTAGGAAGAAAGGATTATATCCAAATCCATTTAACAGGTTCAATTTTAGCATCAACCCACTGTTGTAGTATTGGCAAGTCAACATCATTTTCAGTAGTTTGAAACCTCTGCCATCTTCTGGGACTCCACTAGAACCTGCCCTGTAGGATCCTTCAGTGGCCCTATGCAGTCCTTAAAAGGCCCTCTGACTCCTTACAAAGCTAAAAAAACACCTTGCTATAACTGCCACACCCATCAACTACCCTCTTCTCCACTGTTCTTTTGGGTGCCATGATTGCCCTCAACTGAGTTCGATACCAACCTTATTCTCCTGAAAGTTATTTTTCTTAAACCTGTAAAAATGTATCTGCTTTAGTCTAATTTATCTTTGGACATCACCAGTTCATCAATTTGGCTTTGTTTTACCATGTGACCTTCTGTTATCCCTAGGGACAGACATGGTTTCCTTCTATGTTAGGATGGTTCCCATTTATCAAATGCATTGCTTTCATCCCCACCTCAGTTTTTAAATTCTTATCCTTGTTTTCAAATCCCTCCGAGATCTCTGCGCTCCTCCCATTCTGGCCTCAAACACACCCCCGATTTCCATCGCTCCACCATTGGCGGCCGTGCCTTAAGCTCCCTGGGCCCTACGTGATGGAATTCCCTCCCTAAACCTCTCCACCTCTCTACCCTCCTTAAAACCTACCTCTTTGACCAAGCTTTTGATCACCTGTCCTAATATCGCATGTGGTTCTGTGTCAAATTTTGTTTGATAATCGCTCCTGTGAAGTGCTTTGGAACGTTCTGCTACCTAAGGCACTATATAAATGCAAGTTGGTGTAGCAGGACCATCTAATCAACCTTACTCAAACCATCTGCCACCTTAGAGAACTTCACCCTCTTATAATCTGGTATTAGCATTACATTTTCAGCAGCACTGGTTTGGTTGATAAAGCTGAATTTAATGATATTATTGTCAATTTTGCCCAGGTGCTCCCTCACATGGAAGCCAAATGCTACATCATGGTCGTTACTAAAAACTAGGTCCCCTGGTTTCTTCCTCAACATGTTATGTAATGAAAGGATCATTGATAATATCTTCCTATTTTTCAGCTCTCTCTCGGGCTGGTTTGGATAGAATCCATGATAAAGCAAATTGTACATGGCCTGTGGAGGGAATGGGCTTGCTAGTCTGGATCGCCTTCACTCATGCCAGGCTTTCTTATCTATTCTGTGGCCTTTCAGCTGGTTAGGTATAGAGGGGACACTGAGCTGTAAGCAGCAGGCCTTAATTCATGATTATAATGTCTGTGCATGCGCATATTTATATAGACAAGTTAGTGGCGAAAAAGCAGAGAGGTGAGAGTTGAAAATTGGATTTTTCACTCCCTGCTTTCTCCACATTCACTCTACAACTGATTTCTACTGGCTCTGACTAGTTATGTATTTAAGCAAAGCTAATAGATTACAACACACAGGCAGGATCCAATGATCCCACCTCATCCCTTATTTCCTTTGCTCCACAATTGGCGGCTGCTTGTTCAGCCAATGTGTTTCATGCCTTCTGGAATCCCCTACACTTAGTTTCCTCCACCTTTCCACCTCCCTTCCTGCTTTCAAAGATCTTCCCAAAGTCCTCCTTTTCAACTGTGCTCTTTGTACCCCACCTTAGAAATCCCATCCCTCCCCCCACTGCGCCCCGCCATGATCAGTATCCACTGGATCTTTTATCTTCCTCATTTCACCATCTCCCTCCTGATGAAACCTCCAGGAATACACCCAGAGTTGGCAACCCTACATGAGGGGCACTACATAAAATCAAAGTTGGGATTCATAACAACATTATCAATATATATGTTGTCAAAAGAGGGAGAATTCTGTACAAAATGTCTGCTGTGCCCAAATCTAACTCTCATCTTTTATGCATGAAGGCTGCTTAAGAGAATATCAAATGTACAGCTCGTAACATTCACGTGGCAGCTCAGTTGAATAATCCTCTGCTCCAATTGCCGTTAGCTTGAAAGGCTGTTAGGTCAACATGAAAGGAGCTTCCCGCAGCAGCGTAAATGTACGAGCTCGATCGCCAGTCGGGAAAGGTGACTTTTGGAGCAGCGCAAAGGGTCAATGACTCTCTTCTTTCATCGGTACGTTCTGACAACTGCTGAAAGAGTTTGAAAAATGAGAACACTTTGCACACGGGAGAGGCTGGTGATTTCACTTGGGGCAGAGTTTACCAGATATTTTGCTGTCAAATTTACTCAACCAGTATAATAAATCAAATGTTTCCAAAGGTTTATTTGTACTTCTTCATATTAAATTAAATTGCAAGAGTAGGACACAGGTTCAAAGTAAAAGGCAAATTTAGGACCGAGGTCAGGAATTTCCTCACAGAGAGAGATCCAACATATGGAACAGACTTCCAGTTATAATAGAAGCAAAAAACCTGGGATCATTTAAGAAACAATTAGATGTTGCAGGGTGGGGCAGGGAGGTCTATAGGATCTTGCTGGATGGATGAAGTTAGATGGGCTGAATGGCCTTCCCCGTCTGTAACTCTCTTGTGATATCAGAGATCTACTGTTAATCCCTTAAGTACCAGTTATTCCTTGAAGTATTTAAAATAAACCTGTTTGCACCATGAAATAATTTTCAATCCAATCCAACTGAAGGGATCAGCACTGATTCTGGGACTGCTTCATCCCGACACTAGGGGGGTAATTTTAACCAAACTCACCGGGCGGAAAACCCATGGGATCAGGTGGAAATGACTTCATTGAAGAGTAAAACTGGGCGGGGTGATAAACCATTGTTGCACCTGGTCCCATGGGTTTCCCGACGGGCAGATTAGGTTAAAATTGCCCAAGTGTCTGAAATTGGAAAGTGCTCCATTCTTCAGAACGAACGTCCCACATTTCAAAAGTCAGAAATTCTGTAAACTACCGAACTATGCAGATTACATTTGGGAAGATGTTAAACAAGTCCAGCCACTCAAATCGAACAGAACGCCCATTAGCAGTTTATTAACCCCCTCCCACCCTTAACCCATAAAGTCCTTTCAGGGTTCAGACAAATGTTTCCCCTGCCACATCTCTGCTGAAGGTGCTGGGATACGAGGGGCAACTTTTGGACTCCACCCTGTGGCAAATAGCCTTGCCAGTTGGTAGCGCACACCGGAAAAATCGCCAGCAGTGCAGCCAAATTTCTGTTGTGCACTCCCAGCGAGCGAGACTCCGTGCCAGAAGCTCATCAGAAAAATTACCCCTGCGGTGCCACAGGTGCTGGTTGCCAAGTGATTGTGATTTACATGCGAGTCTAGAGGGTCAGCATCATCAGGCTATTAGACAGTGGGGAACTTTGCAGTGGAGCAGAGCATCGACGTCAGGTAGTTTACAGATGATTAAGAGGAGGGATATTCGCATTGGGGAATGGAGCACTTTCCAATTTCAGGCAGCCAGCATCGGCATCAAGCAGTCACATGGATCAGTGTTAAACCCTGCAGAGAAATAGTGATCATAGTCTGGTCAGTGAGGAAATGAGTCTTTTGTTTTTGGAAGATAAAAATGATAACATTTGGGTGATAATCACAAGAGCAGATATAGATGGAGATGAGGAAGATCATTTGGACCTGTTAGCACATCCATCGAGAAAAATTCTCTGGCTTGCTCCTAATCACCATACCCTTCCCTGAGTGTCATAAGGCTGCTAGGGTTAAATGAAGAGGGGTGGGAGAGGCTCGTGGGGAGAATAGTCGCCTCCATGGACCAGTTGGGCCGAATGGCCTGCTTCTGTGCTGTACATTCTATGTAATGTAAGCCATTACAGGGACCGTGGCCATCTCCAAGGAAGGTCCATCATGTCCAGCCTTTCCAAATGACCAGGAGCTGTTGTGAGCTTTCCTCAATTTGTTCAATCATCTGAGGGAGCTGAATTACCGGGGACAGATTTCCAACCAGATCTCCAATCAGGAGGGAAGTTTCCTCTCTCCTCCCCTCCGAGGATGGAAGGTGATAGGTTGAAGGTGGGCCATGAGATGTGGATGTTTTAGAAACAGGGAAGCGATCATCAACATCTTGTGTTAAGGTCACCCTCTGTACAGCATCCATCAGCTGTAAGTAAGTGATTACAATAGGAATAGGAAAAAGGGTTAAAGGATTAAAGGAATATTGTCCTCAAAAAAAAGTGTCTTGAAGACTCTTCCGTTTTCAAAGACACAATGTGTAACGTAGCAAAACATGTCAAAATGAATGATTGTGTCATTTGAGCATGAACAGGAAAAAGCCTCATCTCCCTCCTACATCACATCACAACAGTGACTACATTTCAAAAGTACTTCAATGGCTATAAAAATGCCTTGGGACATCCTGAGGTTGTGAAAGGCACTATATAAATGCAAGTTCTTTTTTTCTTTCTTTTCCTAAAACAAAAACATTTTCCCACATTTTTAGTGAAGACTGTGTTCTTTTAACACCAAGACAGGAGGGTAAGTGAGAGGAGGAGCCAGCAGGCAGAGGGCGGGGGGGTTGAAAAATCAATGTAATGATTGGACCTGCTTCAACATTTGGGTTTTGTTTTTCCTTTATGCTTAGAGAGGAAGATTATTGTGTTCGCTGGGAATATTAAAGTAATTAGGATGGGTGTTAAATCATGTGGAGTAAAGCACAGATACAGACTTGATGGGTCGAACAGTCTGTTCCTCAGTCACAATATCATAAATATGATTGGTTGTTGTTTTTAGTGAAATTGCCTTTCTGATACCGACCAGAGGAAATCGTTACAAGTTCATTTATGGGGCCATTAACATCACCAGAGCAACTCATCCCAACAGGATCAAAATTAGACAGACAATCAACACAGTTAAGTAAACAGCACCCTGCTCGTACTGAGTGACTGGAGTCTGCCGCGAGCTAAATTCTCATGCATCATACTCCGGGAATGACATGACAGACCTGCTCAGCCCAGCTCGGAGTTATGAGCTATTAAGTAGCCTAATGTGTCCTGTAACCCATTGAAACTCACTCATGTTCAGCAGGAGGCGATGAGCAGTGGAAGGGTCACATCTGGAACGGCAGGTTATCGATGAACATTTAGCTACACATTTAATCAAAAACACTTATTCGCTATCTATTTAGAAGATTACATGGAACAGAAGAAATACTTTAATGTTCTTTATGTATAGAAATATTTGCATTTATATGACATTGTCAAAGCCCCTTCACAACAAACTACTTTTGCAGTATCGTGAATGTTGTTGCAAGGCATTTTACACCAGAGATATCCTATAAAGACGACACTGAGGTGAATAACTAGTTAATATGGGGGGGGGGTTTTGGTGGTAACGATTGAGGGAGGAATACCGGGAGAATTCCAAGCTCTACGAGGAGTTCCATCTGAAAAGGAGCTCAATTTAACATCTAATCATCACCTCCAACAATACAGCACGCCCACCCCACTGCACCGGAGAGTCAGCCTGGATTAGTTTTGGGTTTGACCCCACAAACATTTGACCCAAGCGTTGCCAAAATGAGTCCACCTGGTACTATGGATTAATTTTCTGACTTCACAATGCCAGCAGTCTTGGCACCTGATGCACAAACCCGGTCACTCACTATTGTAACGTAGCAAACGTGACAGCCAATTTGTGTACAAAGTCCCACAAACAGCAATGCGATAATGACCAGATCATCTATCTTTGGTGACGTTGGTTAAGGGATAAATATTGGCCAGAACACGGGGAGGACTCCCCTGCTCTTCTTCGAAATAGTGCCATGGGATCTTTTACCTCCATCTGACAGATATGGCAGACAGAAACTCGGTTTAATCTCTAAAGGACGGCATCTCTGACAGTGCAGCACTCTCTCAGTACTGGCACTGAAATGTCAGCCTAGGTTTTGTACTCAAGTCTCTGCAGTGGGACTCGAACCCACAACCTACTGATTCAGAGGCGAGACAGCGACCAGTGAGCCACAACTAACAATAAAAACGACAATAAGGCAGAGCCCCATTGACAATATGAGAGCGAGGCAGGCTATGACGACAGGAACCTGATTGGAGAGGGGTGTAAACCTGGGCTACTGCCCAGAGCCTCTGGCACCGGTCAGGCTGTGCCCCACATACTGTTTTCAAGCTCCTTATTTTGCTGTTTTTTCACGGAGCTTCATCGATTTAACAGATTTCTTTTCTGATCAAGAAGCTGAATCATTGTTTCATTTAGCTCGCGTACGGGCCGATTTTCTTTATCCTGCACCTGCAGTTATTAGATCGCCTGGACTCAGCGAATCGAGGAGCACACTCCAGTATTCTGTCCTTAATTCCCAGTCCCTTTGTCAACATGCCCAAATTTTCCACGGTCACTAGACTTAGACCATCAAATAGCCTCAGGTACAGTAACAGGGGGATCTGGCCCACTCCGACCGCACAGACTGGGACCACAGACTTGAGGCACAAGTCAGGAGTGTGATGGAATACTCTCCACTTGCCTGGATGAGTGCAGCTCCAACAACACTCAAGAAGTTCGACACCATCCAGGACAAAGCAGCCCGCTTGATTGGCACCCCATCCACCACCCTAAACATTCACTCCCTTCACCATCAGCGCACTGTGGCTGCAGTGTGCACCATCCACAGGATGCACTGCAGCAACTCGCCAAGGCTTCTTCGACAGCACCTCCCAAACCCGTGACCTCTACCACCTAGAAGGACAAGAGCAGCAGGCACATGGGAACAACACCACCTACACGTTCCCCTCCAAGTCACACACCATCCTGACTTGGAAATATATCGCCGTTCCTTCATCATCGCTGGGTCAAAATCCTGGAACTCCCTTCCTAACAGCACTGTGGGAGAACCGTCACCACACGGACTGCAGCGGTTCAAGAAGGCGGCTCACCACCACCTTCTCAAGGGCAATTAGGGATGGGCAATAAATGCCGGCCTCACCAGCGACGCCCACATCCCATGAACAAATTTAAAAAAACATGGACACAATATCCATCAGCAAATTCACTGGACGTGTCCAGTCAATGTGAGGCTACGGTCAACAAAGAGCTTGTCAGATTTGTGAGGTGAGGTTGCACAGTTGGATTAATACCCTGAGATTTTACTCATCTGCCTTCATTGGTCAAGGGAAAATTTCATGGGCCTCTCTCTTGGGTGTTTCACCTGTGATTGGTTGCTTGCCTCCTTCAGGCAAGTGGGGTATTTGGTAGAATACACGAGGACAAATTGTACATTGTCCATGGTGGGCAGGTACTCAAGGGGCTGAATGGTCTTTACTCATTTCACACTTTTATCAGGTAAATCCTTCAGGTGAGATGTTAAACTGAGGCCTTGTCTGCCATCTCAGGTTCCATGGCACTATTCAAAAGAAGAGTAAAGGCCAATTGGTGTCCTGACCAACATTTATCCCTCAACCAACACCAAAAACAGATTATCTGGTCATTTATCTCATTGCTGGTTGTGGGATCCTACAGTGCACAAATTGGTTGCTGTGTTTCACTACAGTACACTTCAAAAATACTTAATTGGCTGTGAAGCACTTTTGGATATCCTGAACTTATTAAATGTGTGATATAAATACAAGTTCTTTCTTAAATTTAGTGCTTCCTTGAGCTGTGCTTGAAGGAAGCCTGGGTCAAAGTGTTAGGGGTGGTGACCCTCAGTGTCTTTTTCAACCTGTGCTTTGATGGTTTGACATAAATGGGCAAACAGCAATAAGTGTTCCTCAGTCCCAGACAGGACACTCACAATCACAGCATGGCACTTAAGCTGGTAAATCCTTCAGTCCTAATTACTATATTGAAAGGAAGACTTGATGCAGAGAGAGAGCAGTAAGTAGGACCTAACAACACACATTAATTTAGTCAGACAATCATACTGAGCAATTCAGAAAATGACTCCAAAATAGACCAGCATTTATCAATTCAATCTTCCCAGCACATCCAGATATGTGAAGTAAATCACATGATCTAGATGCTATGCTTAAATCATCACATGGTTTCACTTTCCCTCAAAACAACAAACGGGGAGATCCATAGAAAACACGACTTCAAGCTAAACGATGACAGTAGGAGGAGGGGGCAGTGGGTCTCAGCAAAAGCAAGTTGAGAATGGATGTCAAGAGGTGACAAACTTGTGCAACAGGACTGCTGTGTAGGGCAGTGGAGGCAATACTTAATCATTTAAGAAACAATCAATCAGATGCTGCGATAGGACATCTGGAGATTCTGGATGAGGGATGGATGGGTGAGTTTTTATGGGTTGAATGGCCTTCCTTATTTATCTTGTGATTATGGAGCATGAAGAAAGGCACAAGATCAGTTGTTAAATAATTTGCATTGCTTAGATGTTGATTGGAAACCAAAATGTCATGAGACCTTCAGGCTGCTGTCAAACATGGAACTGTACGGCAACAAGGATTATAACGCATTGCCAAGGAAGCATGTACAACCTAATCTTAAATCTCATTCACTTTGTGATTACTCAGGAATTACAGCACATGTGCAATACATCAGGCAAGTGATTCAGTGATGAAAATATTGTGTCCTAAATGTTCTCCAGATATGGTGACAGGTACTCCCAATCTACAATTACAGTGAGGGCCACTTATTCATCTCATCAACTTTATGGTGTCTAAACTTGGGGAACTATCATTGCGAATGAAATAGTATCTCTCTAACCGAACTGGAAAAGCACACAAGTACTGTTCACATCGAGAATATATTTACTTTTGTCATTTTTCGACAGTGTCATATTTATTGCAGATTTCCCATCATTTCTTTGTAAGTATTGCAGCTGCAACACAAGATACAGCAACACCACGGAAACACTACATCACGACTCGAAAGGTATCCAGATCCCTGTTAATGGGATTCTTGCCTCAAGCACAATTTTTTTTTCCCGCACATATATTCTAATGGTAAATTGTTTTTTTTCTTTCTAGGAACAGTCTGGGACTGAATTCTGTTCACTTCTGTTTTATTTAGTTAACAGAATCTTGGCCAATTCATCAACTGATTCATCCTCATCCTCTGATACCCAACTCATTGCCATCTGGTGCACATGCAGAGGATTCATTTAATCAGGAAGTGAATATTCAATTATGAATTTTCAGGCTAAAATATTTGGAAAGGAACAGAAATGTTTAATGTTTAATAAAGTTGCTGGGCACGTAGATCATTAGCAACTCTTTGAAATTTTCACGATCAGTTTACGTGCTGACTCAGTCCGAGCATTCAAATGAGGTTTGGATTGATTCCTAATTCAGCAAGGAGCTGAGGGACGTGGGTTTGGAGTTGGAAAAAAGAAATATATTCTTCAGATAGGTCCTCGACAATGGAAGGAACTGAATGAACGGACTGGCATTTTCTGATTCTTACATCTGTAAGGTACTGGCATATGCTTAGCATCAGGTCTCCTGCCCGTCCTCTTGGTTATGGAAGGTGTTTGATACAAAGATATTCAAAGAGTGGAAAAGAAGAAACAAATGTTTTCAAAAATCCAAAACTTCAACTGAGCTCATCACTACTCCAAACAAGATGGTAGATCCTTTTTTTTTTATTCGTTCATGGGATGTGGGCGTCGCTGGCGAGGCCGGCATTTATTGCCCATCCCTAATTGCCCTTGAGAAGGTGGTGGTGAGCCGCCTTCTTGAACTGCTGCAGTCCGTGTGGTGAAGGTTCTCCCACAGTGCTGTTAGGAAGGGAGTTCCAGGATTTTGACCCAGCATCGATGAAGGAACGGCGATATATTTCCAAGTCAGGATGGGGTGTGAGTTGGAGGGGAACGTGCAGGTGGTGTTGTTCCCATGTGCCTGCTGCTCTTGTCCTTCTAGGTGGTAGAGGTCGCAGGTTTAGGAGGTGCTGTCAAAGAAGCCTTGGCGAGTTGCTGCAGTGCATCCTGTGGATGGTACACACTGCAGCCACTGTGCACCGGTGGTGAAGGTAGTGAATGTTTAGGGTGGTGGATGGGGTGCCAATCAAGCGGGCTGCTTTGTCCTGGATGGTTTCAAGCTTCTTGAGTGTTGTTAGAGCTGCACTCATCCAGGCAAGTGGAGAGTATTCCATCACACTCCTGACTTGTGCCTTGTAGATGGTGGAAAGGCTTTGGGGAGTCAGGAGGTGAGTCACTCGCCGCTGAATACCCAGCCTCTGACCTGCTCTTGTAGCCACATGATTTAAATGGCTGGTCCAGTTAAGTTTCTGGTCAATGGTGACCCCCAGGATGTTGATGGTGGGGGATTCGGCGATGGTAATGCCGTTGAATGTCAAGGGGAGGTGGTTAATCTCTTTCTTTTTGGAGATGGTCATTGCCTGGCACTTGTCTGGCACGAATGTTACTTGCCACTTATCAGCCCAAGCCTGGGTGTTGCCAAGGTCTTGCTGCATGCGGGCTCGGACTGCTTCATTATTTGAGGGGTTGCGAGTGGGACTGAACACTGTGCAATCATCAGCGAACGTCCCCATTTCTGACCTTATGATGGAGGGAAGGTCATTGATGAAGCAGCTGAAGATGGTTGGGCCAAGGACACTGCCCTGAGGAACTCCTGCAGCAATGTCCTGGGGCTGAGATGATTGGCCTCCAACAACCACTACCATTGTAGGTATGACTCCAGCCACTGGAGAGTTTGCCCCCTGATTCCCATTGACTTCAATTTTACTAGAGTTCCTTGGTGCCACACTCGGTCAAATGCTGCCTTGATGTCAAGGGCAATCACTCTCACCTCACCTCTGGAATTCAGCTCTTTTGTCCATGTTTGGACCAAGGCTGTAATGAGGTCTGGAGCCGAGTGGTCCTGGTGGAACCCAAACTGAGCATCTTATGAGGAAAGATTGAACAGGTTGGGTCTATATTCATTGGAATTTAGAAGAATGAGAGGAGATCTTATTGAAACATATAAGATTCTGATGGGACTCAATAGGGTAGATGCTGAGCGGATGATGGGGTGGTAATTGGCCAGATTGGATTTGTCCTGCTTTTTGTGGACAGGACACACCTGGGCAATTTTCCACATTGTCGGGTAGATGCCAGTCTTGTAGCTATACTGGAACAGCTTGGCTAGAGGCACAGCTAGTTCTGGAGCACAAGTCTTCAGCACTACAGCTGGGATGTTGTCGGGGCCCATAGCCTTTGCTGTATCCAGTGCACTCAGCCGTTTTTTGATATCACGTGGAGTGAATTGAATTGGCTGAAGACTGCTCCTATTCAGCTCCTCTAAGAGCTCAGCTATTGAATGCATCGCCCAGCATGGGACTGAACCATACAGACCCACCGCTGATCTCATTGTTGCCTCATTCCCTCTCAAATTGTTCTTCATGCACTGTAATTGTTGGTTCATCCTCCCATCAGCTCAGGGGTTCTCTGAGACTCTGTCTTCTCTTCCATTCTGTTCCTTCTTCACATCAATGATTTCATCTAATCATCAATCCCAACTCCTTGCAAAACTTCAGACACGATACAGAAAAAAGCTCATCAGCTGATGAGTGATTTCTTTCCCATCTCCATTCCAATTTTTCTTTTCTTTCTTAATACTGCCATGGTCAGAGCTCCTCTGAACTTGCCTCAAGTTCCTTCTAAGCTCCAACAATGCCGTCCCAAAAGTGGTGACGAACTGAGCCTCGTTACACTCTCAGGTACATTATTCATTCTCTCCCCGACCTCAAAACTCAAACTCCTCACTTCCCCATGTTCTTTCTTTCGTTTTAGGAGAAATTTCTTCTCCCAGAGAGTCGTGAATCTTTGGAATTCTTTACCCCAAAAAGCTGTGGAGGCTGAGTCATTGAATACATTCAAGGCTGAGTTAGACAAATTTTTGATCAGCGAGGGAGTCAAAGGATGGGTGAAAAAGCGGGATAGTGGAGTTGAGGTCAAAATCAGATCAGCCATGATCTTATTAAATGGTGGAGCAGGCTCGAGGGGCCGAATGGCCTACTCCTATCTCTTATGGTCTTACAATATTTAAGCTTTTCAAACCTAAGCTCGGCATCACCTAATCTTTACTTTCAGATCTGCCTTTTAAACGTAGTGGTGTCCTAGAGTTTAGACCTTGGCCCTTCACATTTGTTCAACAAAAGAGGGACTGTTCCAGGTTGAGTCTTTGTCCAATGCTGAGTCAACTGAGGCAAAGGAGGGACGTTACCTCAGGAATACTGTGCTTGGGAGGGAAATGTTCCGCTACTAGTCAGTATCCAATGGACATCCCCCCCCCCCTCGCCGTCCCCACCACCCCCTCCCCCACTAACATTGGAAGCCGCACATGTGCGGGCAAGGATCTGATTGGGGTTTAGCTGTTGGCACAGTCCTCTGGTATGGAGAGCAGCCAATCAGGCAGAGGGGCCATTACTTCCTCGTTAGCATAGTGGAGAGTATCCCCTCCTGTCACTCGGGGCACCGGGGTTCAATTCCCCGACGGAGAGGTCTGTGTGCGTCTGTACGTTTTCATTAACAGGTGGCTTGATAGCTCAGGGGTTAGAGCACTGGTCTTATAAACCATGGGTGGCGAGTTCAAATCTCACTGGGGCCTATCAATTTAATGTATCCAAGTTTGCTGACGATACAAAGCTAGGAGGGAAAGTAAGCTGTGAGGAGGAAACAAAGAGGCTGCAAAAGGATATAGACAGGATAAGTGAGTGGGCAAGAAGGGGGCAAACGGAGTATAATGTGGGGAAATGTGAAATTATCCACTTTGGTAGGAAGAATAGAAAAGCAGAATATTTATTTAAAAGGTGAGAGTCTAAGAAATGTTGGTAGTCAGAGGGATTTGGGTGTCCTTGTATACAGATCACAAAAAGTTAACATGCAGGTACAGAAAGCAAATGTACAGGGCTTTGGTGAGACCACATCTGGAGTACTGTGTACAGTTTTGGTCTTCTTACCTAAGGAAGGATATACTTACCTTAGAGGGGGTGCAACAAAGATTCACTAGATTAATTCCTGGGATGAGAGGGTTGTCCCATGAGGAGAGATTGAGTCGAATGGGCCGATACTCTCTGGAGTTTAGAAGAATGAGGTGATCTCATTGAAACATAAGATTGAGAAGGTTTGACAGGGTGGATGCTGAGAGGTTGTTTCCCCTGGCAGGAGAGTCTAGAACTCGGGGTCATAGTCTCAGAATAAGGGGTCGGCCATTTAGGACCAAGATGAGGAAAGATTTCTTCACTCAGAGGGTTGTGAATCTTTGGAATTCTCTACCCCAGAGGGCTGTGGAGGGTTAGTAATTGAGTATATTCAAGACTGAGATCGATAGATTTTTGGACTCGAAGGGAATCAAGGGATATGGGGATTGGGCAGGAAAGTGGAGTTGAGGTTGAAAATCAGCCATGATCTTATTGAATGGTGGAGCAGGCTCAAGGGGCCGAATGGCCTACTCCTGCTCCTATTCCTTATGTTCTCACTTGTGGAACCATAGTTCAGCATGAGTCAAGGCCTTCAGCAGAAAATAGGGTCACAAAACACAGACAGTAGGTTTAACCATGTGCCTTGATCAGCAAATGCTGTAAACAATCCATTGCCAGGCTGGAAATGGATTAAAATTCTTGCTTACCTGTTCACAGAGAAAGAGAAAACAATAATGCCTCGCACTACAATTCTAAGCAAACACTTTATTGGATATCAGTTATGTTGCTCAATTACATTACCTAATGAGCACTGTTGAAACAGAAGCAGAAACTACAATATAAGAGAGGATGGACAATTTATGAAGTACTGTACTTAAATTAACAAATTATGGAGGAACCATTCATGACTAGAATTAAATTGGATGTCATGATGGTGTATTGGTGAATCTCCATTGACGAGGCAGGACGCTCACTCAAAAAATACAATTTATATTTGGAATGAGTTACGATGAATTCAGACAGTACTTCAGAAATACATTCCAATTGTAAAGCTCCGTTTTGGTAACGACACCTGCTCCGAAGTAAGTCATATAATGAATATTAAATTAAAACATGAAACATGCTACTAAAATGTCTCCAGATCACAAGGGCACGTTAAGAACACACACCTATAAAAAAGGCCATCAATGCACCAGGGTTCATTTCTAGAGGGATAGAATTGAAAAGCAGTGAAGTTATGTTAAACTTGTATCGAACCTTGGTTAGACCACATGGAGTACTGTGAACAGTTCCAGTCTCCATATTGTTAAAAGGGTACAGAGGCACTGGAGAAGGTGCAAAAATGATTTTGCATTTGCCGTGCCCTCAACTTCCAAGGTGGACTTGTCGAGTCAAACTTGTTTGAATACACGACTGGTAAAATGCCTGAACATTAAATGTAACCCCCAGTTATGACCAAGCACTTCTGGTGGACAATTGGTGCCATCTACTGGACAGAGCTTATCCAGATCAGCAGCAGGTCAAATGTGAACAATTAGAATCAAGGAATGTGCAAAGTTCTCACAGTATAATAGCAGAGGGTGGAAGGAATTCCATTAACACAGTGAATATTGGCACCACTTTATCAGCCAATGAGTTAGAGATGGGACAAGAATTGTGCTTTTAATTTACAGCATCTCCAAACTCATGACCATAACTGCAGCAGACAGAGTCTCCCGAGTACAGCAGATTATTTCTCCAGCAAAACGCAGTGAGTGGAGGATAGTTACAGAATGCAAATTATGTGCGTAAAATTAATCCCAGTCTCTTACAGCAGTCTCCAGGCACGATTGAGGGGGGATTTACCCAAATATCTCCATTCTGTCCGGTACTTGTGGTGTCACAGTGTGCAGCTTTCAATCAAACAGTAGACGTTTTGGGGATGGGGAATTTTCCAAGTTCACACTATACACACAGGGAGCTTTGTGCGCTGCCTGGGGAGATCAAGAAATCACACACCTGTTGCCTGAAATTTTTCATCCATTTAAATTAAATGGAGGTGAAAATCACGGGCAGAGCACCTGCGATTTGCCAATACACGTGGCCAGCGGGCGAGGGCTTGGAGAAATCAGCCCTTCAGAACAAATGGGTTTGTGCCTTTGCTAAAATAACAAAAGGATTTCACCAAAGGTGTTGATGAATTTGTTATCACAAATTCAACCATCACAACTCTGGGGCTTTAAGAGATCTTTCCCAATCACTCCTGCCAGAAACGCACATCAGAAATTTCAAAACGTACCCAGGGTTACGGTGGTGTAGTGGTTACGTCATTGGACGAGGACTCCAGAGGCCTGGACTAATCATCCAGAAAATGTGAGTTCAAATCTCACCATCGCAGTTAGGGAATTTTAATTCAAGTTTAAAGAAAAACTCGGGAGGAAAAAAAATTAAATAGCTGGTATCAGTAAAAGTGACTGGGAATCATAGAATGATACAGCATAGAAGGCCATTCGACCCATCGTGCCTGTGCATTGGAAGAGCTATCCAATTAGTAGTAGTACAGCTACAACACTGGCATCTACCCGACAATGTGGAAAATTGCCCAGGTATGTCCTGTCCACAAAAAGCAGGACAAATCCAATCCGGCCAATTACCACCCCATCAGTCTACTCTCAATCATCAGCAAAGTGATGGAAGGAGTAGTCGACAGTGCTATCAAGCGGCACTTACTCACCAATAACCTGCTCACCGATGCTCAGTTTGGGTTCCACCAGGACCACTCAACTCCAGACCTCATTACAGCCTTGGTCCAAACATGGACAAAAGAGCTGAATTCCAGAGGTGAGGTGACTCTGACTGTCCTTGATGTCAAGGCAGCATTTGACCAAGTGTGGCACCAAGGAGCCCTAGTAAAATTGAAGTCAATGGGAATCAGGGGGAAAACTCTCCAATAGCTGGAGTCATACCTAGCACAAAGGAAGATGGTAGTGGTTGTTGGAGGCCAAACATCTCAGCCCCAGGACATTGCTGCAGGAGTTCCTCAGGGCAGTGTCCAAGGCCCAACCATCTTCAGCTGCTTCATCAATGACCTTCCCTCCATCATAAGGTCAGAAATGGGGACGTTGGCTGATGATTGCACTGTGTTCAGTTCTATTCCAACCCCTCAGATAGTGAAGCAGTCCGTGCCCGCATACAGCAAGACCTGGACAACAGGCTTGGGCTGATAAGTGGCAAGTAACATTCGTGCCAGGCAATGACCATCTCCAACAAGAGAGAATCTAACCACCTCCCCTTGACATTCAACGGCATTACCATCGCCGAATCCCCCACCATCAACATCCTGGGGGTCACCATTGACCAGAAACTTAACTGGACCAGCCATATAAATACTGTGGCTACAAGAGCAGGTCAGAGGCTGGGTATTCTGCGGCGAGTGACTCACCTCCTGACTCCCCAAAGCCTTCCCACCATCTACAAGGCACAAGTCAGGAGTGTGATGGAATACTCTCCACTTGCCTGGATGAGTACAGCTCCAACAACACTCAAGAAGCTCAACACCATCCAGGACAAAGCAGCCCGCTTGATTGGCACCCCATCCACCACCCTAAACATTCACTCCCTTCACCACCGGCGCACAGTGGCTGCAGTGTGTACCATCCACAGGATGCACTGCAGCAACTCGCCAAGGCTTCTTCGACAGCACCTCCCAAACCCGCGACCTCTACCACCTAGAAGGACAAGAGCAGCAGGCACATGGGAACAACATCACCTGCACATTCCCCTCCAAGTCACACACCATCCCGACTTGGAAATATATCGCCGTTCCTTCATCGTCGCTGGGTCAAAATCCTGGAACTCCCTTCCTAATAGCGCTGTGGGAGAACCTTCACCACACGGACTGCAGCGGTTCAAGAAGGCGGCTCACCACCACCTTCTCAAGGGCAATTAGGGATGGGCAATAAATGCTGGCCTTGCCAGCGATGCCCACATCCCACAAATGAATAAAAAAAGTCCCACACCCCTGCTCTTTCCCCGTAGCCCTGCAAAATTTTTCCCTTGAACTATTTATCCAATTCCCTTTTGAAAGTTATTATTGAATCTGCTTCCACCGCCCTTTCAGGCAGCGCATTCCAGATCATCACAACACTCATGTCGTCTCTGGTTCTTTTGCCAATTACCTTAAATCTGTGTCCTCTGGTTACCGACCCTTCTGCCACTGGAAACAGTTTCTCCTTATTTACTCTATCAAACCTCCTCTTAACCTTCCCTCCTCTAAGGAGAACAACCCCGGCTTCTCCACGTAACTGAAGTCCCTCATCCCTGGCACCATTCTAGTAAATCTCCTCTGCATCCTCGCCAAGGCCTTCACATCCTTCCTAAAGTGCGGTGCCCAGAAATGGACACAATACTCCAGCTGGGGCCTAACCAGTGATTTATTAAGGGAAGCTGTTGGTTTGTTGTGAAATCCCAACTGGTTCATTCATGTCCTTTTGGGAAGGAAACCTGATGTCATTACCCACCAGTCTGGCCTATTACATTACTCCAGTCCCACACCAACGTGGTTGACTCTTACCTGCCCTCTGAGGTAACAAGCCATTCAGTTGCATCAAACAGCGAGAAAGAACATCCCGGCCACCAGCATCGCAGGACAATAAATAGCCGCCTTGCCAGCGGCACTCAGATCCAGAGAGATCGGTGTTCCCGGTGGGCAGTGCTCAGATTTATCAAATTACCACTTATATTCCTGTTAAGAGCAAATTAGTTATCGGAGTAACAAGCTATTCCTTTAGCTGCAGTGCAACCCTGTGGTTGAAAGAGATCTTGCAATCTTCCTTCTCTGAGTTTGGGATGCTTGTGTTTATAAAATGTGCTGCATTGTATTTTGTTCTTCCTTTGAAAAACAAAATGTTTTAAGATCAAATTTTACTGCATGTAACTTTTTGGACAATATTTCTGATGTGGAAGAGTTGGGCCTGAAATTCCTGCTCCTGGGAGGGAGAGAGCAGGCAGTAATCCAATCTGGCCCGTTGAATTCAAACACTCACTGAGCACATTATTTTTCACATTAATGCAATCCATCTCAGCCATGAAAAATGTATGAAATCTGAAAGGCTCGCTGAAATTAATAAATGTAAAAAATCACGGGGTTGGAACAATTGGACCTCCGGCGGTGCTGGAGGGAGAGGGGGAAAGGGGGAAAAGGGCGGGGGGGAAGGGGGTGGGGGGGGAGGAAACAGTGAATACATTAACTTTAATTTACTACAAGGTCTGTACATAACCTGTGAAATTTGTCTCATCTGGTCATGTTGACCAAAAATCACATGAAAAATGTCCAGGCCTAATTGTTTATATAGAATTTATAGCACAGAAACAGGCCATTCGGCCCAACTGATCTGTGCTGGTGTTTATGCTCCACACAAGCCTCCTCCCGCCCCTCTTCATCTCACCCTATCTGCATATCCTTCTATTCCTTTCTCCCGAACACTTATTTGGTTTCCCCTTTAATGTATCTACACTATTTGCCTCAACTACTCCTTGTGGTCGAGAGTTCCACATTCTCACCACTCTCTGGGTAAAGAAGTTTCTCCTGAATTCCCTATTGGATTTATTAGTGACTATCTTATATTTATGACCCCTAGTTTTGGATTCCCTCACAAGTGGAAACATCTCGTCTACCTCTACCTGATCAAATCAGGAATTACTCGATCAATACTGGTTAGGCCTCAGCTGGAGTATTGTGTCCGATTCTGGGCACCACACTTTAGGAAGGATGTCAAGACCTTGGAGAGGGTGCAGAGGAGATTTACCAGAATGGTACCAGGGATGAGGCACTTCAGTTATGTGGAGAGACTGGAGAAGCTGGGATTGTTCTCCTTGGAGCAGAAAAGGTTAAGGGGAGATTTAATCGAGGGGTTCAAAATTATATGGGGCTGAGAGAGTAAATAAGGAGAAACTGTTTCCATGACGGGAGGGTCAGTAACAACAGGACACAGATTTAAAATAATTGGCAAAATAACCAGAGGGGCGATGAGGAGAATTTTTTTTACGCAGCGAGTTGTTATGATCTGGAATGCGCTGCCTGTAAGGGCGGTGGGAGCAGATTCAATAATAACTTTCAAAAGGGAATTGGATAAATACTTGAAAAAAGGAAAAATTTGCAGGGCTATGGGGAAAGAGCAGGGGAGTGGGACTAATTGGATAGCTCTTTCAAAGAGCCGGCACAGGCATGACGGGCCGAATGGCCTTCCGTGCTGTATCATTCCCTGATTCTATGTGTAGAATCAGAATAATCCTCTATTCTTCAGAATCATGATTCTGATGTGTAACCAAAACTGTATCTTACATTTTAAAATATAGTTGCCTCTCAGTGCCCCTCTGTCAGGGGTCTCTGAGTTCCTCTTTAATGATTAGTTTTGGCACTTTTTGTCTCGTCCAAATTGGGCGCTTAATGAAAATTCTTAAGATTTAAATCTGGGAAAAATTGACACTGGTATAAAAAGCATGCCTTTGAGGTTCATTTCTCCTGGTGCCTGAATCACTGGCATCAATTTGGCAGGAATGGGGATGGGGGGGGCTTTTATCCACCTGACAGTTGCGCTGCTGACCCAGAAGAATTTCCCAAGGTCAGCGTAATTGAATTATTTTGTGGGAGGGTGGGGGCGCGGAGGCTGCCAGTGGGGCCTCCACCTGACTTTGTAACGGGGAGGGGGGAATGGCAGCTCCAGGCCTGAGGCGCCTGCAGCATCAGAGCAGGGCCGGCTGCCTGTTAGGGGGGACATGAAAAATTAACCCACATTTCTGCAGCCAAAACAGCCACAGGGAAGGAGTAAACAGATGGATCCATCGGCCTTCTGCCAGGCCTCAGCAACGCTAGATACTAGTTACCCATAATACCCACACCCAGCATTACTGCCATAGCAACGACTGGAGATACAGAATCATACATTAATACCACTGCTCGACAGCCCCTCCCAAACCAGTGACTTCCACCACCTAGAAGGACAAGGGCAGCAGGTGCCTGGGGAACACCATCATCTCCCAGTTCCCCTCCAAGTCACACACCATCCCCACTTGGAAATATATCGCCGTTCCTTCATCGTCACTGGGTCAAAATCCTGGAACTCCCTTCCTAACAGCACTGTGGGAGAACCTTCACCACACGGACTGCACCCTCCCACAAAATAATTCAATTACGCTGACCTTGGGAAATTTTTCTGGGGCAATTAGAGATGGGCAATAAATGCTGGTCTAGCCAGTGACGCCCACATCCCCAGGATGAATATAAAAGAAAAACTCTGAATACTCCCGCCCACAAACGTGGAAGATCCCGGTTTCCTGGCCCGATTTCCTCGTCCAAGTTACCAAGTGGAAAATCAGGCCTTCCATATCCAATTAACATTTTAACAAGTCCCCAACAGCTCACTTAAAAACTGGGTCATTTGATCGAACTCCAGACAGGCTGCACCCCTATTATTGGCCGCTAATTTGTTCAACCATAGGAAGTGTGTTGCCAGCTCTCCAGAAATGTCCTGGAGTCTCCAGGAATTGAAGGTTAATCTCCTGGACACTGCTACTAGCTTCTACCCAGCAGAAAAATCATTGGGGCATTAACAAATTGTGTGGTTTTTACATTTTCTTTGAACACATTTGTTTTCTGGTTATAAAAATAGTGGAGGGGGTGAAAAAAAGACTTGGACTGGAAGGAGACGGGAGGTCACATGATGAAACCTCCAGGAATACATCCAACCAGAATTGATAACCGTACACAGGGACCATAGGATCACTTGTGAGATCTGCATTCACTTGGTAACCTCAACTTGAGAGGTTATACCTATCAGGAAAGTTTGATTAGGCTGGGGCTCTTTTCTCTAGAAAAGAGAAGTCTGAGGGGTGATCTGGTAGAGGTCTTTAAGATAATGAAGGGGTTTCAATAGGGTAGACGTAGAGAAAATGTTTCCACTTGTGGGGGAGACCAGAACTAGAGGTCATAAATATAAGATAGTCGCTAATAAATCCAACAGGGAATTCAGGAGAAACTCGTTTACCCAGAGAGTGGTGAGAATGTGGAACTCGCTCCCACAAGGAGTAGTTGAGGTGAATAGTGTAGATGCATTTAAGGGGAAGCTGGATAAGCACATGAGGGAGAAAGGAATAGAAGGATATGCTGATAGGGTGAGATGAAGTGGGGAGGGAGGAGGCTCGTGTGGAGCATAAACACTGGCATAGACCAGTTGGGCCGAGTGGCCCATTTCTGTCTTGTAGACTCGATGTAATTCTCTGTGTAATATAAACAATACAGTTTCAAACCACTTCAGGCAAAACTGTAATAAAGTAACACTAGGGTGGCTCAATATACCATAAATTAAATGCTACTCCCCCCACCCCTTCCCCCACGCCGATCCCTGTTAGCAAGCGATAGATCTAATTTGATTGATAACTGTATTTTACCAATTCAGCATCTCATTGGCTACATAGATCATGAGGCTCGTTGCAGCTTTCTGCAATGACCTTGCTGCACTTCATCATTCGGCAAACCCATCTCATCCCTGCTCATTCTATATTCGGTCAATAACCTATTAATATTATCTATCCGGGCCAAGATAAGTAGCTGGGCACAGAGCTGTGAGTAACTGCATGGGGGAAGCAGATAAGCCTTGTGCTGTAAAGGTTGTGTCTGTTGCCCTAGCAATGACCTGTCAGGATCTGTGATCACTTCCATCTGTTACAGAAGGGCAGCCATTAGCACCGGAAGCAAAACAGTTTGCAAAGTGGTAAATGTCAAACAATGTTTTACTGAAAACTACATAAATCATTGCATAAACTCAAAATCCTTTCCCTTCCAAAAAGGTAGATTTTGAATGAACGAGCCCCTTTGTCCCATTCAATCTTATCCTTCCAGAGTGACAACACTGGTATATTCCCATTACATCCATCGGACAGGGAGATGGGACCTTGGTTTGACATCTCATCCAAAGAATGGCTTCTCTCATAATGTGTCATCATCAGCTGGCCTAAAATTGTGTCTGCTGAAAAGGATCAGGAAGAAGCCAAATGGAAGTATGTGGTTATATGGAGGTTACAGCACCACTGACTGACAGAGGAAGGATCATATCATGGTCATGTGGATGCCTCATGGGGTTGGAGATATATAAATGACTGCCTTAAGGGGAATGAGTGGAGAAGGAACAGCTACAAAACTAAGAGAATCAGACAACTTAGAGAATCATGGTCACCTGCTCTCCAAAGGATTGGAGTAATATTCATCTTTTGTACTTACTGCTTGGTTATTGTGTGCCACTTATAGTACTTGATTATTAAAATTGCTGTATTGGTTCTCTCACGAAATCAGTGTACAACTGCAGCATTGTCTCCAAACTGCACTGCTGAATCAGCCTCGATCCTGCACTCAAGGCCTTAGAGTGAGGATTCAAATTCACAACCTTCTGTCACATCAGTATTTGCCTGAGTGTTACCAGTTGAGTCAAGAGGCATTTTCCTTGATCCAATAGGGTGAGGGATGAGTGCATTACCAGAATCCAAAGGCCAAACCCAAATCCAAGGATGGTTTTTTTGATCAGACCTTCTCGCAACCAGGGAATTGCTTTAGTTCAAGTTGCAATTCAATTTTTCAGTTCAGCAAGAAATCCACACAACGTAGAGCAAAGTTTGGAGCTGACCTGAAGTTCGACTCAATCTATGACATTCGTGTATGTTTTATTTTGGGAAAGGTAAATGTTGTGTTGAACAAGCTGAGGATCACAAGTGCTGGACAGTGAGCACTTTTCCAGAATTTGCATCCACTGTCAGCATCAAACATTTAACCCCACTGTCCAGGCTAAGAGAAGGCTCGCTCTGTGCCAACACCAGCAGTGGAAAACCACCCTCACTGCACAGGTTTCAAACACCCACTTCACCCACAGAAACTCTCCGAAGTGACGTAGTCAAATTCTGGACAAGAGAAACCAGCTGAGGCTACCTTAACTCATTTCACCCGAGACCCTCATCCCATCAGACCAGGTAAGATATAAACCCAAGCAGAAGAGGTAAAAGGGCATTGTGCTATCTCACCCACTCATTCCCAGCGTATCTGGCAGTCTGATCTAACTTGGTGTTGTTTTTTGGATGAGTTGTGACCTGGGTATGGTTTCAACCCCTCCCACAAGATTGTATTCAGTTCAGAGTTCTCCCCAGTGTCCTGGCCAATATTTATCCCTCAACCAACACCTAAAAAAAGATTATTTGGTCATTATCACATTGTTGTTTGTGGGATCTTGCTATGCACAAATTGGCTGCCGTGTTTCCTAAATTACAACAATGACTACACGTCAAAAGTACTTAATTGGCTGTAAAGTGCTTTGGGACTTCCTGAGGTCGTGAAAGGCGCCATATAAATGCAAGTTGGCATCGGGCTATTGTCCCCGTCTGATGCAAGTTTCAAATCCACGGACAATAACCTCTGCTGGAAAGCGTACATGTGAATATCAAGTACAGGCCGAGTCGGACTCCGAAGCAATAACTCCCATGACAGTCACTATCTGGACTCGTGTGTAAAATGGCCAGTACTGAGGACAGGTCATCGACCTGAAACATTAACTCTATTTCTCACTCTCTCTCCACAGACGCTGCCTGACCTGCTGAATGTTTCATCATCTTCTGTTTTTATTTCAGATTTGCAGCATCTTTGGTAAATTGCTTCTTGATAAAATGGCCGGTTGGACAAAGCACTGGTGGGCAGTCAGTGCCCATCAAACTCTACCACAACATGAATCGAAACCTTCAAAGGCCACGATTACCTCTGGCTGCTCGGTGTAGTGAATTCAGAAACACATTCTATATAAATAGATATATACTGTTGTTACAAAGGTTAGGTTATGAGGAGAGATTTCTTAAACTAGGTTTGTATTTCCTTGAATATAGAAGGTTAACGGGTGATTTGATTGAAGATTTTAGGATTTTGAAAGGAATTGATAGGGTGGATAGAGGGAAACTTTTTCCGCTGGTGGGAGAGTCTAGGACAAGGGGACAGAACCTTAAAATCAGAGCCAGGCCATTCAGGAGTGAAGTTGGGAAACACTTCTTCACACAAAGGGTGATAGACGTGTGGAACTCTCTCCCACAATAAGCAGCAGATGCTCAATCAATAATTTTAAATCGAAGATCGATAGATTTTTGCTAGACAAGGGTATTAAGGGATATGGAGCCGAGGCGGGGGGATGGAGTTAGGATACAGATCAGCCATGATCTCACTGAATGGCAGAACAGGCTCGAGGGGCTGAATGGCCTCCTCCTGTTCATATGCTCCATACAACAAAAACTTGCATTTATACAGCGCCTTTAATGTAGTAAAACGTCCCGAGACGCTTCACAGGAGCGATGTCTTAGCAAATAAAATTTAACACCGAGCCACTTAAGGAGATATTGGGATAGTACAGAGCAAACCCACCCCCAGAAGTGGGGGGAAATCAGAGAAGAATGTTTTTTTTTTAAATTGTGTAATTGTACTTTACCTCTGCTGTTCAGATTTATGAATTATCCTGTCAACGACATTTTCATTAGAACAAAAATGGCTAAGAGCAGATTTAATAACAGTGTTAAAAAGTGTGAGGCTTTGATTAACTAACGAGAGGGCATAGATTTTAAGATCACCATCAAAAGAACGAAGGGAGAGGTCAGAAGATTTCTTTCCCCCCACCACAGAGGGTTTTTAGGACATAGAATGACCTACAGGGGTGGAGGCAGAATCCATAATAGCTTTTAAAAGGGAAGTGGATAAATAGTTGGAAAATGAAAACATTTTTTTTTTAAAAAGGGTATTGGAAAAGTGCAGGGGAATGGGACTGAGTGACGAGCTCTTTCAGAGAGCTAGCACGGGCGTGATGGGCTGCAAACTTCCCATATCTTTTCCATCAGTTGCAAAAGCTCCAGCAAGAGATTTCTGTCAGCATTATAAATCGCGTCAGCAAGGATATCACAATTGGGGAGGGGAAGGTTTGGACGCAAATTGGCCCCGCCCCCTCGCCACAAATTAAACCTCCTCTTCAGAAAGTCAACAAATTGAAACCGATTTGCCATTTCTCAGTCTGAAGTGTTGACAACTTGCGTCCTTTTAATCGGACGACAGTTATGGGTTTACATAAATGATAGTAATTATGTGGTTATTGGCTGTGCAGCAGACCATTGGGAAGTGGGAGACACTCCCACCACCTGCTTTTTAAGTGGGTAATTATGAGGAATATTTTACACCGAATTAAATAGGACTGAAATATCCAGATTTTAAGCACCACTATAACACTACTTAATTGGCTGACATAACTACACAGTGGGCTACTGTGAGAAAATATTTGCAGTGTGACACAGCGATTCCTTCCGCTGCTCTCCCTGGCAGTACTTGTAATGTCACGAGCAAGTGGCACCGTATCCAAGCGTCATGTGTCTCAACACGGCCTGACTGAGCACGGATGGAGTTTAATTTAGATAAATGTGAGGTGATGCATTTTGGTAGATCGAATCGGGCCAGGACCTACTCCGTTAATGGTAGGGCGTTGGGGAGAGTTATAGAACAAAGAGATCTAGGAGTACAGATTCATAGCTCCTTGAAAGTGGAGTCACAGGTGGATAGGGTGGTGAAGAAGGCATTCAGCATGCTTGGTTTCATTGGTCAGAACATTGAATGCAGGAGTTGGGATGTCTTGTTGAAGTTGTACAGGGCATTGGTGAGGCCACACTTGGAATACTGTGTACAGTTCTGGTCACCCTATTATAGAAAGGATATTATTAAACTAGAAAGAGTGCAGAACAGATTTACTAGGATGCTACCGGGACTTGATGGTTTGACTTACAGGGAGAGGTTAGACAGACTGGGACTTTATTCCCTGGAGAGTAGGAGGTTAAGGGGTGATCTTATAGAAGTCTATAAAATAATGAGGGGCATAGATAAGGTCGATAGTCAAAATCTTTTCCCAAAGGTAGGGGAGTCTATAACGAGGGGGCACAGATTTAAGGTGAGAGGGGAGAGATACAAAAGGATCCAGAGGGGCAATTTTTTCACTCAAAGGGTGGTGAGTGTCTGGAACGAGCTGCCAGAGGCAGTAGTAGAGGCGGGTACAATTTTGTCTTTTAAAAAGCATTTGGACAGTTACATGGGGAAGATGGGTATCGAGGGATATGGGCCAAGTGCAGGCAATTGGGACTAGCTTAGTGGTATAAACTGGGCGACATGGACATGTTGGGCCGAAGGGCCTGTTTCCATGTTGTAACTTCGATGATTCTATGATTCTATAACCTTTGACATCACAGCTTGGGCCGACATTTCAAACACCGCGGAATCAACAAGAACGTAATTGCACCCTGGTCAAGAGAGAACGAGATTGCCTTTGTATGGGATGCATTCTGTGACCTTAAACTCTGGTTTAGATCGCAAAGTCTCATTTTTATATTAAAGAGGTTAACATAAAAATAGATGCGTGTGTTTATTAAATGTAAAACCTTGCATCTCGCACACTTCATAGATTTTTGTCTGACTTGGAGCCAGAAATGTACAAGCACTTTCCAACCTGCATACTCCCCACTCCAAACAACAATCAAATTCTGACCTCCGACTGCATTTACTCACAGCAATTAGACTTTGGAGCTTTAAAGGGACAGGCCAGCCTACACACTGCGCCACCTTAGCAGCAGAATAATACATTGGGTGCCGTGTGGCATAACGCTCCTGTCATTGTAAAACATTATCTAATTTACCATGAGCAATGGCACAGGGGATCCACTAGTGCGCACGTGCTTTTATTCATGTGACTTTATAGGGTTGATATTACCGCTGCACTTGTATCAAATTCCTCGCCACCATTTTAAACAGAGGTACTACAGCAACAGCAACTTGCATTTACGTAGCGCCTTTAATGTAGTAAAACGTCCCAAGGCCCTTCACAGGAAATGTAATCAGACAAAAATTGACACCGAGCCAAAGAAGGAGGCATTAGGCCAGGTGTCCAAAGCTTGGCCAATGAGGTAGGTTTTAAGGACAATGTTCACGGAGGAGAGAGAGGCGCGGGGGTTTAGGGAGGGAATTCCAGAGCTCAGGGCCCAGGCAGCTGAAGGCACGGCCGCCAATGGTGGGGCGAAGTGGGGGGGGGGGGGGGGGGGGGGGGAGGGGGGAGAGGGGGGGGGGGGGGGGAAGAGGGGGGGAGGGGGGGGGGGGGGGAGATGGACGAGGCCAGAATTGGAGGAGAGCAGAGTTCCCAGAGGGTTGTAGGGCTGGAGGAGGTTACAAAGATAAGGAGGGGCGAGGCCATGGAGGGATTTGAAAACAAGGAGAATTGTATAAAACAGGTTAATGTCTCCATTAAAAACGGGAGAGGAATTTAATACTGGTGCTGGAGTGATGCGACCATCAGTAATATTTACATGTAGATTTGTTTTTTTTTACAGTTATATAATTGGAATGGAAAGTGATAGATGTCCCCTGTATGCAGCTCTGGATCAACAGCTAAAAACAGGCCACTACCAAGTCAAAATGGACATAGCTGAAACAGCCTTGGCCAGAGAAGCATGCCCCCGGGCACAGGCCACGGGCGCCAAGCAACACTAAAGGAATTTTTAAAACTAGCACAAGCCAAAGAGGTGAGATGGAGGACAGATAAACCAGAGTCGGTGAGGAACACGGAAGCAGTGCACGAGTCAAACCTCACCACTCCAATGTGTGTGTGTCTGACGATCTGCTCCTCTCTGTTCAAAGTAGACATTAACCATGGCCGCTTTCAGTGTGTGCACGTTACGTTCCCCCCTCCTCCATTTATTTCCTCCCCCCTCTCTGCAGCTCATCATTCTCCTGACCGTCAGTGTGGACAGGTGTCCACTTGCACATACCTCGTCGCAGCCACTTCAGACCAGTACTGAGCCACATAGACCTGGTCACAGCTTCAGCTGAGAAACACTAACCTGGCTACGACCCCAGGCCCGTGCTGAGTTAGTGCCTCTCAGCTGAAGCTGTCCACAATTGGCTTCAGTGAAGAGGAGGGACGGGGAGGCCAGAGTTCACACTCCTCGTGGCTGTCCGGAGACCCCTATTGGAAGCTGCACTGACATCAGGTAAGAACAGGACTGGGCTTGGTTGCGAGGTGTCCCATGGTTGAATAGCCCGCCATCACCAATTGTCTGACTCGCATACGCAGAATGGCTACTCGAGTGAGGCGCCAGAGAATGCCCGTGGAACCGAACCTCCGGCATAACCTTCAAGAGAGGAGGAAGATCACACAGGGGGACTTTGCAGAAACCTGAGAGGCTAAGTTACCTTCCTATCTAACTCAGGCAGGCAATAATGTGGCACAGGAGGGCAAGCAAGAAAGAACCAAGGGTAGGGTCCAAACTCATTACAAGCAAGAGGAAAGGATCTGAAAAACAACAAACAACAAAATAAAAGCCTCTCTCCGCTGACAAAATATCCTGAGACAAGCACAGATTCATTGCGACCCATCCCAGGGAGAACAGAATAGCACAAGATTCTACCAGGAGGGGCATTTTCCCAAATTGCCAGTGGGACCGGCAGAATTGAGACTTTACTGTGGTTATCTTCTCCTTACTTTGTTAGGAATGATTTGTGCTTTTCTGGGTTATTTGCAGATCTGCAATCCTAGAAATTCTAGTACTTTTTTTTTAATGGATGGTTAGAATTTCGTCCCATGTGTTACATTTATCCTCTCCCCAGACTAAACCATAACGAGTATATAATCAGAAAACACCTTCTCCAGAGTGGGGCCGAGTCCCAGGTGCAATCTCACCCAAGGCATTCCACGCTGGAACAGACCGAAGCACTGTCTAATTTTGAACACATAGGACAACTTTTGCAAATCTCTACTCCTGACACAGACCTTCACCAGACAGGAGTGCAGCTCCCAGCTTCTGCCCTCCTTGTCACAGCTCCATCTCCGACACACACACACCTGTCTAGAGAGGCTCCTCACCAGGAGCAGAGCCTCGAAACATTTGCCTTCAAATCATTCCCCACATCTACGGAGGTGTTGCTGCGTAATAACTGCCGCAAGTAATGTAGCAGAAGCCCCTGCTTCTCAGTTCTATATTGTGAGAAAATCAAGTGAGTGGGATTGGGGAGGATTTAATCGGAAAATATTTTCCTCCATTCTCTAATGGAACCATGAAGCAGGGTAACTAACTTTGTTCTCACACCAATACTTATTTTTAAACTAACAATAGCAAACCGAGGGGAACATACCCTGGATACATACTGAAAACCATGGCGATTATGGAGAGCCAATGAGAGTATTAAAGGACGTATTTAATTGAGGGGTTTCAAGAAGAGACACAGGCCACAAGAACAAAGCTTGACTGGTTTATGAACGCTGCCCAAACACCAAGATAGAATTATAGCCTTTCACTCACTCTTTACCCTCCATTATGTTTCATTTTATATACACTGCGGTCTTAAAACAAAAATAGAAACTATGCTAAGGGCAGTACAGTAAAGACAACAGGGTTTGAAGACTGAGAATCGACTGTGACGTGACGTTATAGTTGCAGATAATACAATCAGATGATTGATAACAGGCTGTAATAACAGCAAGGGAATTATTTTTAAGTTGAAAAACACAGCCATCGAGACCACAGTATAATTTTTACTTCTGACAGTTGCAGTGCTATGACAAAGGAGGACAGATAAAATTGCTGTCTGATAAATCAGCAAGACCTACGTTACATTACTGGTTGTGAAAGGATATTCTGCTCACCAAGCGCTCGCACTGACCTGCCTGCACTCACATGCCCACACAGAGGTCCACTCTTCTGGAGAGAGTTCGGAGACAGTAAGCGGGAGAGTCCATCTTTTCGTAATATTAGACGCGCTACCTTAAATAAAGTGCCTGCGAGATCCAAGGTATGGCCCGAGCACATCTCACAGCGTACTGGAGTTACACTCCACATGGTGGTGGACTCCCCTAGGGCGTCTGACATTGCTTCATTTTACTGCATTCACAGTTAGATCTGGACCTGCCTCTGGAGCTCCAGTGCTAGTTTTGAGCCAAGGTGTCCCCAAAACCATTTCGCACCAACACAAAAGTGGCAGTAATTTTTTTATTATTTGTTCATGGGTTGTGGGCGTCGCTGGCGAGGCCGGTATTTATTGCCCATCCCTAATTGCCCTTGAGAAGGTGGTGGTGAGCCACCTTCTTGAACCGCTGCAGTCCGTGTGGTGACGGTTCTCCCACAGTGCTGTTAGGAAGGGAGTTCCAGGATTTTGACCCAGCGACGATGAAGGAACGGCGATATATTTCCAAGTGGGGATGGTGTGTGACTTGGAGGGGAACGTGCAGGTGGTGTTGTTCCCATGTACCTGCTGCCCTTGTCCTTCTAGGTGGTAGAGGTCGCGGGTTTGGGAGGTGCTGTCGAAGAAGCCTTGGCGAGTTGCTGCAGTGCATCCTGTGGATGGTACACACTGCAGTGTAGATGGTGGAAAGGCTTTGGGGAGTCAGTATAACCGCAGCCTAAACATAACATCATCATCAGCCTACACATCAAAATAAGAATGATTCCACAATACCTCATTCAACTAGGTTTAATACTCACATCGACAGTTTGAGCCCAATCTCTGTAACTCCTTCCCTAAATCTCTCCATCTTTAAAAACCTTCTCAGAACTCATCCGTTCAACCAACCCTTTGGTCTCCCCTCCTAATTTCTCCTTCAATGGCTCAATGTCTCCTGGTCTATTCCATTTTTGTAAAGCTCATTGGAACTTTTAAACATTAAAAGTTACGATATCAATTCAAGTTGTTGTTACAACTGTAATTTTTTTTTAAATTATAACTTAATTTGTTTTTGCTTGGTTTAAGTTAATCTAATAAATTAAGGCATGGCAGGGCAGCTCAGACCCATCCTGTGCTACGTGGGAACTCCAGGACACTTCCCGTGTCCTGGACAACCACAGGTGCAGGAAGTGTGGTCAGTTGGTGGAGCTCGAGCTCCGGGTCTCAGACCTTGAGCAGCAGCTGGCGTCACTGCAGAGCATCCCCGAGGCTGAGAACTACGTGGATAGCACGTTTCAGGAGGTGGTCACCCCTCGGCTTAAGAGAGTGCAGGCAGAGAGGGACTGGGTGACCGCTAGACAGACAAGGAGGACCAGGAAGGGAGTGCAGGAGTTCCCTGAAGGCATCTCACTCCCCAACCAGTGTTCAGTTCTAGGTACTGGTGGGGGAGAGGGTTCCTCTGGGGAGTACAGCCAGAGCCAAGACCAGAGCATCATGTGTGGATCAGCTGTACGGGGGGGGGGGGGGAGGAGAAAGGTCGAGAGAGCAATTGTTATAGGGGATTCTATAGTTAGGGGAGCAGACAGGCGTTTCTGTGGCCGCAAACGTGATTCCAGGATGGTATGTTGACTCCCTGGTGCCACTGTCATGGATGTCACTGAGCGGCTGCAGGACATTCTGAAGAGAGGGTGAACAGCCAGAGTTCATGGTCCATATCGGTACCAACGACATAAGTAAAAAGAGGGATGAGGTCCCGCAAGCAGAATATAAGGAGTTAGGAAATAAGTTAAAAAGCAGGACCTCAAGGGTAGTAATCTCAGGATTACTACCTGTGCCACGTGCCAGTGAGTACAGGAAAAGGAGAATAGACAGGATGAATGAGTGGCTGCAGGGTTGGTGCAGGAGGGAGGGATTTAGATTTAGATTCCTGAGGAATTGGGACTGATTCTGGGGAAGGTGGGACCTGTACAAGCCGGACGGGTTGCACCTCAACTGATCCAGGACTAATATCCTCGCGGGAGGGTTTGCTACTGCAGTTGGGGAGGGTTTAAACTAGAGTAGCAGGGGGATGGGAACCTGAGCGGGGAGTCAGAAGAGAGTAAAGTTGAGAGCAGCAAGAGAGGGGAGGACCCAGAGGAAATTTACAATACAAATAGTTGTTCAAGAACAAGTGATAAGGTAAAGCATAGAGCAGCAGAAAGAGAGTGTACTTTAGGCACTGCAGATAAAGTGAAAACTAAAAGGCGTAAGGCGATTAACCCAGCATCAAAGCTGAAGGTCAGGCTAGGGTGTGTGGCCCAACTAAGAGTTCTTTATACAAACGCACGGAGTATAAGGAATAAATTAAATGAACTACAGGCACAAATTCAAATTGGAGGGTATGACATGATGGCTATTACTGAGACATGGCTGCAGGATGGTCAGGATTGGGAACTAAATATACCGAGTTATAAGTTCTACAGGAGAGATAGGGAAAATGGAAGAGGGGGAGGAGTAGCCTTAGTGATTAGAGATGAAATCACTTCAGTGATAAAGGAGGATATAACGAGAGGTAAGCAGCCAACAGAGACCTTATGGGTTGAATTGAGAAATAGGAAAGGATCTAAGACTATAGTGGGAATTGTGTATAGGAGCCCTGGCAGCAGCTCTGAAGTGCTAGATTGTATAAATGCAGAGATTAGACAAGTGTGTAAGAAAGGCATAGTGGTCTTAATGGGGGACTTTAACCTTCACATAGATTGGGGAAAGCAGACTAGCAACTGTCAGAAAGGGAGTGAATTTCTTGAGTGTGTCCGGGATAGTTTTCTACAGCAGTATGTCCTAGAGGCAACAAGGGGGCAAGCCATACTAGATATAGTAATGAGTAATGAACCAGATTTAGTTAACAGCTTAACTGTGCGTGAACATCTATCCAATAGCGATCATAACATGATCGAGTTCAATGTAGTGTTTGAAAGGGAAAAAAGTGAGTCAGCTGCTAAGATTCTAGACTTGGGTAAGGCCGACTTCAATGGGATGAGACAGAGACTGTCCACAGTAAACTGGGCAAATCTGTTAATAGGTAAAATGACTGATGATCAGTGGGAAATGTTTAAAGAAACATTTAACGTGATACAGAATCGGTTTATACCCCTGAGGGGCAAGAACTCTACTTGCCAAAAGAAACAGCCATGGACAACTAAAGAGGTAAGGGACAGTATAAGACATAAGGAAAGGGCATACAAAAAGGCAAAAAATGGCACAGATCCTGGCGAATGGGAAAGATACAAAGATCAACAAAGGGTCACAAAACAGATAGTAAGAGCTACAAAAAGAGAGTATGAAAAGAAACTTACAAGGGATATCAAAACCAATACAAAGAACTTTTATAGTTATATTAGGAAAAAGAGGGTGGTCAGGAGCAGTGTTGGCCCCTTAAAAGCTGAAAGTGGGGATATTGTCATTGACAATGGGGAAATGGCGGACATGTTGAATAATTACTTTGCCCCTCAGTATTTACAGTAGAAAAAGAGGATAGCATGCCGGAAATCCCAAGAAAACTAATATTGAATCGGGGACAGGGACTCGATAAAATTAACATAAGTAAAGCAACAGTAATGAAGAAAATAATAGCACTAAAGAGTGACAAATCCCCAGGACCAGATGGTTTCCATCCCAGGGTTTTAAAGGAAGTAGGTGAGCACATTGCAGATGCCCTAACTATAATCTTTCAAAGTTCTCTAGATTCAGGAACTGTCCCTCTAGATTGGAAAATTGCACATGTCACTCCGCTTTTTAAGGAGAGAGAGGGAAACCAGGGAATTATAGACCAGTTAGTCTAACATCTGTTGTGGGGAAAATGCTGGAGTCTATAATTAAGGATAGGGTGAATGAACACCTCGAGAATTTTCAGTTAATCAGGGAGAGCCAGCATGGATTTGTGAAAGGTAGGTCGTGCCTGACAAACCTGATTGAATTTTTTGAAGAGGTGACTAAAGTAGTGGACAGGGGAATGTCAATGGATGTTATTTATATGGACTTCCAGAAGGCATTTGATAAGGTCCCACATAAGAGACTGTTAGCTAAGATAGAATCCCATGGAATCGAGGGAAAAGTACGGACTTGGTTAGGAAGTTGGCTGAGCAAAAGGCGACAGAGAGTAGGGATAATGGGTAGGTACTCACATTGGCAGGATGTGACTAGTGGAGTCCCGCAGGGATCTGTCTTGGGGCCTCAGTTATTCACAATAATATTATCTACTTAGATATCAGACTTTCTATGCCTTCATCCAAGTTTGCGATGACACAAAGATTGGTGGCATTGTAAGCAGTGTAGATGAAAACATAAAATTACAAAGGGATATTGATAGATTAGGTGAATGGGCAAAACTGTGGCAAATGGAATTCAATGTGGACAAATGTGAGGTCATCCACTTTGGATCAAGGATAGAACAGGGTACTTTCTAAATGGTAAAAAGTTAAAAACAGAGGATGTCCAAAGGGAAACGGCAATTGATACTAGCTCAATTGCTAAATTTAAATGTGAGATAGATAGCTTTTTGGCAACCAAAGGTATTAAGGGATATGGGCCAAAGGCAGGTATATGGAGTTAGATCACAGATCAGCCATGATCTTATCAAATGGCGGAGCAGGCACAAGGGGCTGAATGGCCTACTCCTGTTTCTATGTTCAAACTTCCGCATGACAACACAATATAGGAAGTCTTCCCCAAAATGGTAACAAACGGCTATTTCAATGTTAAAAGTACAATAACTTTGCATATATCAGGCTGACTATCTTTCTCGCATTTGATAGGCTTCTCCCCGCTGGGACTATGAACTCAGAATGTATGGACTGTACTGGCAATTCCTTGCATCTCTTCCTAAAGAAAGCCCTGGAGGCAGGACTATCCCAGCATATGCTGTGATCGTCGAAGTCCTCTATCAAAACAATCGCCTCGAAAGTATCTTTTGCAGCTAATCATGGCTGTTTACTAAATTGTTGCTAAGGAAATTTATCAGCAAAACTCATCTGACCTTGAGGTTCCTGGGCAGAAGCCAACTTCTATTTTCCACAGGGATATTTTGAAAGGAAATCTCGTGATGGATGTTCCAATTTAACTATGTAGGAATGACCAGTATCATTTATAAATCTACCAAGGCCCCGTATGGCTTGTTTCTTCTTTGCTGCTCAAAAGGTTTTGGTTTCCTCACATAGTGGGTGATATTGAGGCTTTGGAAAAGGTTGAGGGCCACAAGATTGAGTCCCCATTTAAAACACCTCAGCTACTCAGATGGGCTTTAAAAGCTGGGTCTATATACTCTAGCGAAGCATAGACGCAAGGGTGATTTGATTAATGTCAATAAAATAATGAAGGGACGAGATTGCGTGCACATCGAGAATCAGGGCTCACGTGTAGAAATTACACAAAGGCACTAATCGGTTCCATGTTGAACAATGCTTCTTTTCCCAGAGAGTAGCAGACCTATGGAATAAGTTGCCAGCTTGCGCAGTGAGTGCTGATTCAAAGCTTCAGAGGAGAGCTGGACTGGTTCGACCTGAGGTGGAGATCACGTCATGCAAGATGTAAGTACCAAGTAATAGAAGTCATGGTCCATGTGGTGTCCTAGATCACCTAGAGCAACCAGAGAGGAATTTTCCAGATTTTGCTTTCCCTAATTGGTCTCGGGCTTGTTTATCTGTTTTTTTCCCTCTCCCATGAGATTACATGGCACCTAATGGGTAGGGAGCGTCTGGGTCACGATGCACAAGACATCACAACTTTATGGAACAGGCCAGATGGACAAGCCAGTCTTTTCTTGTCCAGCATTTTCGTATGTTCGTTACGAAGTTACACCATCAGGAAAATCTGCTGCTTAAACCTTTCCTTCATTTGGGAAGTAGAAAGATGCCGCATCTTAAGACACATTCGTACAAAACTGTATCTAAACATCAATATCATGATATATCTATACATTAATACAAATCTATATCTATACATTAATACACACCAAGTATTAAGTGGAAATTTACAAACCTGGTTCCTTAGTACACTCTGTACATTTGTTGTTCCATCGCACACATACAGCATTGAGTCATGTCAATAAAAGTGTGTTACAAGTTTCTTTGATCTAGTATTTTCATATTAGTAAGTTTAATATCATTATAAGACGGACAGAAGGAGACAAAGATTTTCTCCTTCCACTGTGCCAGGTTACACTGTCCCACATTGTATGAGTGTGTTCTTTGTCGAATGTATTAATCAGACCCAGCGTGTGCTCCGATTACATTGACCATTGACTGTGTGTGGACTGTGTTTTTGACGGAGAGTCAGCATGCTATTCCGCCGTGAGGTTGAGGCCTTACCTCTACAGTGTCCCAGCAGCAGGTGCAGCGCAAAGCAAGCGGACAAGATGGCAGTTTGCATCTTTGAGCCTAGTGGTGTATCAGGAGCAGAGAGTGAGAAAGCTGGTTTCAGGTGATTCACCTCTTCGAACTCGGCCTTTGCATTCAGGACTCCCCCATAAAAATCAGCTGTGTGCCTGTGGGGACGACAAATAAACAAATGTTACACTAAATGCGGTTCGTCAAAAGCAGCAATATCCACATTACAAAAAACTGTGAATTATACTGTGGAAATATTTCACAATTAGATTTACACAGGAACAGGAGGAGGCCGTTCAGCCCTTCGAGCCTGTTCCACCATTCAATTAGATCATGACTGATCTGTATCTTAACTTGACTTGCCGGCCTTTTTTCCCTATCCCTCGATACCTTTACCAGTAAAAATCTCCTCTCCCGAAGATTTCTGACTCCTGGGATGTGATTTCACAGGGAGCACCCACCCCTGGTACTTCATTCAAGAGGCTGTGAGCCTCCAGCGAGTGTCAATCACTCGACTGTGAGCCCAGCATTGGTTACACACGAACACTTCAGGGAAGGGATCACTCGATAGTGAGCAGGAGACTGGCCGTATTTTTCTTTCAGTTGTGGCCCAGTGGGTCGCACAATCGCCTCGGAGTCAGAAGCTTGTGGGTTGAAGGTGGCAGGGCAGGTTGAGAAAGCGGTTTAAAAAAAAGCAGACAGGATCCTGGGCTTTATAAATAGAGGCATGGAGTACAAAAGCAAGGAAGTCATGATGAACCTTTATAAAACACTGGTTCGGCCACAACTGGAGTATTGTGTCCAGTTCTGGCACCGCACATTAGGAAAGATGTGAAGGCCTTAGAGAGGGTGCAGAAGAGATTTACTAGAATGATTCCAGGGATGAGGGACTTCAGTTACATGGATAGACTGGAGAAGCTGGGGTTGTTCTCCTTGGAACAGAGACGGTTGCGAGGAGATTTGATAGAGGTATTCAAAATCATGAAGGATCTAGACAGAGTAGATAGAGAGAAACTGTTCCCATTGGCGGAAGGGACAAGAACGAGAGGACACAGATTTAAGGTGATTGGCAAAAGAACAAAAGGTGACATGAGGAAAAACCTGTTTACACAGCGAGTGGTTAGGATCTGGAATGCACTGCCCGAGGGGGTGGTGGAGGCAGATTCAATCATGGCCTTCAAAAGGGAACTGAATAAGTACTTGAAAGGAAAACATTTACAGGGCTACGGGGATAGGGCGGGGGAGTGGGACTAGCTGGATTGCTCTTGCATAGAGCCAGCACGGACTTGTTGGGCCGAATGGCCTCCTTCCGTGCTATACCCTTTCTATGATTCTATGATAAGTCCCACTCCCACTTGAGCAAATAATCTAGGCTGACACTCCAGTGCAGTACTGAGTAAAAGATCCCATGGCACTATTCGAAGAAGAGCAGGGGAGTTCTCCCTGGTGTCCTGGCCAATATTTATCCCTCAACCAACACCTGAACAAAACAGAACTGGAGATTATCACATTGCTGTTTGTGGGATCTTGCTGTGCGCACATTGGCTGCCCCGATTCCTACACTGCAATTGTGACTACGCTTCAGAAGTACTTCATTGGCTGTAAAGTGCTTTGGGCCGTCCTGAGGTTGTGAAAAAAACCTATAATAAATGCAAGTTCTTTCTTTCCCTAACCCAGGGGAAAATTGCAGCACCCTAGTTGCTGCTCCTGAGAGAGCAGCTGACTCAGAATTGACAGGAAGGTGAACCGATGAGTTTCCCAAGTTTGTATGGTTCAGAGGCAAGTGGGGTAAATCTTCCTGCTCCTGTCCCTGGGCACATTGATCACCTGGGCACAGTGAAGAGGGGAAAAAACTGGGCGACAGGATCTCATGCCCGTACACAGGGGTCCAGCTACATTTTCCATTCATCAATGGAAGGAAAATCAGGCAGAATCCCGTACGGGGCCTGATTCTCCCCTGCCTGATTTTCCTCTAATCGCCTTGCTCAGATGATCAATAAACCCTGATACAGGGGCTGGAAAATCTGCACTGATACCTTGACCTCCGATTCTTGGCCCAGGGTCGAATTCATTTCGAGATCAGCTTTCAAAACCTTTTCATATTTGTGACTTATGACATAGACCACGTTTTGCTAAATGTCGGAGATTTCCAATATGGCACCATTGCAGCTGGAGAGAAGTTGTCTCAATCAGCCAGTTGTTGAATGGAAATTATTTACTGCAGTTTGGGAGAGGAGCCAGGATTTGAGTCAGACTCTATTGGTCATTCTCGTTCTTGTTTGTATAACCGGCACAATGAGGTGAGTGTTTGACCACAAGATAATGTTGGGAGCAGCAAAGCCCTGTTTATCTGTTCTAAAAGAATTCCTGAACTAAATGTTAATTTTTAACCTTTCATCTCTGAAGTGTTACAGATTTTCAGCTTTAGCTGCTCGAGTCTTGTGTCGAACAAAACTACCAATCCCACTACCAATATTGACACTACCGTGCATATTTTTAAAGCAAATAAACAACGTTTTAAAATATTGCAAGTCCTGAGAAAACTTACAACCAAAAGGGTGATTATTTTTTTTTTAAGCGTTTTGACAGTTAGAACTACAAGCGCATTTAAATTTTGGTGATGTTTTGATCTTGTAGTAGTGAACATTTAATGTTGAAAGTGTTTGCTTTTAATGCATTACATTTTAAATGGGTTGTACATGACCCCCCCGCCCTCTCAGGAGGATGTAAAAGATCCCATAGTATTTTGAGTGGGAGCTGGGGAGTTCTCCTGGACAACATTTGTCCCCCAACCAACATCACTAAAACAGATCTCAGCATTTATTTCATTGCTGTTTGTGGGATCTTGCTGTGTGAAAATTGGCTGCTGCATTTCCCTAAATTACAACAGTGACTACACTTCAAAAGTGCTTCATTGGCTGTAAAGCGCTTTGGGACGTCCTGAGGTTGTGAAAGGCGCTATATAAATACAAGTTCTTTTCTTTCTTTAAATACTACTTGATATAGAAATAAGGATGTTCATTGCAAGAAAATGGTGCACTAAGCAAACTGAGAATAACTCTACTAAAAATTTATTTTTTTTCCAAAATGATTCTTGGGGATCATTAAACAATTAGCACTATTATCCTTCAGATCCAATGCAGTTATAATCCTTATGATTACATCACAAATTAGCTGTGCGACTGCAATACTATCGCTTAGAAATAAACGGCAAGATTGCCAGGACAGGGGGGCATAACCTTAAAATTAGAGCTGGGCCGTACAGGGGCGACATCAGGAAGCATTTCTTCACACAAAGGGGAGTGGGAATCTGGAACTCTCTCCCCCAAAAAGCTGTTGAGGCTGGGGGTCAATTGAAAATTTCAAAACAAAGTGATAGATTTTTGTTAGACACGGGTATTAAGGGTTACAGATGGGGTTAAGATACAGGTCAGCCATGATCTAATTGAATGGCGGAACAGGCTCGAGGGGCTGACAGGCTCGAGGGGCTGAATGGCCTCCTCCTGTTCCTATTTTTGACACTCTACACTGCAAATTTAACTTTTGATGAGTTATGGGCGATCTTTCAACCAATAGTGCAAATTACAAACACAAGCATCACAGAAATCAGACACTATTAATACAATCGCAGTGACAAATAGAGAATGTGTAAAGCAGCAGCAGAACTATTTCTTCAAACAGGACACAGCAGTCCAAAAACTGGATCATCGACACTCAGCTCACAAGTTTAACTGTTAACGTCTTTCTCTCACACACTTCAGATGCCAAAATTCTGTGCACACCGTCATGATAATTCAATCTTCGGTAATAACTTTAAAACTAACACTTGTGGCTCCCATATATTGGGCCCTGTTCATTCACCGGCCCACAAGATAAGCATAAGGTTCTTTTTGTGTATGGAAGCAAGTCAGGTCATTTGCCCATAATTGTCCATCAACAGCTGTATATCCCTAAAGTACATCTGTTCTCTCTCCAGGCACCAATCCACCTGTTAGAAGTAAATCTAATACTAAACGTCCTGAGGTTGTGAAAGGCGCTATATAAATGCAAATCTTTCTTTCTTAAATGCAATTTAATTTCAAAGAAGGAGAAAGAGTAGTATTTTCAGCAGGACACAGAACAACAAGTGTCACCTCAGTGGTAGTGCTCTTGACCGAGAGTTCAAACCCCACTCCAAGACCCAATCACATAATCGAGGTTAACACTTCAGTTCAGTCAAGAAACTGTCCCACTGACAGGAAGTCACGATATCCAGGACTCTTCATACCAGAGATTCGTATTCAGCAGCTCAACTACTGACCAACTCCATCTTGCTGACTTATCCCGTTCAGTTGTTGCTGGCATTACCCACCCGATAGGTTCTCTGGTAGTGATTAAGGCACGGTCAGACTGATACAAAACACTGGCACATGCTGAAGTCAGGAAACGTCTATTAATTCTCATACTGTATCTTTACAATAAGAGCAGGAAGTAAAGCGTTAACAGCACTCTGACAAGTAACAGACAAGGCCACAGCTCCAATGACCTTGTTTGCAACCCGAGAATGCCCTTCGGACGATGCAGAGCTTTGAGGTTAAAAGCAGCATCATTCTTACTTATTCACACTGTTGGAGATTTGGTCAGGAAGGACGTGCACTTCAGGGACACGACAGGAACGAGGACTCTCCTCTTCCTGAAGCTTAATCATTGACCAGGAAGGTGTTGAAAGATAAAATAGTTCATGGGAAAATAAGGGATTTTTAACATTAGGCATCCAACTGGTAGCAAGATACTATAATGGGAGTTAAGAGATCACGACAGACAGCAATGCCATGCTTATGTTGGCATTCCAAGTGAATCAAGTAAACATTCTTTGTGTGCCAATTTGAACCCATGACCTTGAAAATCTAATTATGTAGTGTGCAATAATAATTTCAGTGCAGTGGTTTTATGTCAGTGTTATCCCTTTGCTTTGTTCCATGCCATGTCACAGTCCACTGTAAGAACAATTGATGACAATCATTCTTGCACAGTGAGTTCTTCAACTCACCTGTGAGTGGTGTCAAGTGTTCAGTACAAGCCAGGCAGTTTGCATCAAATGCCTTGTAAGATTGAAGCTCCCAGGGCTGAAACATCCAAGATGGCGGCAGTGGAGCCCACATTAGAATTATGCCTCCAGGCAACCAATCTAAAATGTACATTGAATCTGATTAAAGCATCATGGTCTAAAACCTTTTTTATATCTTGGTCAGAATGGAACAAATTGGAATTTGGTCACTTTGAGAAATTGATCGTTACTGCCGGGTACCAACGGAAGTCCAAAATATATTACACACAAAGTCAGGAAGAACGAGAGACTCTGAGGCAAGCAGAGACAGGATTACATGAAGAGAGTGACATATTCCACCACCAACCGCCCCTCTCCGCCGTGAGCCAAGCCACAAGAAATAACGAGATGTTCTAAAAAAGGCTGCGTTCTCTATTTTTGTTATAGTTTTAGATCAGGCATGTTCAGACTAGGAGATGGCACAAAGCAAGTGAGAAAGGCGATAATGGCTTAAGAGTTGAGACCAAATTGCACCATGTGACCATTGGTATCGGATCACAGGGCTTTAGTCAGTTGTTTATTATTGTAAAATGTTCAATCTATACTAGCTGATCTCCCATGGCATTGCTCACAGTAGGTGGGTGGTTTTTTTTAAAAATAAGGAAAAGAATATTATACCCTGGATGATTCTGTTCCAAAGTGCAGCTGTGTAACATAGTGTGTCCCTTTAAAAAGAAAGAGCCTTTCATGACCTCAGGACATCCCAAAAGTGTAGTACTTTTTAAAAAGTGTGGTCATTGTTGTAATGTGCAAACACAGCAGCCAATTTGCGCACAGCAAGATCCCACAAACAGCAATGAAATAAATGACCAGATAATCTGTTTTTTAGTAATGTTAATCGAGGGTTAAATAATACCCAGAACTCCATGTCAACTCCCCTACTCTTCTTCAGACGGTGCCCTGGGATCTTTTACGTCCATCTGAGAGGGCAGACGGGGCCTCGGTTTAACGTCTCAGCCAAACGACGGCACCTCAGACAGTGCAGCACTCCCTCAGCACTGCACAGAAATACCAGCCGAGATTTTGTGTCCAAATTTCTGGAGTGGTATTGAGGCCAGAGTGCGACCACTGAGCCAAACTGATACTTCAGGGTTATATTGTAATTATGATGCCTTCCTGAGTCAATTAAAAGCTAATTATTATTAGATAGATCTTCCAGTTAATTAAAAGGTCAGACTGGCTTTTTGAAAAAAGAATGATTGTGGTGAAGTGAATTGGAAAAAGGTCCAGAGAACATGAGTGCAAATTCCACCGTGGGCTTGAGAATTTTAATTCAGTTTAAAAATATCTGGAAATAAAAAGCTGGCATCAGTCAAAGTGACCACAAAGCTTCCGGATTGTCATATAAAAAAACTGGTTCACTAACGTCGTCCACACCCACTCTGGCCCACGTGTGATTCCAGTTCCCGCACCAAGGTGCCGGACTCTTAACGGCCCCTCTGAAGAAGCCGAGCAAACCACTCGCTTGTATCAATCTCAGAGCAACTAGGGATGGGCAATAAATGCCGGCCTTGCCAATGACCTCCTTATCCCAAGAATGATTTTTTTTTATTTCTGAGAAGCCATAGTTGTGAACAGGTAGACAGAAGTGTTCATTAGTGCACGGAGGTGTCAGTTGAGGGATAATTTTCCCACTTCAAGTATTTATCCAATTCTCATTTGAAAGTTATTATTGAATCTGCTTCCACCGCCCTTTCAGGCAGTGAATTCCAGATCATAACAAATCGCTGTGTAAAACAATCTCTCACGTCGCCTCTGATTCTTTTTCCAATTACTTTAAATCTGTGTCCTTTGGTTCCTGACATTTCTGCCACTGGAAACAGTTTCTCTCTATCCACTCTATCATGATTTTGAATGCCTCTATCAAATCTCCCCTTAACGTTCACTACTCTAAGGAGAACAATCCCAGTTACTTCAGTCTCTCCACATAACTGAAGTCTTCCATCGCTGGCACCATTCTAGTAATTCTCCTCTGTACCCTCTCCGAGGCCTTGACAGCCTTCCTAAAGTGTGGTGCCCAGGATTGGCCACAATACTTCAGTTTGGGCCTGACCATATATTCCATCCATTGATCGAGTTTTTAAACCTGTATTTTTCTTCAGAGGAAGGAGAGAAAGGAGCAACATGGGGCATGAGGGCGGCATGAAGCCAAAAGGCAAGAAGCTTTATTGTTTAAGTGTATTTTCTAATTAACTAGATTTCATTTGAATGACGACTGGCGATTATTACGCGGGGGGAAGGGGGGAGGGAAGGGAGAAAGCTGATGCCGAGTAATTATCCACATGCTCAATCTAGTCGGTGTTTTTTTAAACCTGTGTTTTAGGAAGCTTTTTATTTTGTTGGCTTGAATGACCTTTTCAATGTCAACAAAATGATGATTGAGGTGTGTATTTTGCCACCTTTAAATCTTATCTGTTGGAAGACACACAGATGAGCCTAGAATTAAGTTCACACTTCACTCGAGAGGTGTCACACGGCCGAGGTACCCTCGCTGCTGAAGGTCCCGTCCAGATTTCGGCCCTCAGCCGGTGCAGTGGTCAGCAGAGTTGGAAGTACAGCCCCCCCATGCACTTTCTTTCACAAAATCAGCTTCAATGGCTGTTATTTCAGAGTGAGCTTAAATGAAGAATTCAGAAATCTACAAAGCCGGCTTCCTTCTGCTTTATTTAAAAAAACTTGAAAAAATTTGTCCAATTCAGATAGCCTTGACGGACTCCAAGACATTAAAATGTCACATGTGCTGAATTATACCGAGCACAGTAAGGTTAAGGTATAATTCCAAAGCAAGTTGCAGTGAACAGAAATCTTTATTGCAGCAAGAGTTAATATTGATAGACGATTAAGGGGAGATATACTAGGTGTTCAAAATCATAAAGGGTTTGATAGAATAAATAAGGAGAAGCTGTTTCCAGAGGCAGGAGTGTCAGTGGCCAGAGGACACAGATTTAAGATAATTGGCAAAAGAACCAGAGGGGAGATGAGATTTTTTTTTTTAAACGCGGCGAGTTGTTATTATAGAAAGTTACGGCACAGAAGGAGGCCATTCAGCCCATCATGTCCATGCCGGCCAAAAAAGAGCTATTCAGCCTAATTCCACTTTCCAGCACTTGGTCCGTATCCCTGTAAGTTACGGCACTTCAGGTGCACATTTAAATAAGTTGAGGGTTTCTGCCTCTACCACCCTTTCAGACAGTGAGTTCCAGACCCCCACCACCCTCTGGGGGGAAAAAAGTTCTCCTCAGCTCCCCTCTAATCCTTCTACCAATTACTTAAAATCTATGCCCCCGATCACTGACCCCTCTGCTAAGGGAAATACACCCTCCCTATTCACTCTATCTAGGCCAGTCATAATTTTGTACACCTCAATTAAATCTCCCCTCAGCCTCCTTTGTTCCAAAGAAAACAACCCCAGCCTATCCAATCTTTCCTCATAGCTAAAATTGTCCAGTCCTGGCAACATCCTCGTAAATCTCCTCTGTATCCTCTCTACAGGAAAGATGTGATTGCACTAATGTGGTGACCAGAACTGTACACAGTACTCAAGCTGTGGCCTAACCAATGTTTTATACAGTTCCAGCATAACCTCCCTGCTCTTATATTCTATGCCTCGACTAATAAAGGAAAGTATCCCATATGCCTTTTTAACCACCTTATCTACCTGTCCTGCCACCTTCAGGGATCTGTGGACATGCACTCCAAGGTCCCTCTCTTCTCCTACACCTCTCAGTATCCTCCCATTTATTGTGTATTCCCTTGCCTTGTTTGCCCTCCCCAAATGCATTACCTCACACTTCTCCAGATTGAATTCCGTTTGCCACTTTTCTGCCCACCTGACCAGTCCGTTGATATCTTCCTGCAGTCTACAGCTTTCCTCCTCACTATCAACCACACAGTTATGATCTGGAATCGCTGCCTGAAAGGGCGGTGGAAGCCGATTCAATAAGAACTTTCAAAAGGAAATTGGATAAATATTTGAAGGGGAAAAATGTGCACGGCTGTGGGGAAAGAGCAGGGGGTGGGACTAATTGGATAGCTCGTTCAAAGAGCCTGCTCAGAAATGATGGGCTGAACGGCCTCGTCCTGCACTATAAGATTCTAACCAGTGTTTTATAAAGGTTTAAGCATACTTTCCTTACTTTTGTACTCTGTCATTATTTATAAATCCAAGGATCCCATAAGTCTTTTTAACAGCCTTCTCAGCCTGTCCTGCTACCTTCGAGAACTAGTGCACACTCAGGTCTCCGTTCCTGCACCCTTTTAAAATTGTACCATTTCGTTTATTTTGCCTCTCCTCATTCTTCTCACCAAAATGAATCACTTCACACTTCTCTGTGTTAAATTTCATCTGCCGTGTGTCTGCCCATTTCATCAGTCTGTCTCTGTCCTCCTGAAGTCTGTTACTATCCTCCACATTGTTTACTACATTTCAGAGTTTCGTGTCAGCTGCAAAATTTGAAATTATACTCAAGTCCAGGTCATTAATATATATCAAAAAGAGCAGTGGTCCTAATGCTGACCCCTGGGGAACACCACTGTAAACTTCCCTCCAGTCTGAAAAACAACCGTTCACCACTACTCTCACCTTTCTGTCCCGTAGCCAATTTCATATCCACGCTGTCCCTTTAAACCCATGGGCTTCAATTTTGCTAACAAGTTCTGGTGGGAATGGCTGTGCGATACAAGTCTGTCCCATGCCCTTCAGAGGGAAGAACGTGGGTATGGACCAGCTTGGCCTGCCATATTTAAATCCCACCCTCTGATAACACAGTGTGCCCCCTCCCAGCGAGAGCTGAGCAGCACCAACTGAAGAAAATGAAGGATGTGGAAATTGCGTGTGTATTTCAAAATAGCAGGAAGCCAATTCAGGGTTGCAGGAGTTAAAACTTGGAAAATAGATACTGCCTTAAGACCAGGCAACAATGCAACAAACTCCATGTTGCAGCTGGAACAGCTGGCATTGTATCCTGGCAGTACGTCAATCTGTCGATAGAAATGACCTAACGAGAGCCAGGGTTGAGCAGGAACCAGACTGCTGCTCTGGTGATTCAAAAGAATGTTCTACTTTGCCGAGTCGAGCCTGGTCCTGTAACTCTACCGAACAAAAATCTATTGATCTCAGTCTTGAAAGCTCCAGTTGTCCCACCATCCACAGCCTTTTGGGAAGAGAGAATCCCACGTTTTACTTTTTATCTTAAAATCTAATGGGCAGGAAGAAGGACAGTGCACTGAAGCAACACAGTGCAGCACCAGATGATGGTTACAGAGTGGTGAAACACGGCCACATAGCCAACAATCTCGGATACCACCAACTTTCCGATGCCAATCAAATGGTTATGGAAGGTGCAGAAAGGCGGCCAGGACATTTGCTCACAGGGGAAATACGGGAGTTCAGGCAGTCATCCAGCCACTCCTGTGCATTATTTAGCTAGCCTGTTCAGAGTGGTTTTTGAGGCTGCCCGAGAGGAGGTCAGGTACTTGCTGCTTTGGCGACAGGTGGTACAAGCAACCTGAGAAAGGGGAGAAGATCACATTGAAAGAAGAATTGTGGGATGGCAATACTGGAGAAATTCGGAGTGTGCATCAACAGATAGTACTGAACAAGAACATGAGTGGAGCGTTTGGTACAAGTGTAGCCTTATTCATGATCACGCCCAGTGGCTGCTGCTTTCACAGGGAGTGGTTTGGAGAATCGGGGCTTCAAAGTTGGGAACATAGGATTTACACTTGTATCACAAGCTGAGAGATCTTCGTTGAACAATAACTTGTACTTGTATGTCTTTAATGCAGCAAAATGACCCAGTGTTTCTTGGATGGATATTGAACAAATGTTGGGAAAGAGATCGGGGAGGACAAAGTAGATTTTGAAGAGGCTACTGAAAATGGAGAGAGATCAAAACACAACACTCTCCTGTCCTTACCCAATGCCTGAGCGTACACACTTCCTGGGATTCCTGGGCAGTGAGCTGGAGCAGAAACTCTCCAAAATCCCTTCCCTGACCATGAACCTCAAGGCCAAATGTAGTGTCTCTACGGTCACCCAGTTGTGATTAGTTAATCAGCATAGACCAGACATCAGTATGTGCGGACTTGGAGACTCGCAGGCTAAACCACCCAAGGAGCATGTGTGTTTGCCAGAGTTGAGTACAGAATTATAACATAATTGATGGACCATCCCAAAAATGTTGCAAGGGTATCATTTTCCAGTTATTCACGTCGTACTATAAATAGATAATGCTCTCCTTTGCCATAGTAGTTAGACTGAAGCATAATCTTTTCACAGCAGGCATCATAGCATTGACATATCAATAGTTCTAAATATATCGCATTGCCGGTTTCAAGAGGAAACAAGTTCGTTTTAAACCTTACATCAAACATGTTTTGTGTTTATATGACAATATGTAACCTCATGAATACAAGACTTTAACAATAAAATTTGGCTTTTTTTGGGTCTCTTCCTCTTTTTAATACCCTTATGAAAACTAATTCCACAAGTAGTTTTTGCCTATATAGAACCATAGAATGTTACAACACAGAAGGCAGTCATACGGCCCATCGTACCTGTGCTGGCCGAAAGAGCTTTCCAGCTCTTGGTCCGTAGCCCTGTAGGTTACGGCATTTCAAGTGCACATCCAAGTACTTTTTAAATGAGTTGAGGGTTTCTGCCTCTACCACCTTTTCAGGCAGTGAGTTCCAGATCCCCACCACCCTCTGGGTGGAAAAATCTCAACTCCTCTCTAATCCTTCTACCAATTACTTTAAATCTATGCCCCCTGGTCACAGACCCCTCTGCTTAGTGAAATAGGTCTTTCCTATCCAATCTATCGAGGCCCCTCATAATTTTATACACCCCAATTAAATCTCCCCTCAGCTTACTCTGTTCCAAAAGAAAACAACCCCAGCCTATCCAATCTTTCCTCATAGCTAAAGTTCTCCAGTCCTGGCAACATCCTCGTAAATCTCCTCTGTACCCTCTCTAGTGCAATCACATCTTTCCTGTAATGTGGTGATCAGAACTGTACACAGTACTCCAGCTGTGGCCTAACTAGTGTTTTATACAGTTCCTGCATAACCCCCCTGCTCTTCTATTCTGTGCCTCAACATAAAGAGGAAAATATTCCATATGCCTTTTTAACCACCTTATCTACCTGTCCTGTTACCTTCAGGGATCTGTGGACATGCACTCCAAGGTCCCTCACTTCCTCTACACCTCTCAGTATCCTCCCATTTATTGTGTATTCCCTTGCCTTGTTTGCCCTCCCCAAATGCATTACCTCACACTTCTTATTTGAAAGAGGTACCCACCTAGTTCTATTCCCGTGCCCTTTCTCCTTATACCCTTTTAATTATTTATTATCCACGTCCCTTTTAATAACCATCATGGACTATGATTCCATCAGTGTTTCTCATTGGGCATTCTAACCTCTCCCTTCATTCCTTTGATGCCCTCAAAGTCTGGTTAGGATAGGATTGGACACATCTGTAATGGTCCTTGCACTCATTAAAGCCTAGCAATGCTCACTGTTCAGACCCACTTGGGTGAGATATTGAATTGCAACCAGCACCCATGGAATCCCACCCACTAAATCTACTGCCTTCGGGAGAGATGGATGAGAAAACTCAGGGCACTATTGGAGATATTAACACTGGATCTTTCTTCATCACAGCCTGTAGTCATGAAGTACACGATAAAATCATTCTTTCTGTATCTGTCAATTCTCATATTGTCTTGAGATTTCATTTCCTTCAATATGTAATTGTAGATCTTGGTTATAATCTTTACTTCAGATTTTCCCGTTGATCTAAGGACTGGCACAAAGGATTATTATCCATTACATTGAGTTAAATGCAAAACTGCTCAGGAATATTTCCAGATGCCAATTATATCTCCAGCAATATTCTTTCCACTATTACAATATGGACTGTTTTAATGGCAGAAATGAATTCTCTTCTACTCTTAAAGAATGATGTGGAGATGCCGGTGATGGACTGGGGTTGACAATTGTAAACAATTTTACAACACCAAGTTATAGTCCAGCAATTTTATTTTAAATTCACAAGCTTTCGGAGATTTTCTCCTTCCTCAGGCAAATGTTTCAAGAGCTCCTTGAAGCCTACGCATTTATACATATAGAACAATACATGGTGTTTACAGATTGCCCCTGCAACTGCCCGTTGCCAAGGCAATCACCGTGTTCAGACAGAGAGGTGTCACCTGCAGAACCCCCGAATACACATTCAACAAAAAAACAAACAGGGAAAAAAAACAGAGAAAAAAAACACAGAGAGAGGCAGAAACATCCGGAAGGCAGAGAGAGCCAGCAAATGACCCATTATATTAAAAACATGATGTGGAGATGCCGGTGATGGACTGGGGTTGACAATTGTAAACAATTTTACAACACCAAGTTATAGTCCAGCAATTTTATTTTAAATTCACAAGCTTTCGGAGGCTACCTCCTTCCTCAGGTGAACGATGCGGAAATGAAGTCCTCGAAATGAAGTCGCATTTATAATTCACAGAACAATGCTGGTGATAACAGACAGTTTTTTCAACTGCCCGTTGCCAAGGCAATCAGTGTGCAGACAGACAGGTGTTACCTGCCAGGTCTCAGAATATACAAATCACCAAAAAAAACAACAAACAAAAAAAAAAAAAAAACAGAGATAGAGAGGTAGAAACATAGAAAAGACAGCAACTGACCCGTTATATTAAAAACAGATAACATTTGTTCGCTGGTGGGGTAACGTGTAGCGTGACATGAACCCAAGATCCCGGTTGAGGCCGTCCTCATGGGTGCGGAACTTGGCTATCAATTTCTGCTCGACGATTTTGCGTTGTCGTGTGTCTCGAAGGCCGCCTTGGAGTACGCTTACCCGAAGGTCGGTGGCTGAATGTCCTTGACTGCTGAAGTGTTCCCCGACTGGGAGGGAACCCTCCTGTTTGGCGATTGTTGCGCGGTGTCCGTTCATCCGTTGTCGCAGTGTCTGCATGGTCTCGCCAATGTACCATGCTCCGGGGCATCCTTTCCTGCAACGTATGAGGTAGACAACGTTGGCCGAGTCACAGGAGTATGAACCATGCACCTGGTGGGTGGTGTCCTCTCGTGTAATGGTGGTATCTGTGTCGATGATCTGGCATGTCTTGCAGAGGTTACCGCGGCAGGGTTGTGTGGTGTCGTGTACGCTGTTCTCTTGAAAGCTGGGTAATTTGCTGCGAACGATGGTCTGTTTGAGGTTGGGTGGCTGTTTAAAGGCGAGTAGTGGAGGTGTGGGGATGGCCATAGCGAGGTGTTCGTCGTCATTGATGACATGTTGAAGGCTGCGGAGAACATGGCGTAGTTTCTCCGCTCCGGGGAAGTACTGGACGACAAAGGGTACTCTGTTGGTTGCGTCCCGTGTTAGTCTCCTGAGGAGGTCTATGCGATTTTTTGCTGTGGCCCGTCGGAACTGTCGATCGATGAGTCGAGCGTCATATCCCGTTCTTACTAGGGCGTCTTTCAGCGTCTGTAGGTGTCCATCGCGTTCCTCCTCGTCTGAGCAGACCCTGTGTATTCGCAGGGCCTGTCCATAGGGGATGGCCTCTTTGACGTGGTTAGGGTGGAAGCTGGAAAAGTGGAGCATCGTGAGGTTGTCCGTGGGCTTGCGGTAGAGTGAGGTGCTGAGGTGCCCGTCTTTGATGGAGATTCGTGTGTCCAAGAAAGAAACTGATTCTGAGGAGTAGTCCATGGTGAGCTTGATGGTGGGATGGAACTTGTTGATGTTATCGTGTAGTCTCTTCAGTGATTCCTCGCCGTGGGTCCATAGAAAGAAAATGTCGTCGATGTATCTGGTGTATAGTGTTGGTTGGAGGTCTTGTGCAGTGAAGAAGTCCTGCTCGAACTTGTGCATGAAAATGTTGGCGTATTGGGGTGCGAATTTGGTCCCCATGGCTGTTCCGTGTGTTTGGGTAAAGAACTGGTTATCGAAGGTGAAGACATTGTGATCCAGGATGAAGCGGATGAGTTGTAGGATGGCGTCCGGAGATTGGCTGTTGTTGGTGTTGAGTATTGATGCTGTCGCAGCGATGCCGTCATCGTGGGGGATACTGGTGTAGAGTGCCGAGACGTCCATCGTGGTGAGAAGTGTTCCTGGTTCAACTGGTCCGTGGGTACTGAGTTTTTGTAGGAAGTCTGTAGTGTCGCGACAGAAGCTGGGGGTTCCCTGTACGATGGGTTTCAGGATGCCCTCGATGTATCCAGAGAGGTTCTCACACAGGGTTCCGTTGCCTGATACGATAGGACGTCCAGGTGTGTTGGCTTTGTGTATCTTTGGGAGGCAGTAGAAGTCTCCCACGCGGGGATTACGTGGGATGAGAGTGCGTAGGATGCTTTGAAGGTCTGGATCGAAGGTCTTGATCAGTTTGTTGAGCACTCGGCATCACCACCAGCATCGACCAAGCTTCCCCTGGTACCACGGTTGCAACCACAGGGAAGTCTATCGTCAATTTGTCCGACCACACCCTTCAACCAGACGAAATCGAAGTTCTCAGCCGAGGGCTCAATTTCTGCCCCACTACCAAAATGGACCCCATGAGTCTCGCGGCAGACACAGAGGAATTCATCAGGAGAATGAGGCTCCGGGAATTCTACCACAAACCACAAAATTTCAGCAGCGAACCCAATGAGACAATTGACGATCCGGAACAGCAGACAGAGGGATCCGCGGTACAGCAACCGAAGAGGAAAGAGTCAAACTGGACTCCTCCAGAGGGTCACTGCCCTCAGCTGGACATGTATGCTCAAGCTGTCAGGAAATGCGTCAATGCCAGATTCATCAGCCGCACTCAGAAGACAGTCCAGAATGTCACCCGAGCACAACGCAACGCCATCAACGCTCTCAAGAACAACCGCAACATCGTCATCAAACCAGCGGACAAAGGAGGAGCCATAGTCATACAGAACAGAACGGACTATTGCAAAGAAGCATACCGACAACTGGACAACCAGGAACACTACAGACGGTTACCCGCAGACCCGACCAAAGAACACACCCACCAGCTCAACAAACTGATCAAGACCTTCGATCCAGACCTTCAAAGCATCCTACGCACTCTCATCCCACGTAATCCCCGCGTGGGAGACTTCTACTGCCTCCCAAAGATACACAAAGCCAACACACCTGGACGTCCTATCGTATCAGGCAACGGAACCCTGTGTGAGAACCTCTCTGGATACATCGAGGGCATCCTGAAACCCATCGTACAGGGAACCCCCAGCTTCTGTCGCGACACTACAGACTTCCTACAAAAACTCAGTACCCACGGACCAGTTGAACCAGGAACACTTCTCACCACGATGGACGCCTCGGCACTCTACACCAGTATCCCCCACGATGACGGCATCGCTGCGACAGCATCAATACTCAACACCAACAACAGCCAATCTCCGGACGCCATCCTACAACTCATCCGCTTCATCCTGGATCACAATGTCTTCACCTTCGATAACCAGTTCTTTACCCAAACACACGGAACAGCCATGGGGACCAAATTCGCACCCCAATACGCCAACATTTTCATGCACAAGTTCGAGCAGGACTTCTTCACTGCACAAGACCTCCAACCAACACTATACACCAGATACATCGACGACATTTTCTTTCTATGGACCCATGGCGAGGAATCACTGAAGAGACTACACGATAACATCAACAAGTTCCATCCCACCATCAAGCTCACCATGGACTACTCCTCAGAATCAGTTTCTTTCTTGGACACACGAATCTCCATCAAAGACGGGCACCTCAGCACCTCACTCTACCGCAAGCCCACGGACAACCTCACGATGCTCCACTTTTCCAGCTTCCACCCTAACCACGTCAAAGAGGCCATCCCCTATGGACAGGCCCTGCGAATACACAGGGTCTGCTCAGACGAGGAGGAACGCGATGGACACCTACAGACGCTGAAAGACGCCCTAGTAAGAACGGGATATGACGCTCGACTCATCGATCGACAGTTCCGACGGGCCACAGCAAAAAATCGCATAGACCTCCTCAGGAGACTAACACGGGACGCAACCAACAGAGTACCCTTTGTCGTCCAGTACTTCCCCGGAGCGGAGAAACTACGCCATGTTCTCCGCAGCCTTCAACATGTCATCAATGACGACGAACACCTCGCTATGGCCATCCCCACACCTCCACTACTCGCCTTTAAACAGCCACCCAACCTCAAACAGACCATCGTTTGCAGCAAATTACCCAGCTTTCAAGAGAACAGCGTACACGACACCACACAACCCTGCCGCGGTAACCTCTGCAAGACATGCCAGATCATCGACACAGATACCACCATCACACGAGAGGACACCACCCACCAGGTGCATGGTTCATACTCCTGTGACTCGGCCAACGTTGTCTACCTCATACGTTGCAGGAAAGGATGCCCCGGAGCATGGTACATTGGCGAGACCATGCAGACACTGCGACAACGGATGAACGGACACCGCGCAACAATCGCCAAACAGGAGGGTTCCCTCCCAGTCGGGGAACACTTCAGCAGTCAAGGACATTCAGCCACCGACCTTCGGGTAAGCGTACTCCAAGGCGGCCTTCGAGACACACGACAACGCAAAATCGTCGAGCAGAAATTGATAGCCAAGTTCCGCACCCATGAGGACGGCCTCAACCGGGATCTTGGGTTCATGTCACGCTACACGTTACCCCACCAGCGAACAAATGTTATCTGTTTTTAATATAATGGGTCATTTGCTGGCTCTCTCTGCCTTCCGGATGTTTCTGCCTCTCTCTGTGTTTTTTTTCTCTGTTTTTTTTCCCTGTTTGTTTTTTTGTTGAATGTGTATTCGGGGGTTCTGCAGGTGACACCTCTCTGTCTGAACACGGTGATTGCCTTGGCAACGGGCAGTTGCAGGGGCAATCTGTAAACACCATGTATTGTTCAATATGTATAAATGCGTAGGCTTCAAGGAGCTCTTGAAACATTTGCCTGAGGAAGGAGAAAATCTCCGAAAGCTTGTGAATTTAAAATAAAATTGCTGGACTATAACTTGGTGTTGTAAAATTGTTTACAACTCTTAAAGAAAGCATCATAAAGTCAACCCTTTGTGAGGTGTATCTCAAGATTGTTACTCGGTCATTCCCAGTATCATTTTTCTCTTTCATACACATGATAAAGAGCAAGATCATCGAGGTTGAAAAGAGTAGGAAAAAGAATGAGACATCAATTATTTAAACTGAATTTCACACTGAAACACATCAAAGTGCCACACACAATGAATTACTTTTTGAAGTGCAGTCACTATTGTCAGTCAGATGACACCAAGATTGAGTTTTTAAGGCCGGTAGAATGTAGGAGGAAGGAAGGACTGAGATTCAAAGTTCGGGTGCACGGGAAAAGAATGAATGATTCAAGGAGCTTTTACTCAGAGGAGCGAGTTCAGAGGCAGAAACCCTGTTTCGCTCCCTTAGTTGCACTCTATACGGTAAAAGAACAGAGTTTCAGACAGCAAACAGGATCATGTGGATCAGAGGGCTTTAAACTAAAGGGGGGGGGGGGGGAGGGGAGGGGTCAGGTGAGGGGAAATTTCAAAATCTAAAGAGAAGAGTCAAGATGATAGAGCAGTGTAACAATTTGGGAAAAATAAGCAGTGTGAGAGGAAGGGAGAGAGAGTTTAACGGTAATAATGCATCAACAAATAAAAGGTCAAAATCAGGGGAAAATGGTGAAAAATTAAAATTAAAGGCTCTTTAACTGAATGCACAAAGCATTCGTAACAAGAAAGACAAATTAATGGCACAAATAGAGATAAATGGGTTTGATCTAGTAGCCATTACAGAGACATGGTTGCAAGATGACCAAGGTTGGGAATTAAATATTTCAGGGTACTTGACGTTTCAAAAAGACAGGCAAAAATGGAAAAGGAGGGGCCGTAGCCCTGATAATAAAGGATGACACAGGACAGTAGTGAGAAAGGATCTTGGCTCAGAGGATCAGGAAATAGAATCAGTCGGGGTGGAGATAAGAAATAACAAGGTGCAGAAAACACTGGTGGGAGTAGTTTACAGGCCCCTTAACAGTAGCAATACTGTTGGACAGAGTATTAATCAAGAAATAATAGGAGCTTGTAACAAAGGTAATACAGTAATCGTGGGGAACTTTAATGTTCATATAGACTGGGCAAATCAAATTGGCAAAAGTAGTCTGGAGGACGAGTTCATGGAATGTATTCGAGACAGTTTCCTACAGCAATACGGCCTGTAATGGTGCAGAGAAGAGTAATAAGCCTGAGGATTGGGAAAGTTTTAGAAACCAGCAAAGGATGACCAAAGGGAGAAAATCGAATATGGGAGCAAACTAGCAAGAAATGTAGCAGCTCCTGCAGTCTGATTTTATAAGTATGTAAAAAGAGAGCAGCGAAAGTAAACGTGGGTCCTCAGAGGCTGAGACAAGAGAAATTATAAACGGAGAATAAGGAAATGGCAGAGATGTCAAACAAATATTTTGTATCTGTCTTCACAGTAGAAAGCACAAAAAGCATTCTAGAAATAGTAGGGAACCAAGGGGCTAATGCGGGCGAGGAATTTAAAGTAATTAATATCAGTAAAGAAAAAGTACTGGAGAAATTAAAGGGACTAAAAGCCGACAAATCCCCTGGACCTGATGGCCTACATCCGAGGGTTCTAAAAGAGGTGGCTGCAGAGATAGTGGATGCATTGATTTTGATCTTCCAAAATTCCCTAGATTCTAGAATGATCCCAGTGGATTGGAAGGTAGCAAATGTAACCCCGCTATTCAAGAAAGGAGGGAGAGAGAAAACAGGGAACTACAGGCCAGTTAGCCCGACATCAATCGTTGGGAAAATGCTGGAATCCATTATAAGGGAAGTAGTAACAGGGCACTTAGAAAATCATAATATGATTAGGCAGAGTCAACATGGTTTTATGAAAGGGAAATCGTGTTTAACAAATTTATTCGAGTTATTTGAGGATGTAACTAGCAGGGTAGATAAAGGGGAATCAGTGAATGTCGTATATTTGGATTTTCAAAAGGCATTCGATAAGGTGCCACATAAAAGGTTGCTACGCAAGATAGGGGCTCATGGGGTTGGGGTAATATATTAACATGGAGAGAGGGTTGGTTAATGGACAGAAAACAGAGAGTAGGAATAAACGGGTCATTCTCAGGTTGGCAGGCTGTAACTAGTGGGATGCCGCAAGGATCAGTGCTTGGGCCTCAGCTATTTACAATCTATATTAATGATTTAGATGAAGGGACCGAGTGTAATGTATCCAAGTTTGCTGACGATACAAAGCTAGGTGGGAAAGTAAGCTGTGAGGAGGACACAAAGGGCCCGATATTACCAGGGCGGCAGGAGGGGGTCGATTGGGCACGTGGGTAACGCGCCCGGCGAAATCAGTCTGCCCCGCGCGCAATTACAGGCTGATTGTTCTTCCGGGTTCCCCGCTGCTGATCTGCGCGGCGGGCGGGCTGCGCATGCGCAGTAAGGTCTGTCAGCTGGAGGAGCCCTATTTAAAGGGGCAGTCGTCCACTGACAGATGCTGCAACAAATAGGAAAAATTACAGCATGGAGCAGCCCACGGGGAAGGCTGCTCCCAGGTTTAATGATGCCTCACTCCAGGTCCTACTGGATGGGGTGAGGAGGAGGGGGAGGAAAGAGATCTTCCCCCCGGCAGGCGGGAGGAAGCGGCCTGCCTCTGCCACCAGGAAGGCCTGGCTCGAGGTGGCAGAGGGGGCCACCAGCACCACCAACATATCGCCCACCTGCATACAGTGCAGGAGGCGCTCCAATGACCTCAGTAGGTCAGCCAAAGTGAGTACACGTAGTCTTTCCCCTACACTCCGTCTGCCACATCACTGCCCCCACCCCACATCTCCTTCTGCACTGCCAACACTACTCTGTCACATCACCCCTCATACCCACTCAAACCTCATCCTCATCTTACCTGCACCTACTCACCTCGCCAGTACTCATCCCGCCACTACCACTCAACCCAATCCTCATACAATCTCATGGACGGCGTGGCCGGAGAGGCTGTTCGCCCTCCGAGGAGGTCATGACTGCAGCAACGGCAGCCCCCATCCGGAAGATGTACATCTGAGGGGGTCCACAAGGTAGGTACATGTGTCTGGACACCGGGGTAAGTGTGCAAGTTGGTGGATTTTGTTGTTAGGAGGAGGGTGGTGGAGGCCAAACCTTGTCCAAAGTGACAGAGTGGCCTCCTGCAATGGGTGAGGGTCTCCCCCCACCACCCCACCTGTCAAATGGACCTTTGCAGCTGCCACAGGCTGATGGCTGCAACACGTCCATTTGAACTGGGAGTGTTTCCCCCAGTACGGGAAACAGTCTCAGTCAGTTGCAAAATCCCAGCCCTGCTAAAATATCAGGTCAATCAGGTCTGTAAACAATCTGAAGTACCTGTTTAATTGCTTTAAGTGGCACCCCACTGGCTTTAATTGCCGGTGGGAGTCCCATATGCGGGGGGTGCGCGCGCATGTGAGCGCATCAGTGGGGAACCCGGAAATGGGGCAGGTTGGAGCCGGGCTCCCGACCCGCCCCGGGAATCCCTGATTTTCGCAGCACCCCCCCCACAAACGCACCCGATCGGGGGTGCGAAAATCGAGCCCAAAGAGTCTACAAAGGGATATAGACAGGTGGCAGATGGAGTATAATGTGGGGAAATGTGAGGTTATTCACTTTGGTAGGAAGAATTGAAAAACAGAATATTTTTTAAAGGGTGAGAAACTATTAAATGTTGGTGTTCAGAGGGATTTGGGTGTCCTGGTGCACGAAACACAGAAATTTAACATGCAGATGCAGCAAGCAATTAGGAAGGCAAATGATATGTTGGCTTTTATTGCAAGGAGGTTGGAGTACAAGAGCAAGGATGTCTTACTACAATTGTATTAGGGCTTTGATGAAACCTCACCTGGAGTACTGTGTGCAGTTTTGGTCTCCTTACCTAAGGATATACTTGACTTCGAGGCAGTGCAATGAAGGTTCACTGGATTGATTCCTGGGATGAGGGTTGTCCTATGAGGAGAGATTGAGTAGAATGGGCCTATACTCTCTGGAGTTTCAAAGAGGTGATTTCATTGAAACATTTAAGATTCTGAGGGGGTTTGACAGGGTAGATGATGAGAGGCTGTTTCTCCTGGCTGGAGAGTCTAGAACTAGGGGGCATAGTCTCAGGATAAGAGGTCAGACATTTAGTACTGAGATGAGGAGGAATTTCTTCACTCAGAGGGGTGTGAATCAAGAGTCAAGTCTAGCAGTAACAAGGGCACGGATGAGGGTTTCAGCAGCAGATGAGCTGAGGCAGGGGGCGGAGACGGGCGATGTTACGGAGGTGGAAGTAGGCGGTCTTGGTGATGGAGCGGATATGTGGTCGGAAGTTCATCTCAGGGTCAAATAGGATGCCAAGTTTGCGGACAGTTTGGTTCAGCCTCAGACAGCGGGCACGGAGAGAGATGGATTCGGTGGCTGGGGAACAGACTTTACAGCAGGGACCAAAGACAACGGCTTGGGTCTTCCCAGTGACCTCTGAATGACCCAAGAAGCTTCACAGCTCATGAATTACTATTGAAGTGTAGTCACTGTTTTCTAGGCAAACACAGCAGCCAATTTGCACACAGTAAGGTCCCACAAATAGCAATGAGATGAATGCAGCTAATGTTAGGGTTTTTCTGGTGGTGTTGGTTGAGGGATGAATGTTGAACAAGATACCTTGAGAAGTCCCCTGTTCCTCTTCAAAAAAAAGTGCCACAGAATCTTTCATATCGAGTTGATCAGGCAGACGGGGCCTCGGTTCAACATCTTATCGGCAAAACAGCACCCAGTGATGCAGCACTCCCTCAACACAGCTTAGATACGGGCTCAAGTCCTGGAATAGGACTTCAAACCACAAACTTCTGGTTTAGAGACAAGAATGTTACCACTGAGCCAAGAAGACAGAGAATTAAAAGAGGCAGCGTCGCCGTAAGAAGTCTGGAACTGCAGATAAAAATGACAAAAAAACATGATTGTAAAAGCTTATATTACAGCAAATGCTGCAACACAAGTTGAAATGGCAGTCGGCCAGCAGAGATTTCTAGTGGTCTGCTCTTAACTGAGCCCATTCCTGAATACCCTAATGAGGTGACCAGGCCTCATCAACAACATTGGAATTTCCAGCATTGGGTTCAAGCCAATGCCTAAAAGGCACAAAAATATCAACGTATCACCACTGCAATCAATATCAAATCCTCAGCCTCGAAAATACACACATTCATTGTTCTATTTAGATCCATAGTTTGCTGCTTTCAGCCAGACTTTGCACAACAGAAAAATGAGAATGTGAGGAAGTGAAGAGGGAACTTTCTGTATTAACTTTATTGAAAGTCCATTTTAGTAAAGCAGATACCCGTCTGAATCGTACTCTTAACGTGCCAGTACTTCACCTCCCCGATGCCTTTATGCGGAGTGTTATGAAACAGAGCTTTAAAAGGCAGAATGCCCTCAAATTCGATCCCCATCTGTGATGAATCAGCTGACAAAGGGGGAAAAGGGGAAGGAGGGAATGGGGGTGAAAGTGTGACTATTGGCCTTGGGATCGGTTGTGGGGCCAGTGGGGAGAAACCTATTGGCCAGGTTTCTCACTCCCGTTTGTATCCAGTGACCCATGACGGACAGTAAGCCAGTGAAGGGTGGTCAAGGACTGGATGGAATTGACCGTCGTGCCATTCTCCACCCCGATCAAGCCGCCTGCCAATTAGTGGACAAGTGAGGAGCAGCTACTAGGGTGAGGCTCGGGCCCACACGAGGAGAGTCAGGCGAGGAAAATCAGAACATTTTATGAAGCAATCTCCATTTCTGAACTCTTCAGATTATAAATCACTGTGAAACACAAGAACAACAACAACGCAACCCAGAACGGATTGTGTTATAAGCACAGAAGTTATCACAACTTGTTCGCCAAGCGGGCAGCTGATGCAAAAATAGTATCTGTTGTTGAACTTTCAGAAGGTTGAGATCTTTTTAAAACATCTTTTGAATGAGTTTAAAAAATGTATACACAAATGGACCGCCTGTGGCATTGCTCATGGGTCAAATAAATCCACCATTTTATGACAAAAGGAGCATTTTACCACGTAATCTACATCGTATTATTCTGATGCGGTGATGCAGCTGTGCCTTTAAATTCGCAAAGTTTAGCTGTAAACCGACACAGCTTGAGGTCAGGTACAAGGTGATGGACGTTGGCGACAGTTTGTAGATTGGCGGGTGCTGGTCAATTTCCAGCTCCAGGTCAGAGAAAAAGAACAGCAGTAAATAACTGTCTCTCCTTCTGTATTTACACATTGAAATGCGATGGATGTGCACTCAATGCAAAACCTAAGGTAGGTAGAGAGATAAGTTGAGCAAGGAGTAATTATCTATGTAAACTTCAGCACATCCAAAACTCTGCTGCCTGTATCCTAATTCGCACCATGTCCCATTCACCCATCGCCCCTGTGCTTGCTGACCTACGTCAGCTCCCGGTCTGGCAATGCCTCACTTTTAAAATTCCCATCCTTGTTTTCAAATCCCTCCATGGCCTCGCCCCTCCCTATCTCTGTAACCTCCTCCGGCCCTACAACCCTCCGAGATCTCTGCAATCCTCCAATTCTGGCCTCTTGCGCATCCCCGATTTTCATCACTCCACCATTGGCGGCCGTGCCTTCAGCGGCCTGGGCCCTAAACTCTGGAATTCCCTCCATAAACCTCTCCGCCCCTCTCTCCTCCTTAAAACCTACCTCTTTGACCAAGCATTTGGTCACCTGTCCCAATATCTCCTTATGTGGCTCGGTGTCAAATTTTGTTTGATAATCGCTCCTGTGAAGCGCCTTGGGAAGTTTTACTACGTTAAAGGCGCTATATAAATGCAAGTTGTTGTTGACCATCCATGGAGAGTGGCATTCACAGGGACTGCAGAGAATTACCTCCATAGCCTTGTCTTTATTGAGGGGTCAGCGAGGAATTCTCTAGTTTATCTTCCCTAATGAGTGTGAGTTTTTAGCCTCTCCCGGGAGATTACGTGACTCCGAGGCGGGGTGGGGGATATACGCATTGTGCTGCTTAAGGCAGTGGGCCAGTGGGTCTTTTGCTGACCACCATTTTCGTATGTTACTGTTTTGGATTTTGTTCTCATTCAATAAATAACTATTTTTACTCAATGAATCACAACAAAAATTACCAGGAGTTTTTTGTCTTGGGAATGTGCTCCTGAACATTTCCACCAGAAAATTAAAATCACGCATTCATTAAAAGGAATCCCCGCTGGTGCAGAAAAAGAGCTACAGCCTTGTGTATCCTATAAAAGCCAATCTGCGGTACAGCTGGAGGGCTTTCGAGTTGCTTATCTGCAAATACCACATGCTACACTCTGAAAACACGTGTTATTGCTAATATGGCTAATTTCCCTTCATTTGTGAGAATTTGCCATGGGTATTTGCTAAAGAGGAGAATGTATTCTAGAATTGCAGTGTCTCAGGGGGTCCGTAAAGAAAGAACTAGGTCGAGTATTGTAAAGCTTCAAAACCAGGTACAATATAACTGCTAATTCAGATCCATAGAGACTTCAGCCTCAAGGCTTCCTGCTTCTTTGCTAGTTTTCAGAACCCTTGGCTTTCCTACTCAGCTTTATACGGTCTTTCCGACCCGAGACCAGGTCTTTCCGACCCGAGACCAGGTCTTTCCGACCCGAGACCAGGTCTTTCCGACCCGAGACCAGGTCTTTCCGACCCGAGACCAGGTAAAGTGCAAACACATGGATCATGGCAGTTGTATTTTTTTGTTGAAGAAAGAAAAAAAAATCTTGCATTTATATAGCGCCTTTCACATCCACAGGACATCCCAAAGCATTTCACAACCAATGAAGTACTTTAGAAGTTGTTGTAATGTAGGGAAACATGGCAACCAATTTGCACACAGCAAGGTTCCAGGAAGAGCAGTGAGATAAATGACCAGATAATCTGTTTTAGTGATGTTGGTTGACAAATAAATGTTGGCCAGGACACCAGAAGAACTCCCTTGGTGTTCTTTGAATTGTGGCATAGGATCTGTGAGGGCGATGGGACCATGGGTTAACGTCTCATTCAAAAGACAGCATCTCAGACAGTACAGCACTCCCTCAGCACTGTACTGAAGTGTCAGCCAAGATTATGTGCTTCATTATCATAACCACTAGACGACTGTACCCATAAGAGGGCCATGATCAAGAAAACACTCCACAGCTAAAGAAAATGACTGATTATACTTTGTTCAACAAGAGTTTATGGCACTCCATAATATACAATTTGACACAATATATAAAGTTTATGGGGTTGAATTACTGCCAGGGGTTCTCCCAATCACCCACCCTAACTTGGCAGAAGATCCATGAAAATTCCGGTAAAAAGGCATAAATGGTGGAAATTAATTATATATATCTTAATATAGATGAATGCAGCATGATGGACTTGGAGGTTACAGTGCATGAGTCATTGCAAATCCCATGACCAGTGCTAGGATATATTGCCAGGACAATTAAATATTAAACACGAAACATTAGCCTTTCTTTGTACAGAGCTTTAGTCAGGTCACATCTAGAATACGGTGTCCAATTTTGGTCCCCTCGCATGGTGAGGAATATATAAGCTCTGGAAAAGGTTTCGAAGAGGGTCACTAGATTGATACATAGTTTAAGGGCAATTAGTTACCGGGACAGGAGAGCTGGGGCTTTTTACTTTGGAAAAGTGTAGATTTCAAGGGAATATGATTGAGAGCTTTAACATGAAAGTCTGTCCAAATCAATCGGCTATTCGAGCTAGATAGGTTAGGCAGGATCAGGGAACGTGAGTATAAGTTACGTGAGCATAGAAGTAGGTTAGCAGCTAAGAGGTCATTCTTTTCACAGCAAGTCCTCGACTTCTGGAATAAGTTGCCAACATGCAGTGAGTGTGAATTTGCTGCATTCAAAAGGGAGCTAGACGAGTTCACGAGAGTGACCAAGTCTCTATTTACAGAGGGTAGGTGGGTCACTGAGGGTGAGTGTCACTCACTCACTCACCCAGGTCCCCTGGAGCTTGCCCATCTTTGGTGATCAGAGAGGAAATTCCTACAGTTTGGTCTTAATTGGCCGAAGGTTCTTTCTCTGCTTTTTTGCCTTTTCGATAAGATTGTGCGGCTGTGGGTGAGGAAGGTCAGGTTGGGGGGTCATGGTGTGCAGATATTAAACCATGTCAGCACGGCACAGATTCAATGAGAGCAATTTTAACCGAACCTGCCCATCAGGAATGACGGGATCGGGTTCAACGCTGGTTTTACATTCTGCCCGATTTTACTCTCCATTAAAATCAGTAATATTGGGCGGGGTGTGAAACAGATTTCCAACCCGATCCCTGGGGTCTCCCGCCCAACGGGTTGGGGGTAATTTTAACCTAATGATCTTTTCTCTGTCCTTTTTAGTACATTGTTTAAAGAAACTCCTTCCTTGCTTTTATAGGTTTGCATTTTGAGGGCGTATTTTTGCCTTCTCTTTTTTTTAAAAAAAAACATTTCATACAGCCTTTAGACAGGCTTTTAAAAGTTATTTTGATCGATACAATGCTGTCCCCTTGGCCATTAATCTGAATTTTTGTCACAATGTAATGACAGCTGTTCTTTCCAACCTCCAGACAAAAATTCAAATAACAAACCAATAAATAAGTATGTGTCAAATATAAAATGAGTTGCCTGGGCTTCAAGGGCTGGATTGCTCAGCTTGGCCACCTCAGTAATGGGCGTTTTGTAACGTCTCAGCTTGGCCCAGTGGTAGCACGCTCGACTCTGGATCAGAAGGTTGTAGGTTCAAGTCCTGCTCCATAATCTGAGCACGTTACCTGCACTGACTCTTCAGGGCAGTACTGAGGAAGTGCTGCAGCATCGAGCACTTTTCCCAAAGAGGACCAGGGCAATCCCCCAGCATCCCTCCCTCAACCAACACCAGCGAAACAGGCTGACTGAGGAATGCTGGCCGGGATACTGGGAGAAATCCCTACTGTCTTCAAATAGTGAAACGAGATCTTTAAAAGCTCATTTATGCCCTGGAACAGACAAGGCCTTGGTTTAATGTCACATCCATAATGTTGACAGCCTTGTGTTTGTCGTTGGGAATAAATGATTCAAGAAAATATTTGCTCACACGCTGGATTCATTCTCCAGCCTTCTGGTGTTTCCTTAAAGCTTTATTAAAAGACGTTACTGACTGCCATTCTTTTATCACATCCCATTAGTACAGCCTGTAGAGAAAAACAACGCTAAACACACAGAAGTAGTGAAAAGTGTCAGGAGGCAAAAGCTCCAGAATGTTTAGCAGGTTGATGGGAGACCCGGTACTGACAGAGAGGAGGGGCCATGGGCGAAAGGTCTTGTGAAACAATGTGTAGGTGGGGGAGGAGGAAGGGCAGAACAGGAACAGAAACAAAAGAATTGCTTTGGGTAGAAAATACCAAGGGATAGAGAGGAGACAGTGGTCTAGAGCGAGAGAGAGCGAGTTTGGTGAAACCCTTTCGTGTATGTAGGAACATAGGAACAGGAGTAGGCCATTCAGCCTCTCGTGCCTGCTCCGCCATTTGATAAGATCATGGCTGATCTGTGATCTAACTCCATATACCTGCCTTTGGCCCATATCCCTTAATACCTTTGGTTGCCAAAAAGCTATCTATCTCACATTTAAATTTAGCAATTGAGCTAGTATCAATTGCCTTTTGCGGAAGAGAGTTCCAAACTTCTACCACCCTTTGTGTGTAGAAATGTTTTCTAATCTCGCTCCTGAAAGGTCTGGCTCTAATTTTTAGACTGTGCCCCCTACTCCTAAAATCCCCAACCAGTGGAAATAGTTTCTCTCTATCCACCCTATCCGTTCCCCTTAATATCTTATAAACTTCGATCAGATCACCCCTTAACCTTCTAAACTCTAGAGAATACAACCCCAATTTGTGTAATCTCTCCTCGTAACTTAACCCTTGAAGTCTGGGTATCATTCTAGTAAACCTACGCTGCACTCCCTCCAAGGCCAATATGTCCTTCCGAAGGTGCGGTGCCCAGAACTGCTCACAGTACTCCAGGTGCGGTCTAACCAGGGTTTTGTATAGCTGCAGCATAACTTCTGCCCCCTTGTACTCCAGTCCTCTAGATATAAAGGCCAGCATTCCATTAGCTGCCTTGATTATTTTCTGCACCTCTTCATGACACTTCAATGATCTACGTACCTGAACCCCTAAGTCCCTTTGGACATCCACTGTTTTTAACTTTTTACCATTTAGAAAGTACCCTGTTCTATCCTTTTTTGATCCAAAGTGGATGACCTCACATTTGTCTACATTGAATTCCATTTGCTATAGTTTTGCCCATTCATCTAATCTATCAATATCGCTTTGTAATTTTATGTTTTCATCTACACTGCTTACAATGCCACCAATCTTTGTGTCATCGGCAAACTTAGATATGAGACTTTCTATGCCTTCATCTAAGTCGATAATAAATATTGTGAATAATTGAGGCCCCAAGACAGATCCCTGCGGGACTCCACTAGTCACATCCTGCCAATGTGATCCAAATGCTGATAAAAATTATAGACTAATTATTTCCCCCTTTACAGCAGGGAATTGTTTGTAGAAATGGGAAAAGATGTCTTACTTAAACCGTCTACCTCAGAAAAGCAGGGAGAGTTAAAGCTAAATCTGTGTGATATGTATATTGGGTTGGTTTCCTGGATTTCTCTCTAAAGAAATTGACTGGAAAAAAGAACCACAGAGGATGATTTTAGCAAAAAACATTTTTGTCTCTCTCCTCCCCACCTCGCCCAGATCAGAGGGACTACACCTTGCATATTGAGGATTGATTGAACCTGTATCTCACCAATTACATCGACTCGTTCTCAACACAGTTTGATTATGGAAATTTACACATGGTGGAGACTGGGAGTTTCATTTAATCTGCTCTGTTAGAAACACCCACATTTATCGCCCAAGGCCCATGTTGTCCCACCTTAAAAGTAGCATACACTTTTCATTTCTCTTGACCATTGCTTTACCTAAATAAAATACTCTCCTCCTCCCAGTGGTTAGTTGGTATGCTATCTCACTATTTGGTAAAGCATTTAGCCATTGTAATATTAAGACTCTGAACAACTGCAAACTCACAGCTTAGAGAATAGTGGCAGGTAGCCAGACTGAACAAGTTGATAAGGTGACCCATTATATTGTTCATCTGTCCATTGTGTTCTGCCCCAGGGCACGTCCTAACTCAAGTCTCACACATGAGATTCTTGAGCCGCTGATGAGGGAAATGTAACGGAGGTGGGTTCCCATTACCTCCATCACAGTTTTTTTTTTAAATCTACGGAGTACCTTCTTCTAGGTGGGCCGCAATCAAGACTAGAGTTGCACCTACACTTACGCCACAGGGTGGGGGGCACCCTAAACCATCGGACACAAGTACTCGCCCATTGGGCATCAATCGAGTATTCAGAGCTGGTTTGCTGGAGCAGTCTGGAGTGAGGCCTGAAACTAACCCATCTGACTCAGAGGTGTAAATATTACCACCAAACCAGTGGTCACTCTGTCCGGACGAGAGTGCCCAGCTGGATATCACAGAGTATTTAGAAACCTTATTGTGGTCTCCACTCACCAGGACCGCGTGTAGTGGAGCTTGAACCGTTCATCTTCTGACTGGAAGACGGGAACAATACCATCAAGCCAAAGGCTCACTCCCAATTATATTGTCGCCAACTCTAAATCAAAATATATACCGAACCTGACGATCTTCACCAGCGTTGTGTTGGAGAAGAACATCTCAGGTTGCACACACCATCCAACCAATCTGATCCACTGAAATAGTGACCTGTACCAATCCTTGATTTACAAAGCACCCTCTGTTTTATCAGGGAATTAGTTGGCCAGTTTAGCCAGCCTGATTGACAGCCAGTACTCGCCCTCAAATAAAAGGTCACAGTGACAGGAATCATGCACCTTCTGCTTCATTTGATACCCTAAGTGAATATCTTTGACGGTGGCAGGACAAGTTGAGAAGGCTGTTAAAAAAAGATTAGGGGTCCTTATCTTTATAAATAGTGGCATGCAGTGCAAAAACAAGGAAGTTATGCTAAACCTTCATAAAACACTGGCTAGGCCCCAACTGGAGTATTGTGTCCAATTCTGGGCACCGCACTTTAGGAAGGATATCAAGGTCTTGGAGAGGGTGCAGAGAAGATTTAGTGGAATGGTACCAGGGATGAGGGACTTCAATTACATGGAGGGACTGTTCTCCTTAGAGCAGAGAAGGTTGAGAGAGATTTGATTGAGGTGTTCAAAATTATGAAGGGTTTTGATAGAGTAAATAAGGAGAAACTGTTTCCAGTGGCAGGAGAATCAGTAAGCAGAAGACACAGGATTAAGATAACTGGCAAAAGAACCCACAGGTGACACAAGGAAAAACATTTTTAAGCAGCGAGTTGTTATGATCTGGAATGCGCTGCCTGAAAGGGCGGTGGAAGCAGATTCAGTCGTGGCTTTCAAAAAGGAATTGGATAAATATTTGAAGGGAAAAAAATTGCAGGGCTACGGAGAAAGAGGAGGGGAATAGGACTTACTGGATTGCTCTTAAAGAGCCAGCACAGACTCAACGGGCCAAATGGCCTCCTTCTGTGATTCTGTGTCAGATTTGCACATTTTGTTGAATCCAGTGTGGAGTTAGAACACTAAAGGTGCTAAACAAGAATTTTGCCAGGATTCTGAACTGACCTTAATCCAACTCAGCTCTTGTTCCAAGACCAGAAACAGTTTGGTGTGCTCATCACTAAACCAGCTTCCAGGCTCCATTCCTGAATCTCACATATCTCAGGAATGTGGTCACCGCCTCCCCCCACCATACTTGCACTTCCATAGTTGGCTTAGACCCCATGCAGCCGTTCTTTCTCTACTTATGAACTATTGGAAGGAGGACTAGGTGCCGAAAAAAATAAGAAAGGTTGAATCAGATGAAAAATATTGCGGATGTACAGCAGTGGAATGTTATGACCTGCAACATAATGGGAATTCCAGATAATCAGCAAGGAAAGGGAATGGAAAAATGTAGCAGTTTGATCATTCGCTATGGAGGTAATTCCACAATACTGTGCTCCCAGCAAGGAAGCCATGGTCACAGGACGATTGGGCTAAGGGCTACAACATTGAAGCCCTGACTAGTCATCTCTGCAACCATTTGGAATGTCACACACAGACACCCTTGAAAACATTACCACTCTCAGGTGCCTTGAAATGACATTGTATATTAGTATTCGCACAAAGACTTTGCACATCCAAATGAAATTCTTTTATTCACTACTTTAACAGAGGCATTAATCCATTTCATGGATTCATGGATTAATGCCCTCTTTAAAATAGGGGACAAAGGAATGTTATACAAACACAAAGCGTGTGAATGTTAATATTTGCAGAATATAATTTAAAGGTCAGGATCTTCTCCTGAGAACGTGAAACAGATTTTCATCCCCATCCGCTGTGCCTTCACCACATGCTCTTCCAAATAGGTACAAAAATGAAGTGAAAAAAACAAAGAGAAAATGTTAAGAAATTAAAATAAATCAAGACAATCGAGAGAACTCTTATTCAAAAACTAACCTGTTTTTTTTAAAAAGGAGGTCTTTTTGATAGGACAGTGCTTCTTAATTCTCTTATAATTCTACCCAGTCCTCACCACTGATTGGACATATATTGGCCGTTCCTTCATCATCGTTGGGTCAAAATCCTGAAGCTCCTTGTCTACACAGCACTGTGGGAGCACCTTGACCACACGGACTAGGGTATCACAGCAATAATGAGCTGGACTTGGGTATAGAGGATATAGTTTCCTCTGTTTGCAGATGACACGAAACTCAGAAATGTAGTAATCAATGTGGAGGATAGTAACAGACTTCAGGAGGACGTAGACAGACTGGTGAAATAGGCAGACACACGGCAGGGAAGTGTGAAGTGATACATTTTGGTAGGAAGAATGGGGAGAGGCAATATAAACTAAATGGGACAATTTTAAAGGGGGTGCAGGAACAGAGACACCTGGGGGCATATGTACACAAATCTTTGAAGGTAGCAGGACAAGTTGAGAAGGCCGTTAATAAAGCATATCGGATCCTAGGTTTTATTAGTAGAGGCATAGAGTGCAAAAGCAAGGAAGTTATGCTAAACCTTTATGAAACACTGGTTACACCCCAACTGGAGGATTGTGTCCAATTCTGGGCACCGCACTTTAGGAAGGATGTCAAGGCCTTAGAGAGGGTGCAGAAGAGATTTACTAGAATGGTGCCAGGGATGAGGGGCATCAGTTATGTGGAGAGACTGGAGAAGCTGAGGTTGTTCTCCTTAGAACAGAGAAGGTTAAGAGGAGGTTTAATAGAGATGTTCAAAATCATGAAGAGTTTTGATAGTAAATAAGGAGAAACTTTTCCCATTGGCAGAAGGGTCGGTAACCAGAGGACACAGATTTAAGGTGATCGGCAAAAGAACCAGAGGAGAGATGAGGAAACAATTTTTATGCAGTGAGTTGCGATGATCTGGAATGAGCTGCCTGAAAGGGCAGTGGAAGCAGATTCAATAATAACTTTCAAAAGGGAATTGGATAAATACTTAGAGAAAAAATTTACAGGCCCATGAGGAAAGAGCAGGGAAATGGGACTAATTGGATAACTCTTTCAAAGAGCCGGCACAGGCTCGATGGGCCGAATGGCCTCCTTCTGTGCTGTAACTACTATGAATAAACAGCGCTGCTGAGGAAAGCAGCAAAGTGCAGGATGCCCAGGCTGGGAAAATCAACTGATTTGCCAGTTCTACAAAAAAAAATCAAGCACAGACATTGAGAAGTAAATGTTGATCACACAGAGGCTGAAGTTAGTGTAGAATTTGTGAATCCCTCCATTGGTGGTGCAGCTGACAACATCTGTCACATAATTAAATATTGTGTCTGCATGAATGTATTATTGGTCACATGATTATCAAAGACCAATCAGATCCAAGAATCACATTCTACAACAAAACCAAAAGGCAGTCATTACACTTCTACACCAAAACTGCAAGTTTAAGTTGAACTAAGTCTAACCATTTAAACATTGCATCTGGAAATGTAACTGAACCAAAATAATTAAACAAAAAGGATATTGAAGCACTGGAGAAAGTGCAGAAAAGATTTACAAGGATTGGGAGGATGGAACTATCAGGAAAGATTGAGCGGGCCAGAGTTCTTTTGACTGGAAAAAAGAACATAGGAACAGGAGGAGGCCATTCAGCCCCTCGTGCCTGCCCCGCCATTTGATAAGATCATAGCTGATCTGTGATCTAACTGATAGGTCTTTAAAATTATGACGGCGTTTAATAGTTTCTTCATGTCCACACTGTTTCCAATTATGGGTGAGTCTGGAAAAAGGAGGCATAAAATACAAGAGCCACCAACAGATCAAATAAAGAATTTAGAAGGAACTTCTTTACACAGAGTTGTGAAACAAACTGCCCAGATGGAGTGGTCGAAGCAAATGACATTGATGCATACAGAAGGGAGAAGGGAATAGGATAGTTGGCAGGGTGGAAAGAGATAATTAGAGTGGGAGGAGGCTCCTGTGGAGTATAAACACCAGCGTAGGTTCGTTGGGCCGAATGGCCTGTTTCTGTGCTGTAGATTCTATGTAGTTTAAATGTGTAATTTAAATATTCAAATTCTTACTGAAATTTTTAACTAAATTTAAGTCTTAGGCCTGTGGGTAAGTCCATCATAGGTGTAAGAGCCCAAATCAGTTTCACTTTTTTAAAAATAAAGTGTTATCCATGAGCAATGCCACAGGAGATCAACGAGTGTAAAACAGGCCAGACTGTACCTTAAGCTAAGATTTCATCGGACATTCATAAGCCACCTGGTTATAATGTCATTTGAACCTCTAGAGTCTTACCCCTCACTCCAAATTTCAACATTTCTAGATATCTGGCATCAACTATCAGCATATTAACCTACTTATTAAATAGATTCGGTTTAGGGTACTGGAGGGTATAGATTATTGCACATGGGTATTTCATCTCAGGGACCAGAATTCATATTAAAAGTTCTGTTGATGTTATTCTCGATCCACATTCTTTTGAAAAAATTATTCATTCTCAGGATGTGGGCGTCACTGGCAAGACCAGCATCTATTGCCCACTCCGACTTGCCCTTCAGAAGGTGGTGGAGAGCCTTCTGGCCGAGACCACAGCATAAAAGTACCACCAACTGGGGCAGACATCATTAGATGGCTGGGGTGCTAAATTGAAAAATGTCACACAAGTGCAGTAGGGTCTCTTCTCAGGTTAGGACTGAGGCACATTGGTGAGGCAGAGTAGAGGGACCTTTACTCTGCAGCTACTTTTGTTAAAGCATTTTCTTCCAGCAAATTGTGTCCCTTCTTCTGCAGGCATCGACTCATTGCTGGGGTATAGTTCCACAGACGCCTGCCACTCTCTAGAACCTTGCCCAAGTGAACATTCTTCATGTGTGCACCTAGATAGTGACTTTCTACAGACTATTTGACTACAGTTCATTTCCAGTATGGCTCGTTAGCAAGCAATCAGGAGCTGGAACCCTGGGTGGTTATCTCTTACCTAGCCCCTATTACCACACAAGCTGAGATGACCAACTCGACACTGAAGGAGGGCCTGCCCGATCGCCAAGATTCAGCTATTTACCATCCTAACCAGCCGATGCCATACCTGCTGTGGGAGTGCTCGATGCTCACACTGGGTGGTTGAAATACAAAATGCTCCACTCGCCACTGACATCCTTCACCAGGAGAATCAAATTCACACAAAAAAAAAATTGGAGCTCTACCTTCACCAACGTCTCTCCTGTGTTTTGGAGAGGTGACTTTGGAGGACTCAATACTAAATCTTGCAGGTTCCAAACAAAGCTGCGTACTGTGCTGGACACTGATGTCACTTGATGAGATAATAGCAGCTGTCATCAACAGAAAACAGTGAAATAATGGAGCCATTATGGTGGAACGCTACGAGTTCTTCCTGATACATTGATAGCCAAAGAGTTTAATCAGCTACAGCTGGAATTATTTTGTACTGCAGGGACTGAATTTTACAGCCACCACACTCTTCCAATGATAGTTAATAATTTGGGGACTTTAACCTTTTAAAACATTTTTTTTAAAGAGTCTTAATTTGGCGACAATGCATTGAAAATTCAGTTGCATTGATAAACAATTCTGTGAGATGCTGTTGGTAATATCCTCCAACTGGCAGAAGGCCCACAGTGTTACCTCATTGCATGCTACAGAGAGACCGAACAGCCAACAAGTGCCTTAGTTATTCCAGCTATGTCATAAACAGACAAATGTAATATCTTCCAGGCATCTCATTCTATTTTACTCCCATTGTTGACTGGACTAAGATTAAGTTGTCCACTTCACTGGTCTGATCAGATCCAGCTCAGGGATTCGTGCAAAATGGCAGCGAATCTCTTGCAGGAGGTTTTTGACCACTTTCTATTCAGCTGGAAACAAACCAATAAAAACAAACTGAAGTGGAGAAATTTGCAGGGCTATGGGGAAAGAGCAAGGGGAGTAGGTATAATTGGATAGCTCTTCAAAGAGCCGGCACAGGCACGATGGGCTGAATGGCCTTTTGTGCTGTATGATTCTATGAAGCTAGATCTGCTTTTTTGTTCCTTCACTTGTTAAATGACTAGTTACTTATAACCAGAGAGATGTAATTTCTACAAGTGGCTATGGTTTTGACAAAATTTATTTTTGTGCTGTTTGTGACCGTAGTAATAAGGTCTGAGGTCACTCAATGCTATAGTTTTCATAACCTACTGCTCTTTGATGTTCAATTCCCTTGCCCCTACTCCAGCCAGACAACCCTCCAGAGAACTCTGCGTTCCTCCAATCCTGGCCTCTTGTGCATCCCCAATTTTCTTCACCCCATCATTGGCGGCCGTGCCATCCCTAAATCTCTTCTCCTTTAAGGTACTTCTTAAAACCTATATCTTTGACCAAGCTTTTGGTCAGCTCTTCTAAGGTCCTTCTTTGGCTCGGTGTCAACGTTTGTCTGATTACACTGCTGTGAGACGCCTTGGCACGTTTTACTAAATTAAAGGAGCTTTATAATTACAAGTTGCTGGGTCAACTTTAAAACTATAAGTAAAGTTCCAAGTGTCAAGTCTTGTTGTCTGGTGCTCAAATGATGCGAGTTCTCCCTCGCCACCTTCCCCCCACCTCTCCCAGGACTTAGGACAAGAATTACATTCCGTTCTGACAATGGGTATTTGTTTCTATGGAAATTCCAGCAGTTATTTCTTAGGCAACGATGAGAATAATTATCATGTGAATTAGGAAACCTAATGTATCTCGGAGTAGAATCCTGGATTTCCGCTCGAAGGGCTCAGGACCCAATCCCAGATGTAACGTACCCTGGAGGGGACTTCCTTCTGAGGCTGTTGCTCAGCTGCACTATGGTATTGGGAGCATTCCAAATAGAAAAGGACAATTTGATGTGGTCATTACTTTCCCGACCCCGTCCCCACAACCTGTGGGTTGTACCTCCTGTCATCTAATACAGAACAGCATGCCATTGGCTACAGTCTGGAAAATTCCAGACGGTCTCACAATCCAAACCAAAAGTATAATGAGATGCAGATGGAAAGACTGAAAGCAGAGAACAAAACTGTTAAAAAAAACTGTAAAAGAACAATTTATTCTAACAGCACCATATTGCATGTGTATAGTGTTCTCCGTATTGTGACCGCAGATTATTTGAGGATGATATTGATGTGGATATTTATATATTTCATCCTAGTTCTAATATATTAATCAGATATATCCTAGGTCTTCATTCATTATTGGTGTGGATTCTAAACATTCTTGGCTAATTCTACATGCTAGTGGCTTAGTGGTACCACTCTCGCCTCGGAGTCAGAAGGTTGTGGGTTCAAGTCCCACTCCAGAGACTTGAGCACAAAATCGAGGCTGACACTCCAGTACAGTACTGAGGGAGTGCTGCACTGTCGGAGGTGCCGTCTTTTGGATGAGACTTTAAATCGAGGCCCCGTCTGCCCTCTCAGATGGACGTAAAAGATGCCGTGGCACTATTTCGAAAATGAGCGGGGGAGTTTATCTTGGTTTTCTGGGCAATATTTATCCCTCAATCATCAATAAAACAGATTATCTGGTCATTATCCCATTGCTGTTTGTGGGATCTTGCTGTGCACAAATTGGCTGCCGCATATCTTACATTACAACAGTGACTACTCTCCAAAGTACTTCATTGGTTGTAAAACTCTTTGGGATGTCCAGAGGTTATGAAAGGTCTTTTGTAAATGCAAGCCTTTCTTTTTAATTTTCTGTCTGGTTTTATATTCTAGAAGGCAGTAACTGGCTGGTTACTCTTACTATTCCTATCTAGCACTGCTAAGTTACAGGTGATTTCACATAAGATCAATATCGCCATCTTTTGAACTACTCAAATTGGCAGTGTCCCATGAGTTTTGGATGGACCTGGATGACACCCAATAACCATCGTCCAACGTAATAAACCCAATAAACTACTCTCGAAACCTCAATTAGAAGGGAATAGCGAGCTGATTTAGAACACGCACGGCAGTTTAGAATTCTTCAGCATGAGATTTTTGACAGGAGAAAATGCCCTGATTTCTGCCAGAGCGAGTATTCTGTTGGAATGATCACAGTGGCAGGAGCAGGTTGAATAAGCATCTTACGTTACAATAAATAGTCCAATTTAATGGTCTCCGACTGCTGGCTTTTTAGACTGTGGTTAGAAAATGTAAAGCTTTGCACAGTACTCATTACAAACACGCTGAGTAAGAGGAAGCAGAACAGGTACAAATATCGAACCAGGAATAATTACAAACTATAAATCCAAAACACACCAGAACATCACACAAAAAGACTACAGTAAACTCAGCAGCAGTTCTTTGAAACAAACGAAGATTTTTTAAAAACTTGAAATCATTCCCAGTCATCTGTTTCTGATTACTAAACAGATTGATTGAAATTTAAAAATACCTATAGAGATAACAAAAGCTTTATTTTTCATATATTGCATATCAAATACAAACTTATTCCTGATCATCCAAATACTGAGATGTCACCAGGTACATTTAGCAAATTGGTATAAAAACTGCCCTCAAATCAATATGCTTTAATGATGTGCATCATTCAACGCCTCGAATTATCCCACCATCAATGACCATAGAAGTTTACAGCACAGAAGGAATTAATTTGGTTCTAGTGATGTGAATCATTTTATATGAATTGTAAGTTCCTTCAGCCTGTTGCTGCTATGGTTACAATAAATAATACCACCTTCATTTATATCTTGCTTTACCACATCAAGACAGTGAATTACTTTGGTTTTTGCAGGCAAATGTGAGGCATTCAACACCAGTGTCCCACAGGCAGCAATGGGATCAACGGCTGGTTGCCCTTTTTTTGGTGGTATTGGTCGAGTGATTAGCAAATAGTCTTTTTCTTTGACATATTTCAGGGTTTTTTATATATTTTTTTTAAAACTCATTATTCCATAGGAAGGATCAGGAGAGTTACTTTTCCATGTTGTGTTTTAAAAGCATAGAGCATTCACACAAGTTGAAAAAAGGCTCTGAAATGATATGTAGCTTAGATTCTAATAAGAGAGCTTTGATGTTAGTTTCCCATAGACTGTAAATAATAAGCAATTTGTTAACTTGTCTCAGCATTTGATAAATATCTCACACCCATTGCGTTGGAAAGACTTTGATCCATTATTGGCAGTGAGTATTGGAAGATAAAACGGAGAGAGGCTGAGACACAAGCTGTCAAGTAAGTTAGAAATGCCAGAAGTCGGTTAGAAGCAATCTTCAGTCAAATAAGATGACCCTTGATGTGGGAAAGTGTGGCATGTTCTTTATTTTGTATTATTGCACAAAGGTAAGTTGCATTGATTGAATTAGATGAGGTCCATCATTAAGTGAGTGTGATCATAACTGCTGTTCTGTATGTTAACCTTACTGTGAAATAAAGCAGCTTATAGATTGGAATAAAAGCCTCGTCTCACCAAACGTTTGTTCAGTCTGCCTTCAGAGAGATTGAAGTAGATATGAAAGACAAATATCCGGTTCAGGTCACAAGAAGATACTATTGCTACACCTCTGGTTATTCCATCTTACAAGTAGATGTAGGGCCGAACGCGTTAACTCTCAACAGTAAGACACTCGGACAACGGGCCGACACAACTAAACCCAAAAAGACAGATCTATGACAGAACTGAATTTGTAACACCTCCTACTATTGGTAAATGATGTTACCAAGGCCTAATGCCAATAGCATTTCAGCGTCTCCAATGGGTACATTTCTTGAATTTCTAAAATAACTTTTCAGTTCATAAGATAATCTGCTGTCCGAGCAGAGAATGCAGTCACTTAAAGCTCACTGGTTAAAGTGACTTCCCATTGACAGGAATTCTCCACACTGGAAGGGACCTGAGCTAATCATCTCATCAAAGCTATATCACATTTCAAATGTTTCTTGTGCATATGGAAGTAGATTTCCTGATTGAGAGTTCCTTTTTAAGTCCCTTATGCAGCAGCCCGTTAACATTGGACTCCCATCCTACTGGGTCACCGGGTCGCACCCTGACCGCCAACTGACACTCAAACTTCTCTACCTTCAATGAGAAAGTTTCAGTAATTCTTGAGCTCGTTTACTGAATGCTGCTCAGAGCTGGAGCCAGAAGGGAATAGGGTTAGATGTACTAGGGAGGGAGGAGGCTCATGTCGAGCATAAACACTGGCATGGACCTGTTGGGCCGAATGGCCTATTTCTGCTGTACATTCCATGTAAACTGACAGGACCAAACCTGCCTCACAGAAGTAACCTCATGATGAGGTGTGGCATAAATCAGTCCACACTGTCCCTGCCTCTTGGTTGAAAGAGACACAGTAGCAAGAGAGATTAGCAGACGTCCTCTAAACATAGAACGCAGTGTAAAATAGAACTCATCTTTTTCATGCTCAGTAGCGTTCCTTAGTAACATCTATTAAAAAGGACCAATCAACAGTGTCTTAATTTTAATTTTGCCAACGATAATATCAAAACATAATGGGCTCAACTTTCCTCTTTTTTTTAAATACATAAATCGGCATTATTATATCTTTGTGGAGACTCGAAGTTTTTCCCACTAGTGTACACAACATATATACCAACAATATACCCTGAAGGTTATTGATAGAAGTTACTTAAGTTAATTCGGAGCAAGTCAGTATTAATAACAAGATGGTTGAGTTTATTTTGCCCATAACAGGAATGCCAGTTACACCTCTTAAAAACATGTTTCTTAAAAATGATTTTTTTTTTGAAAAGGTGGAAAATGTAAGGGTTTTTTTGCAATCTTTGCAACCAGTGTCAGCACCAAAAAATGCCAGGTCACGTACAAGGTGGATCAGAGTCACAAAGCTCTTGTACCCCACGTGACAACTCATACTCCAGACGCAGAATAACACCCCCTGCTGCCACGCAGTGATTTCCTTTCTGACACCAACCATCCAGACAGTCTCTCAGATTGCAGATTGCAGATTGCAAATCTAACAGCATATGTTTCGAGACAAGGTAGAGAGCGATGTTCCCCCACTTTACACTCAATATATTTCTTAGTGGCCATTTATACCAAATTGTTGAAGCTTTCATGCTGTGCTCTTGAAACTGTCCAAACTAATTTCATCAAACTTTCTGTTAAGTTAGCAGTGAGCCATTTTTTGTCAATGATGTGCGACTTCTGACAGGGCCGAGGTCGCAATTGCTTTATTTTTAAAAAAGGTACAATTCATTCATTTTTTTTGATTAAAAAAGTCCGGTGTGCCGCAGTAAACAGACCCCCCCCCACAGTAAACAGCCCCCCCCCCACAGTAAACAGCCCCCCCCCCACACACGGTAAACAGCCCCCCCCCCACACACGGTAAACAGCCCCCCCCCCCACACACGGTAAACAGCCCCCCCCCCCCACACACGGTAAACAGCCCCCCCCCCACAGTAAACAGCCCCCCCCACACACAGTAAACAGACCCCCCCCACACGGTAAACAGCCCCCCCCCCCACAGTAAACAGCCCCCCCCACACACGGTAAACAGCCCCCCCCCCACAGTAAACAGCCCCCCCCCCCCACAGTAAACAGCCCCCCCCACACACAGTAAACAGACCCCCCCCACACGGTAAACAGCCCCCCCCCCCACAGTAAACAGCCCCCCCCACACACGGTAAACAGCCCCCCACCCCACAGTAAACAGCCCCCCCCACACACGGTAAACAGCCCCCCACCCCACACACGGTAAACAGCCCCCCCCCCCACACACGGTAAACAGCCCCCCCCCCACACGGTAAACAGCCCCCCCCCCACACGGTAAACAGCCCCCCCCCCACAGTAAACAGCCCCCCCCACACACAGTAAACAGACCCCCCCACACACAGTAAACAGCCCCCCACACACACAGTAAACAGCCCCCCCCCCCACAGTAAACAGACCCCCCCACACACAGTAAACAGCCCCCCCCCACACACAGTAAACAGCCCCCCCCCCACAGTAAACAGCCCCCCCCCCCCACACACACAGTAAACAGCCCCCCCCCACACAGTAAACAGCCCCCCCCCACACAGTAAACAGACCCCCCCCACACAGTAAACAGACCCCCCCCCCCCACACACACAGTAAACAGCACCCCCCCACACAGTAAACAGCCCCCCCCCACAGTAAACAGCCCCCCCCACACAGTAAACAGCCCCCCCCCCACAGTAAACAGCCCCCCCCACACAGTAAACAGCCCCCCCCCCACAGTAAACAGCCCCCCCCACACAGTAAACAGCCCCCCCCCCACAGTAAACAGCCCCCCCCCACAGTAAACAGCCCCCCCCACACAGTAAACAGCCCCCCCCCCACAGTAAACAGCCCCCCCCACACAGTAAACAGCCCCCCCCCACACAGTAAACAGCCCCCCCCCCACAGTAAACAGCCCCCCCCCCACAGTAAACAGCCCCCCCCCCACAGTAAACAGCCCCCCCCACACACACAGTAAACAGCCCCCCCCCCACAGTAAACAGCCCCCCCCCCACAGTAAACAGCCCCCCCCACACACACAGTAAACAGACCCCCCCCCACAGTAAACAGCCCCCCCCCCACAGTAAACAGCCCCCCCCCACACACACACAGTAAACAGCCCCCCCCCCCAACACACACAGTAAACAGCCCCCCCCCCCACACACACGGTAAACAGACCCCCCCCCCCAACACACACAGTAAACAGCCCCCCCCCAACACACACAGTAAACAGCCCCCCCCCCACACACACAGTAAACAGCCCCCCCCCCCACACACACGGTAAACAGACCCCCCCCCCAACACACACAGTAAACAGCCCCCCCCCAACACACACAGTAAACAGCCCCCCCCCCACACACACAGTAAACAGCCCCCCCCCCCCAACACACACAGTAAACAGCCCCCCCCCCCCAACACACACAGTAAACAGACCCCCCCCCCCAACACACACAGTAAACAGCCCCCCCCCAACACACACAGTAAACAGCCCCCCCCCCACACACACAGTAAACAGCCCCCCCCCACACACACACAGTAAACAGCCCCCCCCCCCCAACACACACAGTAAACAGCCCCCCCCCCCACACACACGGTAAACAGACCCCCCCCCCCCAACACACACAGTAAACAGCCCCCCCCCAACACACACGGTAAACAGACCCCCCCCCCCCAACACACACAGTAAACAGCCCCCCCCCAACACACACAGTAAACAGCCCCCCCCCCAACACACACAGTAAACAGCCCCCCCCCCCACACACACGGTAAACAGACCCCCCCCCCCAACACACACAGTAAACAGCCCCCCCCCAACACACACAGTAAACAGCCCCCCCCCCACACACACAGTAAACAGCCCCCCCCCAACACACACAGTAAACAGCCCCCCCCCACACACACAGTAAACAGCCCCCCCCCCACACACACAGTAAACAGCCCCCCCCCCACACACACAGTAAACAGCCCCCCCCCCACACACACAGTAAACAGCCCCCCCCCCACACACACAGTAAACAGCCCCCCCCCCACACACACAGTAAACAGCCCCCCCCCCCCACACACACGGTAAACAGGCCCCCCCCCCACACACACGGTAAACAGGCCCCCCCCACACACACACGGTAAACAGGCCCCCCCCACACACACGGTAAACAGGCCCCCCCCACACACACGGTAAACAGCCCCCCCCCCCCACCACACACAGGAAACAGCCCCCCCCCCAGCCTCATTCTCTATTGAATGCGGCTATATTTTAACGTTGGAGTTAATGTCGGATAATATTACGGGTGGGAATTGAAGGACCAGCTGGTCTCCGTGAGCATCGCTCGCACTCAAATCAGGAGGTTGTGGGTTAAAATCTCATCTCAGCATTTGACCACAACCACTTGTATTTATATCGCGCCTTCAACATAGGAAAACGTCCCAAGACGCTTCACAGGAGCGATTATCAAACAATATTTGACACCGAGCCACATAAGGAGATATTAGGACAGGCTTAGTCATGGAGACAGGTTTTAAGGGGCATCTTAAAAGGAGGAGAGAGAGAGGGGGGTTTAGGGAGGGAATTCCAGAGCTTAGGGCCCAGACAGCTGAAAACACGGCCGCCAATGGTGGAGCGATTAAAACCAGGGATGTGCAAGAGGCCAGAATTGGAGGAGTGCAGAGATCTCGGAGGGTTGCAGGAGGTTACAGAGATAGGGGGGTGGGACATGGAGGGATTTGAAAACAAGGGTGAGAATTTTAAAATTGAGGTGTTGCCAGACCGGGAGCCAGTGTAGGTCAGCGAGCACTTCAGTGCCGTACTCAGGAACTGCTACAAGGCCAGAACCATCTTTTGATGGAGGCATTCAGGCCCCATCTACCCGCTCAGGTGGACATACGAGAAATAAGGAAGAGCAGGTGACAGAAGTGTTAGTGAGGGATCACTTTGGGACCAGTGATCATAATTCCATTAGTTTTAAGATAGCTATGGAGAATGATAGGTCTGGCCCAAAAGTTAAAATTCTAAATTGGGGAAAGGCCAATTTTGATGGTATTAGACAGGAACTTTCAGAAGTTGATTGGGAGAGTCTGTTGGCAGGCAAAGGGACGTCTGGTAAGTGGGAGGCTTTCAAAAGTGTGTTAACCAGGGTTCAGGGTAAGCACATTCCTTATAAAGTGAAGGGCAAGGCTGGTAGAAGTAGGGAACCTTGGATGACTCGGGAGATTGAGGCCCTAGTCAGAAAGAAGAAGGAGGCATATGACATGCATAGGCAGCTGGGATCAAGTGGATCCCTTGAAGAGTATAGAGATTGCCGGAGTCGAGTTAAGAGAGAAATCAGGAGGGCAAAAAGGGGACATGAGATTGCTTTGGCAGATAAGGCAAAGGACAATCCAAAGAGCTTCTACAAATACATAAAGGGCAAAAGAGTAACTAGGGAGAGAGTAGGGCCTCTTAAGGATCAACAAGGTCATCTATGTGCGGAACCACAAGAGATGGGTGAGATCCTGAATGAATATTTCACATCGGTATTTACGGTTGAGAAAGGCATGGATGTTAGGGAACTTGGGGAAATAAATAGTGATGTCTTGAGGAGTGTACATATTACAGAGAGGGAGGTGCTGGAAGTCTTAACGCGCATCAAGGTAGATAAATCTCCGGGACCTGATGAAATGTATCCCAGGAAGTTATGGGAGGTTAGGGAGGAAATTGCGGGTCCCCTAGCAGAGATACTTGAATCATTGACAACTACAGGTGAGGTGCCTGAAGATTGGAGGGTAGCAAATGTTGTGCCTTTGTTTAAGAAGGGCGGCAGGGAAAAGCCTGGGAACTACAGACCGGTGAGCCTGACATCTGTAGTGGGTAAGTTGTTAGAGGGTATTCTGAGGGACAGGATCTACAGGCATTTGGAGAGGCAGGGACTGATTAGGAACAGTCAGCATGGTTTTGTGAGAGGAAAATCATGTCTCACAGATTTGATTGAGTTTTTGAAGGGGTAACCAAGAAGATAGATGAGGGCTGTGCAGTAGACGTGGTCTACATGGACTTTAGCAAAGCCTTTGACAAGGTACCGCATGGTAGGTTGTTACATAAGGTTAAATCTCATGGGATCCAAGGTGAGGTAGCCAATTGGATACAAAATTGGATTGACGACAGAAGACAGAGGGTGGTTGTAGAGGGTTGTTTTTCAAACTGGAGGCCTGTGACCAGCGGTGTGCCTCAGGGATCGGTGCTGGGTCCGCTGTTATTTGTTATTTATATTAATGATTTGGATGAGAATTTAGGAGGCATGGTTGGTAAGTTTGCAGATGACACCAAGATTGGTGGCATTGTGGACAGTGAAGAAGGTTATCTAGAATTGCAACGGGATCTTGATAAATTGGGCCAGTGGGCCGATGAATGGCAGATGGAGTTTAATTTAGATAAATGTGAGGTGATGCATTTTGGGAGATCGAATCGGGCCAGGACCTACTCCGTTAATGGTAGGGCGTTGGGGAGAGTTATAGAACAAAGAGATCTAGGAGTACAGGTTCATAGCTCCTTGAAAGTGGAGTCACAGGTGGATAGGGTGGTGAAGAAGGCATTCGGCATGCTTGGTTTCATTGGTCAGAACATTGAATACAGGAGTTGGGATGTCTTATTGAAGTTGTACAAGACATTAGTAAGGCCACACTTGGTATACTGTGTACAGTTCTGGTCACCCTATTATAGAAAGGATATTATTAAACTAGAAAGAGTGCAGAAAAGATTTACTAGGATGCTACCGGGACTTGATGGTTTGACTTATAGGGAGAGGTTGGATAGGCTGAGACTTTATTCCCTGGAGAGTAGGAGGTTAAGGGGTGATCTTATAGAAGTCTATAAAATAATGAGGGGCATAGATAAGGTAGATAGTCAAAATCTTTTCCCAAAGGTAGGGGAGTCTATAACGAGGGGGCATAGATTTAAGGTGAGAGGGGAGAGATACAAAAGGGTCCAGAGGGGCAATTTTTTCACTCAAAGGGTGGTGAGTGTCTGGAACGAGCTGCCAGAGGCAGTAGTAGAGGCGGGTACAATTTTGTCTTTTAAAAAGCATTTGGACAGTTACATGGGTAAGATGGGTATAGAGGGATATGGGCCAAGTGCAGGCAATTGGGACTAGCTTAGTGGTATAAACTGGGCGACATGGACATGTTGGGCCGAAGGGCCTGTTTCCATGTTGTAACTTCTATGATTCTATGATTCTATAAAGGCACAATTTGAAGAGGAGGAAGGAGTTCTCCTGATAGTCTGGCCAAAATTCAACCCTCAACCAACACAATCAAAAACAGTTTGAAGATTGTGCCACCTAAACATATTTTTGCAATCTGTATCCATTCCCAGTTAACTAAACACTTGATATTTAGCGCCTAACCTCAAGTACATTTCGTAAGGTGAAGAGGAAGTTGGGATGGAAGCTGGAAGTCAATGTTTGATCTTTGTGGGCCCGATGAGTAAACAGTTTTGACCTTCCCTCAACATGGTGTCATAAATCTCAAGAAACTCTTACAATCGAACAAGTTCCAATTTATTCCGTAAATCTCTTGCCAAGGTTTATGTTTCCATTGACAGTGCAAATATTCTGAACATTCCACACTTATATTAGCACTGCAGTGTAGGTCAATTTGAGCACATGGCACAGCAGATCTAAACACAGCTTAAATACAGTTCAAACCAATCTAGCAACAAACGAGAGCTGGAACCCCAAGCTGTGCGGTAAATTAGTGTACTGACTTGATGTGCTATCGGCCAGTTCGACACGAGCTGCCGTCCACAATGTCTGTTTAGCCTGGATCGGAGGCAAAGTTCATTCCCGGGGGGACGGCGAAAAGGGGGGGAAATAAGAGGAAAAATCAGAAGGCGGGTTAATCAATTCTGCCCCTCGTACACCTCCGAATAGCCAGCTGAGGACAAGTCACCTGACCATCCTCTTGGTTGGAGGGATGATTGAGGGACTACGGAGGTGACAGGAGCTTAACCAAATGAGGGGAGGAGAGACTTTACAGCAAAATTCTACTTGGCATTATTTGATATTCAAATATCATGCAAGAATACCAAGAAAGATTTGCATTTATATAGCACCTTTCTCGACCTCAGAACGTCCCAAAGCACTTTACAGCCAATGATTACTTTTGAAGTTTAGTCACTGTTGTAATGTAGGAAACGTGGCAGCCAATTTGTGCACAGCAAGATCCCACAAACAGCAATGTGATAATGACCAGATAATCTGTTTTAGTGATGTTGGCTGAGGGATAAATCTTGGCCAGGACACGGGGAAGAACTCCCCTGCTCTTCCTCTAATAGTGATTGGGGATCTTATACGGCCACTTGAGAGGACAGACTCATTGTCTCATCCGAAAGACGGCACCTTTGACTGTACAGCACTCCCTCAGTACTGCATTGAGAGTGACAGCTTAGATTTTGTGCTCAAGCCTCTGGAGTGGGACTTAAACCCACAACCGACTGACTCAGAAACAGCTGCTCACTGAGCCACAACTGGACACCATTGTGAGAATGGAGAGTTGTGACTAAGAATGATGCCCAGATACATGGGCCTCGACAATTTGGTGGCTTGGTGGGTGGGGTACTGGGATGAGTAGCGATGGTCGATCGGGCTGTACTGATGGCTGGGCGGCGATCAGTGGCCCGGGGCGGGGGGGCGGTGGCTCATGTTCTTTTAATGTGTGGTCGGAAGGACCCTCATGCTCCTCCTGCCTCCACATTCAGCTATGGCAGGGGGTGGGGTCTTCCTGCCAGTTAGCACCATGTTGTGCTGCGTGAATTCAGCATGTAGCAAGAGAACTGCTGGGCATTCGAAAATCGAAAACGGGTCCTGCAAGACTCGCGGGACCCTAATTTAAATAAGTTACTCTGCACTTTAAACGTTGCCATCGTGCGTTCCTGCCGCCAGCGCATCTCCCTGATCCAATCGGAAACGTACACTTGCTTCCTGCCCATCTGATTGGGAGCTGAGGAGAGCGTTTCGCACGCAATAAAAGGGCAGGGAAGCAACCAAATCGCTGCGCCTTGAATCTTCATAAAATCAATCCATACAAAAACAGTAGAACACAGCTTTACCTCAGTGGGTGAAGGCACTGCCTGGTGGAGCATTGAGCAATGCAGACTAGAAAGTCCAGGTTCCGTTTGTAACATGTGCTGAGTTAACTATTTACAACTTAAACCACAACTCGGGGGTGGGAGGGGGGGGGGGCAATAATTGGCCTCTGACCGAAGTGATAACTTGCCCAGTGACAGCATTCTCATCTCTAAAGTCAGAATTTGAGCACAGAATCTAGTTTGACACTACAGTGCTAAAGAAGTTCGACGTAATTGGGGCATCATCTTTTCGATGAGACGTTAAGCCAAGATCTCATTTGCCTGTTCCGCTGGATGGCAATATTTGAAGGGCGGCAGAACATTCGCCTGGTGCCAAAACTATCAAAGATTATTTGATCATTTATCCTATTTGTTGTGCGTGGGACTTCTCGGTGGATGTTTGCCTACATGACAGCAGTGACTACACTACAAAAGTAATCAATTGGCATGAAGCACTTTGGAGTGGCCCAAGGCCGTGAGAGATGCTTTATAAATGCATGGTCGCTCTTAAGTGCTCCTCAGCTAAAGGAGAAGGAAAAAGAAATCAGCTGGGATTCCCATTCCAGATTGCTGTCTGGTGACCATGCGAGAAAATGCAGGTGTGGGGATGTCAGCCGAGGACCACATCGCACTCAGTCCCAATGCTTCTCCACAGGTACCAGCCTGCTGACTCTCCCGAGCAAAATTTACCCAATACGCAGTCACCAAACCCTCCCGAGATTAAATTGCTGACTGAGATTTTTACATTGTATAAAATATACTGCAGAGAATATCAACATGTCATCTTTACAGAGCAGATCTGTAAAGATGAACTAACATCAGTTGGAGTTGTCTCAGTTAGTTAGTAAAAATTTAACTAAAAATAGCTGGAAGAGGGTCCAGAGACAGCAATTAAAATGTAGCAAAAAAAATATTTATTCTGAAGTTAGCATCTGGGAGGTTAATTCACAATCATGCAATAGTTAGTGCAGATTAATCATTTTATAGCGAGAGTAAATTGAGTGCCAGATAAATCAATCATTTGAAGTGCCTGTCCTGAACCTTCAAGGTCCTGGGTTCACTCAACCTTTAATCCTTCAGGAGGTGGATAAAACGAGTACCGTATCTGAGGACGGCCCGGGAGAAAGCACAGACTCTGCACAGTACTCGCCTCACCATCTGTGCTTGAATATTTCTGGCTCTGCTCAGCAATGAAAGTGGGGATCGCAGTGACACAGAGCCCACCACAGACATTCATGCCTCACAAAAACTGACTGCCGTGTTTCCATGAGGGACGCTGGCTGCGCTGTTCAATGAAGAATTTATCCCAGAAGTAAGCAGGAGAACATTGAAGGGGGAACACAGTGAAGACAGACTTGCATTTCTACCACCTCATCATAGCTCTCAGAAATGTTAAACACAATAAATTACTTTGAGGTGCAGTGACTCTTGTGGGTAAATGAGGTAGTGATTTCACAAAATTAAAGATTCAGTAATGACCAGTTAATCTGATTTTGGTAGCGTTAATTGATGGCAGTGTCTTGGCTAGGACAGTGGCAAAATTCCCTGCTCTTTATCAAATGGAGCAATGGGATCTTTACTGTCTGCTTGATGATGCCTCGTTGTAGTGTGTCCGAGACCCTGACTCTCTATCCCTGACCCGCACCATCCTAGCTGTCTCCCATGAGCGCAAGGTGCTGCCCGTCTTCGGTTTCAGCCAATCATTCCACACTGGAATCGCCCCATAGCTGGCTGATTTGGCGCCTGAAATGCCAACTTAAGTAACAGTTCAAGAAAGAAAGAAACTGCAAGCAAAGGCACTCAACATTTATAAGGTAAGTGCAGTAACATCTGCAAACTGCAACAATCAAATGTCGTGCGATCAAACCTTCAGGAATACATTCAACCAGTGACGGCTACCCTGAATGGCAGCCTGGCTTATAGGAACATAAAAAAATAGGAGCAGGAGTAGGCCATACGGCCCCTCAAGTCTGCTCCACCATTCAATAAGATCATGGCTAATTTTTGACCTCAACTCCACTTTCCCACCCGATCCCCATATCCCTTGATTCCCCCTAGAATCCAAAAATCTATCAATTTCAGTCTTGAATGTCCGACCCCTTATCCTGCGACGATGCCCCCTAGTTCTAGACAGGCGAAACAATCTCTCAGCATCTACCCTGTCAAGCCCCCTCATAATCTTACATGTTTCAATGAGATCACCTCTCATTCTTCTAAACCCCAGCTACTACTGATCAATCTTTTGTTTCTTTACCTGTCCAATTACCACCCTCCTTGCCTTGCACCATCATCCCTTTTGTCATTAGATAAATTTAAAACAGAAATAGACAGTTTCCTAGAAGTAAAGGGAATTAGGGGTTATGGGGAGCGGGCAGGAAATTGGACATGAAGCTGAGTTCGGATCGGTCAATGCCCTGTGGGTGGCGGAGAGGGCCCAGGGGCTATGTGGCCGGGTCCTGCTCCGACTTCTTGTGTTCTTTAGATTTGTGGTTGGGATCAGATCAGCCATGATCTTATTGAATGGCGGAGCAGGCTCGAGGGGCCGATTGGCCTACTCCTGCTCCAATTTCTTATGTTCTTATGTTCTTAATCACAGCCCTCAACCCTATCACAGACCTTCCCTTTTGTTCTTTCCTCCCCTCCCTCCCCCGGCTCTGTACTTGTTCAAAAACTTTAACTCTTATCATCTTCCAGTTCTGATGAAAGGTCTTCGACCTGAAACATTAACTCAGTTTCTTTCTCCACAGATGCTGCCGGACTCGCTGAGCTTCTCCAACGTTTTCTGTTTTTATAGCATGAAATCATTTCCTGTCCTTGAACTGAACTCGTGCTGACCAGACAAGATCGGATGTTGACAGACACTTCGAGGGGTTAACGGCTCTGTCCACAACACTTTTAATCTCTAACCTGAAGAAAATCTGAGTACACGCTTGAAGTTAGTAGAAATCTAGATGCAGCAGGATAAATTTGATTCTCTATGATTTCACAATTATTTGCCAATGTAAATCAAATAAGCTGACACACAGTGATGACTCAGTACATTCAGCCAAGTTTAAAAGGGTACTGAATAATCACATCCGGCTTAAAGTCTGCAGAAAATGTCAGGACATCAACTCTTTTACTGGAGTCCAGCTCTACAGGCCCTGTAGTGTCCATCATTCACAGTGAATGTCAGCAAACTATCCAACTGCAAGGGGCATCACAGACCTCCCAATCTTTTCCTTGTCTCCCCATCGCTGTAACCTCCTCCAGCCCTACAACCCTCTGCGAACTCTGTGTGCCTCCAATTCTGGCCTCTTGTGCATCCCCGATTTCCTTCTCTGCACCACTGGCAACCATGCCTTCAGCTGTCCGAGCCCTAAGCTCTGGAATTCTCTCCCTCCTCCTTTAAGATACTCCTTAAAACCTGCCTCTTCAACAAAGCATGTGTCACCTGTCCTAATATCTCCCTACGTGGCTCGCTGTTAAATTTTGTTTGATAATGTTCCTGTGAAGCACCTTGGGATGTTTTACTACGTTGAACACTCAAAGTCAAAGCTTATGGTCTCATGGAATCAGTAGAGACACTGAAGACAACATGGTGTCAGCATCCTGAAATGTTATCACATTCAAAGGGCATTTTTTTCCCTCCAGTTGTAATAACAGTGAATAAAATTGGACGACTGATAAATCATAAAGGGAGTGGGAGGCTCCTAAAGATGTCGGGACTCTCAATTTGCCCGGGAGAGGACGGCGCCCCGAGTCAGGGCGAGGACGGCGCCCGGGCTCAGCTGTGATCAAGTTGCCTCCTGAAGAATGGTTCAATATAAGAGGAATGGCTGACTGGGTAATTGGTACTGGAGGCCTCACCGGTTCAGAGTGACTGGATTCCGCAATGGAAAATATGGCAAGAAAATGGGGGTGGGGAATAACTGTTCACTGATGCAGCCATCCTGGATGAACACTAAAGAGCCGAACTGTATCTAGCGTACCCGAAGAAAAATGTATTTACTCCTTTTTCACCACAATTGTGTCCCCACAGCTCCTCCTCTCTGAGGGTAGAGTTTGTTGCATTAGGTAAACGGACGTCCTCAAGTATCTCACTCAAATGGACGTTCTTTACATGTAGGACTGGACAGTGAAGGACTGATTTTCTGACCATGTGCTGCCCGGAGGGCCCTCACCCACCAGCCCTGGGTATCTTGGAAAAGTGGGTGTTTGCTCACAATTTTCCATTTGTTGAAATCAATGGACTTGATGGTGAAGCTCCCTCCCTGCTGAGTGCATGTTGTGGGGGGGGGGGGAGGGGGGGAAACATCAGCCCCCAGTATCATCGGCCCTTTCAGAGCCACATTCTGCCCTCACCCATTCTTTCCAACAGGGAGTCGGACCCTTTGCCGATTTTCCCCTCCGGAACGGAGGTACAGCACGCTCTCAACAACTCCCCGGCCGAGGTCAGCTCACTCGATCAAAACTGGGACCTTTTCGAGACCAGATGGGTCCACTATACATCACCTCAACCAACTGAGCTCAACACTCAGCTTTAAAAAAAGGGGCACCGTCTTCAGGAAAAACTATTTGACAAACTTATTAAGTTCCTGCTGCCGATTTGTTCTCCCTCTTCAAGGTGGATAAGTGATTTATTTTTTTTTTACAAGCTCTTTGAGGTGCTCTGCTGTGAAAGGCTCTTTATGGGTCCCTTCGAGGCTGAGACAGGAGAAATTATAATGGAGAATAAGGAAATGGCAGAGACACTGAACTGATATTTTGTATCTGTCTTCACAGTAGAAGACACAAAAAACATACTGGAAATAGTGGGGAACCAAAGGGGTAAATGAGAGTGAGGAACTTAAAGAAATTAATACCAGTAAAGAAAAAATACCAGAGAAATTAAAGGGACTAAAAGCCGACAAATCCCCTGGACCTGATGACCTACATCCGAGGGTTCTAAAAGAGGTGGCTGCAGAGATAGTGGATGCATTGGTTGTGATCTTCCAAAATTCTCCAGATTCTGGAAGGTAGCAAATGTAACCCCGCTATTCAAGAAAGGAGGGAGAGAGAAAACAGGGAACTACAGGCCAGTTAGCCCGACATCAATCGTCGGGAAAATGCTGGAATCCATTATTAAGGAAGTGGTAACAGGGCACTTAGAAAATCATAATATGATTAGGCAGAGTCAACATGGTTTTATGAAAGGGAAATGGTGTTTGACAAATTTATTCAAGTTTTTTGAGGATGTAACTAGCAGGGTAGATAAAGGGGAACCAGTGGATGTCGTATATTTGGATTTTCAAAAGGCATTCGATAAGGTGCCACATAAAAGGTTATTATACAAGGTAAGGGCTCATGGGGTTGGGGGTAACACATTAACATAGATAGAGGATTGGTTAATGGACAGAAGAGGGTAGGGATAAACGGGTCATTCTCAGGTTGGCAGGCTGTAACTAGTGGGGTGCCGCAGGGATCAGTGCTTGGGCCTCAGCTATTTACAATCTATATTAAGATTGTAAATTGTAACCCTGCTAGTTACAAAGGTAGGGGAGTCTATAACGAGGGGGCATAGATATAAGGTGAGAGGGGAGAGATACAAAAGGGTCCAGAGGGGCAATTTTTTCACTCAAAGGGTGGTGTCTGGAATGAGCTGCCAGAGGCAGTAGTAGAGGCGGGTACAATTTTGTCTTTTAAAAAGCATTTGGACAGTTACATGGGTAAGATGGGTACAGAGGGATATGGGCCAAGTGCAGGCAATTGGGACTAGCTTAGTGGTATAAACTGGGCGACATGGACATGTTGGGCCGAAGGGCCTGTTTCCATGTTGTAAATTTCTATGATTCTATTAATGACTTAGGATGAAAGGACCGAGTGTAATGTATCCAAGTTTGCTGATGATACAAAGCTAGGTGGGAAAGTAAGCTGTGAGGAGGACGCAAAGAGTCTGCAAAGGGATAGAGACAGGTTAAGTGAGTGGTCAAGAAGGTGGCAGATGGAGTATAATGTGGGGAAATGTGAGGTTATTCACTTTGGTAGGAAGAATAGAAAAACAGAATATTTTTTAAATGGTGAGAAACTATTAAATGTTGGTGTTCAGAGAGATTTGGGTGTCCTTGTACACGAAACGCAGAAAGTTAGCATGCAGGTACAGCAGGCAATTAGGAAGGCAAATAGCATGTTGGGGTTTATTGCAAGGGGGTTGGAGTACACGAGTAAGGAAGTCTTACTACAATTGTACAGGTTTTTGGTGAGACCTCACCTGGAGTACTGTGTACAGTTTTGGTCTCCTTATCGAAGGAAGGATATACTTGCCTAAGAGGCGGTGCAACAAAAGTTCATTAGATTGATTCCTGGGATGAGAGGGTTGTCCTATGAGGACAGATTGAGTTGAATGGGCCTATACTCTCTGGAGTTTAGAAGAATGAGAGGTGATCTCATTGAAACATACAAGATTCCTGACACGGCTTGACAGGGTAGATACTGAGAGGTTGTTTCCCCTGGCTAGAGAGTCTAGAACTCAGGGGCATAGTCTCAGGATAAGGGCTTGTCATTTAGGAAGGAGATGAGGAGGAATTTCTTCACTCAGAGGCTTGTGAATCTTTGGAATTCTCAACCCCAGTGGATGCTGAGTCGTTGAACAAATTCAAGACTGAGAGCAATTGATTTTTGGACTCTAGGGGAATCAAGGGATATGGGGATTGGGCGGGAAAGTGGAGTTGAGGTTGAAGATCAGCCATGATCTGATTGAATGGCGGAGCAGGCTCGAGGGGCCGAATGGCCTTCTCCCGCTCCTATTTCTTATGTTCTTTAACAATGCGCAGTATCACCCTTCTAAAACTAATAGAACATTTGTTGGATTTGAATGGTTTTAATCTGAAATGAGTAGTAACTAAGTTGTGGGGGTCAGTTTTAACCCCCTGCTATCACTAGCCTTCACCGAACAAAATGGTTATTTTTTGAGATGTTAAGCTGTATTGTTGGACAGAATTAGTTGTTGCATTTTATGCCTGTTAGAACAAACAAAATAAGAGATTACTGGGATATTAACAATGACAACAGACTAAGTTCTCCTGATAATGTTAAAGCATGTGTCGATTGTTATATACACTGAGTCACAATCAAAGCTGTGACTGTTTAAGCATGGACCAAAGCCGTTCCATTTGACTCGACTTCACGGTCACCTGTTTGCACAAATTTACACAACAATGTTCACTTTGTAACACAGTGTAATGTTGTTAAGGATGCAGATATACTGCCGCTTTTGCATTGTAGCAGCACAATGGTGACAGTATGAAGAGTAAAACGGTTGGCAGTCCAAGTTTGAACTCACAGATGGCAACATATCCCTCTGTTTCCCCAAACTCCAATCAGAGACAGGACAAGAGTTGAACCTGCAACAAAGTGTGCCCACATACATGAACGAGAGTGGGTCATCAAAGCAATATCAGGGAGACAGAACCAGCTTCAGAATCATAGTGAATGGCAGCTCTGTGAATGGCAGTATAAATTCAGTCTCCGTGCCTACTGCACATTTAAAAAACGAATTTCGATGTGCGGTATATATGCATGTTAAAACTGCCAGGCTAAAGCACCCAAAATCTAGGCTCATTTACACTGAAATATATTGGCACAATCTAGTCTCAGGATGGAGTTTGACCAATATGCCACTCCACTATCCCAAGTTAATTGGAATGTCACAACATTAAGCAGCCAGACCACACACACGAGACTTACAACCTGGTTAAAATCGGCTGGAAGGCCAGTTCTTCCAACTTAAGTACCAACCATTTGAACACACTGCAGGTTGTGAGGTCTGCCAGCCAGTTTAGAGGCACTGCCCAGTTTACACTAGTGAACAGTTCCACCTGATACTAGTACTGGGTATTTATACTTTGAAAGGAGACTGCAGATGGTGAACGAGTACACAACATGCACATACATGTGCTGCCTCTTTAACCTTTCATCGTCAATGTTGCAAGTCGAGAGTTCCTAGTTCTGATGTAGAATACCTGCTGAATTTCACATTTCCTTTTGTGACATGGCCAAGATCAGCATTAATAAGAGTTTTTAAAATGATATTCCACTATTAAATATACTCTGGAATTAAAGAAATAAAATAAAAGGAAAAATCTGTAGAACCAGTGATATGAAGTGATGTCATACATCCTGCCTACCCCAGGTAATCAAACCTTAAATAAGGTTTTAGGGGAGAGTGGAATTAATTTTTTTTATCCAAATGCTTATGAATTCAAAATTACTGCTAATTAACTTTTTCCTCACTCTCCCAAAAGTGATGACTCCCACTGGAGCACAGTAAAATTCCACAGGTGTCCATTACCCACCTACACCATGACCAACTAGACATTCATGACCTGTGGCCTCAGGGAATGAGTGTCAACAGAATACTCCACCAATAGGGCCCAACACAACTGAACTCAGTCCCTTCTTCATCCAACATTCACATTCACACACTTGCCCTCTCCAGCGTGGGGATTAGTGATCCAGGGTGGAATCGCCAGCTGATTTTGTACTTTTTCCCCTCCACCCAATGGGCACAGAGGCCAATTGTCATGCCCCCATCAAGACCCTGATCAGCCAACTTAGCACGGATCAAAGATCAAACCTTCCTAGTCTTTATGGCTCTCACCGTATGGGTCCAGTGCACTCACCTCAAACATCAGGGAAATGCAATTATTTTTACAAGTATTTTGGAAAAATGCCATTTAGGGCACTGTACCTCATGTATACACCAAGCAGGCTGGATGTGATAACACAGCTTTACCTCAGTGGGTGAAGGCACTGCCTGGTGGAGCATTGAGCAATGCAGACTAGAAAGTCCCACATTTCATTTGTAACATGTGCTGAGTTAACTATTTACAACTTAAACCACAACTCGGGGGCTATAATTTGCCTCTGACCAAAGTGATAACTTGCCCAGCGACAGTATTCTCATCTCGAAAGTCAGAATTTGAGCACAGAATTTCATTTTTCTCAAAGGAGGACACAAATAACCTGCCAGAAATGTTAGGGAACCAAGGGTCTAGTGAGAGGGGGGAACTGAAGGAAATTAGTATTAATAAAAAAATAGTGCTAGGGAAATTAATGGGGCTAAAGGCTGACAAATCCCCAGGGCCTGATAATCTACATCCCAGAGTACGAAAGGAAGTGGCCCTGGAAATAGTGGATGCATTGGTGATCATCTTCCAAAATTCTATAGACTCTAGAACAGTTCCTACAGATTGGAGGGTGGCAAATGTAACCCCACTATTTAAAGAAGGAGGGAGAGAAAAAACAGGGAATTACAGACCAGTTAGCCTAACATCAGTAGTGGGGAAAATGCTCGAGTCTATTATAAAAGATGTGATAACAGAACACTTGGAAGGCATTAATGGGATTGGATAAAGTCAGCATGGATTTATGAAAGGGAAATCATGCTTAATAAATCTACTGGAGTTTTTTGAGGATGTAACTAGTAGAACAGATAGGGGAGAACCAGTGGATGTGGTGTATTTGGATTTTCAGAAGGCTTTTGATAAGGTCCCACACAAGAGGTTAGTGTGCAAAATTAAAGCACATGGGATTGGGGGGAATATACTGGCATGGATTGAGAATTGGTTGACAGACAGGAAACAGAGAGTAGGAATAAACGGGTCTTTTCCCGGGTGGCAGGCAGTGACTAGTGGGGTACCGCAGGGATCAGTGCTTGGGCCCCAGCTATTCACAATATATATCAATGATTTGGATGAGGGAACTAAATGTAACATTTCCAAGTTTGCAGGCAACACAAAGCTGGGGTGGAATGTGAGCTGTGAGGAGGATGCAAAGAGGCAAGTGTGATTTAGACAAGTTGGGTGAGTGGGCAAGAACATGGCAGATGCAGTATAACATGGATAAATGTGAGGTTATCCACTTTGGTTGTAAAAACAGAAAGGCAGCTCATTATCTGAATGGTGATAGATTGGGAAAAGGGGAGGTGCAACGAGACCTGGGTGTCCTTGTACACCAGTCGCTGAAAGCGAGCATTCAGGTGCAGCAAGCAGTTAGGAAGGTGAATGGTATGTTGGCCTTCGTTGCAAAAGAATTTGAGTACAGGAGCAGGGATGTCTTACTGCAGTTATACAGGGCCTTGGTGAGACCACATCTGGAGTATTGTGTGCAGTTTTGGTCTCCTTATCTGAGGAAGGATGTCCTTGCCATGGAGGGAGTGCAACGAAGGTTTACCAGACTGATTCCTGGGATGGCAGGACTGGCATATGAGGAGAGATTGGGTCGATTAGGCCTATATTCACTAGAGTTTAGAAGAATGAGAGGTGATCTCATCGAAACATATAAAATTCTAACAGGACGAGACAGACTAGATGCAGGGAGGATGTTCCCGATGGCTGGGGAGTCCAGAACCAGGGGTCACAGTCTCAGGATACGGGGTATGCCATTTAGAACCAAGATGAGGAGAAATTTCTTCACTCAGAGGGTGGTGAACCTGTGGAATTCTGTACCCCAGAAGGCAGTGGAGGCCAAGTCATTGGATGTATTCAAGAAGGAGATAGATATATTTCTTAATGCTAAAGGAATCAAGGGATATGGGGAAAAAGCGGGAACAGGGTACTGAATTAGACAATCAGCCATGATCATTTTGAATGGCGGAGCAGGCCCGAAGGGCCGAATGGCCTACTCTTGCTCCTATTTTCTATGTTTCTATGACCAAGACACAAAAATAAGAGTACAAGGGACAACTCCACCTCCAACGGTTAAAACCCTTTTATCTTACCCCCCCCCCCGAAAGAAAACAGTCTTCATATAGACCAGAAGGCCCCAGGTTTGATTGCCAGTCTGAATTCAGTTCATCTCAATAGAGGAATCAGTCGGGTGGTTGCAATTGTCCGCAGCAGGTCACATTGGCTGTCTGTGCAATTACCCCGGTTGTACAGTGCAAATATCTGAATGTTGGGTTAGAACAAGATCAGGCGCAGCTGTTAGGCCCTCAACTCCCCCCAACTTCACATTGGTTGCTGGCACATATTGTCCTGACTGAAACATAAGAAATGGCCATTTGAGTGAGTTACCAGGGGGTCAGAACTTAACTCCAGCAAGAATTAACTCCTTCAGAACAGGAAGGCTGTAAGGAGAGTTGATTTTTTTGCTAAGTTATTTCAGGGGAAAGGAGGTAATATTCCTTTAAGAGTTTATAACTGTGCAGTGCCATGTAAAGCCCCCACCCCCCAAAGTATCAGGCTACATTTCCTCTCCATGGATCAATTGCACTTTCCGCTTGTTTCCAGCTATTTCCCCTGAACCTCCTCCCAACTTTCTTCACAGACACAGTTCCTTTTCATTGAAACAAAAGGCAGAAATTACTCACCCCGCGAGGCATCATCAGGTCAGCTGGCCAGGAGAGAAAAACACAAAAACCTGAATCCAGCTTTTCCTGCGAGCTGTTGGATCAATTGTGCCGAGGTTTTAAATCCTCAGAAGGGTGGTCTGCATTGGTGCTGCGGGTTAGTGTCGAGCCCCCAGAGAGAGGATTGGAAGCAGGCGGAGTGAGGGAGCGAGTCACACAGACCCTGTGTACTGGTGAGCTCGGCACTCGGGTCTCAAACACTGCAACTACTCATTGGCTGCGAGAAACTCACTGACTCACAGTGAACAGTGTGAGGGAGTTCCCTAATGAGGAACTCAGCCCCCTGACTCTTTACTACATGGTACAAAACCCCGCCCAATACACCCTCTCTATGGGCTCTTTATATCATCAAATACCTTTCCCATAAAAAGATTGTCTTGTGGTGAGAGGCTGCCGGGGGTTTGAATTGTGAGTTCACTGGTTTGTAAGTTTGATCCTGTTTCTGTGCAGTTTTGGAGGAGCTTTGGTTTCTCTCATTCGGTTCAAATCCTTTCAGTAAAAATCAGACTGGTGTTTGGCCGGTTAATTAGCCAGGGACTGTTGCTCTGCTTCTAACACGGACCAGATTGCAGTGTTGCCTTCATGTCTCAGCTTTTCCCGGCAGGATCATGTGGAAATGATCCCACACACCAATCCCTCCGCCCAATCCTGGTTTGAACTGCTGCTTGGAACTTTAAAGAAGTGTAACATTCTTATAAATGACCTGCCTCCCAGTGTAATATCTTAAGGTAGAATTGCAGACTTGGGCAAAGCAAACTGTATTCTTATCAGAATGTTTTCTGTACTGATTTGTTTAATGTTGAAATTCTGTATTCAAAGAGACAACAGTCTGGAAGTGACTCTGAGCCGTGTTATTGCACAGACACCCTGTGTTATTCACATCAAATTCCACTCCTGCTATTTTAACACAGGGGTTTAAAGCTTATCAAATAAACTTACTGACCCTCACAATGATCCCTGGGCTACCATCTCTGGGGGAAAAGGTTTGGCAAATCTTTCCTCACATTTACAAACAGAAACATGCATTATGAGGTCTCATGTGTTACTAGTACAGGATGTTGCACAAGGCTCTCCCCGAACCAAACATCAAATGTTTGCCACGATATAACTGTACTCTCTTTTTCTCATTTAATGTTGTGCACATCAAGATGAGGGACGTTAGTGAGAGACAGATGAAACACTTTCCCATTTTGCACACAGAGTGTCAAAATAAAGGACTCCTGGATCAGGTGTAAGATGGAGAGTAAAATTCCCTCTGCTCTCCCCCAACAATATATTTCAACATCAAATTCAGAAAAGCCCATGGTATTTTACTAGTGCGACATCTTTCCATTTTCAACACTTGCAATCCTGTGGTCTCTTTAAGCAAAATTACCAATTTTGAGCTGGGTTTCTTTTCCTGTGGGCATTTGGAACTGTTTGATGCTATCCACTTCATTTCAGATAAAACCCTTACAGACTAGGCTGGGTCCAGTCTTAGATCCCAGAGAGAAAAGTCCAGTGCACTGAAGCACTCTGCCACCCATTGGAAATATATCGCCGTTCCTTCATCGTCGCTGGGTCAAAATGGTGCACCATTAGAACGTTAAAAGGGCCGTGTTATCAGCAATTGGTGTTCAGAATGCCAGAAGGCTGATCTTCCCTTTGAAGACACCAACTCATCTTTAAATGAGGTTCTCTATCAGTCAATGTGTAAACAAAACTAAAAATGTTACTTATGATTACAGCAGTCAGTGTCACTAAAGCAATGGTCTTCAAACTGTGGGGAGCCCCCTGAAAATGCTGACACACTACCTGGGACTCCCAGCAAAAGACCAACACACCTTTAGGGAACCCTTTAAATACCAACACATTCCCAGGAGCCCCTAACGAATACTGACACTCCCAGAGACCCTGTAAATACTGACACACTCCCAGGGACTCTGCGAATACTTTTTTTTAATTCATTCATGAGATGTGGGCGTCGCTGGCAAGGCCGGCATTTATTGCCCATCCCTAATTGCCCTTGAGAAGGTGGTGGTGAGCCGCCTTCTTGAACCGCTGCAGTCCGTCTGGTGAAGGTTCTCCCACAGTGCTGTTAGGAAGGGAGTTCCAGGATTTTGACCCAGCGACGATGAAGGAACGGCGATATATTTCCAAGTCAGGATGGTGTATGACTAGGAGGGGAACGTGCAGGTGGTGTTGTTCCCATGTGCCTGCTGCTCTTATCCTTCTAGATGGTAGAGGTCGCGGGTTTGGGAGGTGCTGTCGAAGAAGCCTTGGCGAGTTGCTGCAGTGCATCCTGTGGATGGTACACACTGCAGCCACAGTGCACCGGTGGTGAAGGGAATGAATGTTTAGGGTGGTGGATGGGGTGCCAATCAAGCGGGCTGCTTTGTCCTGGATGATGTCGAGCTTCTTGAGTGTTGTTAGAGCTGCGCTCATCCAGGCAAGTGGAGGGTATTCCATCACACTCCTGACTTGTGCCTTGTAGATGGTGGAAAGGCTTTGGGGAGTCAGGCGGTGAGTTACTCACCACAGAATACCCAGCCTCTGACCTGCTTTTGTAGCCACAGTATTTATAAGGCTGGTCCAGTTAAGATTCTGGTCAATGGTGACCCCCAGGATGTTGATGGTGGGGGATTCGGCGATGGTAATGCTGTTGAATGTCAAGGGGAGGTGGTTAGACTCTCTCTTGTTGGAGATAGTCATTGCCTGGCACTTGTCTGGCGCGAATGTTACTTGCCACTTATCAGCCCAAGCCTGGATGTTGTCCAGGTCTTGCTGCATGCGGGCTCGGACTGCTTCATTATCTGAGGGGTTGCGACACTCGGTCAAATGCTGCCTTGATGTCAAGGGCAGTCACTCTCACCTCACCTCTGGAATTCAGCTCTTTTGTCCATGTTTGGACCAAGGCTGTAATGAGGTCTGGAGCCGAGTGGTCCTGGCAGAACCCAAACTGAGCATCGGTAAGCAGGTTATTGGTGAGTAAGTGCTGCTTGATAGCACTGTTGACGACACCTTCCATCACTTTGCTGATGATTGAGAGTAGACTGATGGGGCAGGAATTGGCCGGATTGGATTTGTCCTGCTTTCTGTGGACAGGTCATACGTGGGCAATTTTCCACATTGTCAGGTAGATGCCAGTGTTGTAGCTGTACTGGAACAGCTTGGCTAGAGGCGCGGTTAGTTCTGGAGCACAAGCCTTCAGCACTGCAGCTGGGATGTTGTCGGGGCCCATAGTCTTTGCTGTATCCTGACACACTCCCTGAGACTCTGCAAATACTGACACATTCCCAGAGACCTCCTGCAAAAATTATCACACTAAGGTCAAGTTGCTGATCGTCTTAAACCGATTGAGGATCTGTCCATCACTGGAGCACGAACACTTTCCAAACCTCCACACAATTCAAACAGGACAAACTGGCGAATGAGAAATACGAGCACAAATAGTTGGCTGGGCTTCAAGGATCAAGTGAGGGGGTTCAGGGGGTGCATGCAGTTCTAGGATTGCAGGTTGCACACCCCTGCTTTAGGGGGACTCCCAAGAGGAGCAATCCCTTTAGCTGGTTGTCCTGTTAAGGAATTCTCACACAGCAGAGAACTTGGCAGGAAACTGTGAGTAAGCTATTCCACCAATCCCCTGATTAGACACTTCCTGATGTGGGCACCACGTATTTCCCCTCATGTTTTCAATGTATCTTCCAGTCAATTTTTGTTTTTTTGTACTGGTTACACTTTCAGTCTGAACGTGAGTGTGAACACACTGAGCAGCACAGAAACTAACCGGTCTTCATTCAAATCGATCCAGGACTCTTTGGGACAGATTTTCTTCCCCCGAGCATGGGACTATTGGACTGCTCGGGCGCAGTGAAAGATCGTGCGGGGGATCCTGCCCGAGCCGTGACTCAGTGGGTCGCTCTCTCACCTCTGAGTCAGAAAGTCATGGTTTCAAAGACCCACTCCAGATACTTGAACATAAAATCTAGGCTGACACTTCTGTGCAGCACTGAGGGAGTGCTGCACTGTCAGAGGTGCCGTCTTTCAGATGAGACTTTAAACCGAGGTCCTGTCTGCCCTCTCAGATGGACATAAAAGATCTTATAGCACTATTCACAGAAGAGCAGGGGAGTTCTCCCCAGTATCCTGGTCAACATTTATCCCTCAACCAACATCACTAAAACAGATTATCTTATTATCACATTGCTGTTCATGGGATCTTGCTATGTAATTGGCTGCTGTGTTTTCTGCATTATGACACTTCAAAAGTACTTCATTGGCTGAAAAGCGCTTTGGGACGTCCTGAGGCCATGAAAGGAACTGTATAAATATAACGTTTTTTTTAAGCCTTTTTTGTCACAGACGCTGAATCTTCAGGTCTCTGCAAATGGGCCTCGGAGTCACACAATGAAACACAGCTGCAGATCAGCACCTGACGACAAATCCCAAATGGAGGTCAGCGATGCATGGAAGTCACCGGTCTCCGATTGCACGAAATGCGTATCTCCAGTGACTGTTGACTCTAGCATTTCAACTTCTGCATAAAAGGACCAGAGTCCCTTGGCTTTCCAGGGCATCGTCCCACATGCAAGAGTAAACTGGTGTGGGACGTTTTGCTGCTGATGCTCGGTGTGCATATTTTTGGACTGAAAGAGAATTCTTCCTATAATTCTCTTTCTGTTCCTGTTGAAGGTGCTAGTTTGTGCTTCCGTGGGCCATGACAACTTTCCAGAACCTCAACAAATGTGATTGGTGTCAAGCCATGGGACCACAAAGGTTGTTATAGATGAGTCCAACTCTATCCTTCCCCAATGTCCACACTCATGCTCTTCACTGCTGGGGGTTCCCTGATCGTGGTCATGGTTGGAGGCCCTGGCCTAACCACACAAGGCCATTTGGGGTTTAGAGGGTTACATTATGAGGATAGGTTGCATAAACTTGCCTTATATTCCCTTGAGTATAGAAGATTGAGGGGTGATCTGATCAAGGTGTTGAAAATGTTGAAAGGATTCAATAGGGTAGATACAGAGAAACCATTTCCTCTGGTGGAGGAATCCAGAATGAGGGGACATAATCTTAAAATTAGAGATAGACCATTTAGGAGGAAAATCAGGAAGCATCTTTTCACACCAAAGGATTGTGGAAATCTGGAACTCAGTCCCCTAAAAATCTGTGGATGCTGGCTCAATTGGAGCTTTCAAGACTGAGATCGTTAAGTTTCTGTTGGGTCAGGATACCAAGGGATATGGAGTTAAGGTGGGTCAGTGGAGTTGAGGTACAGATCAGCCAAGATCTAATTGAACGGTGGAGCATACTCGATGGGCTGAATGGCCTCCTCCTGTTCCTACATTCTATCCTGGCCATTATCCCAGCAGCTCCAGGGAAGTGATTATATCCCAGGACTTGAGCACTTTATAAGTTTTCAACTCCCGCATTATAACAATAAAACAAACATTAATGTTACAGAAATAAAGCGACTCAAAAGCCTTAACCCCACAGAGAAAGGGTTCATCCGGACAAGTATCCTCACCTGCAGCGCTCTAAGGGTTAAATTACTACGTGAGACTGTGAAAAATACAATTCTTACAGCTCACCGATAATTGTGATTTACACCCTGAAGACTCTTCACATCCACACACAGGATGACTAGTCCCATAAATTCATAAATATTCAAATAGTTGCAATTAACATTTGCCTTGTGGAAACACCTGGACAGTTGATCGTTCTCCGCCTATTAACCTGGCTTTGATGGCAGATGTTGGTGTGAATGAATGCCAACCCAAGTTCATGGCTGAGCTCTTTTGCAGTATTAATAAGAATGCCCATGTAAGGCTTTTTCCTTTCTAAGAGGCCTACAAAGCAATGTTGGACTATGCTTCGAAAAGTAACTAATTCGTTGTGAAGCACTTTGGGACGTCCTGAGCAAACGAAAGGTGTTTGCCTCGAAAATGGTTGACATCATGCCCGTTATACAGGCATTAAACAGGCGCCAAAGCGTCTAGTATGGTGGGTGGCAATATTCGCCATATTGATACAGTCAGAAAAAGAGGCGTCCGGGGCCTGCGCCTGAAACAGCCATAAGGCATTTTCCATATGCAAATAAGGGACCTAACGACCGTTCGAGGCCCCCATTGTAAAATTGGTCTTCCCTGAATGCTGTTGGCTGCAATGATCAGCCATGATCCAAGGGATTGGCAGACAGGGTTACCAACTCTGTTAGGGTGTATTCCTGGAGGTTTCATCACATGACCTCCAGTCAAACAGCTTCTTTTCCAAATCTCCAATGTTTTTATAATTAACAAATGAAAATGTTCAAAGAAAATGAAAAAAAGCAGAATTTTTTTTAATGCCCCAATGATTTTTCTCGTGGTTTTGACTGCAGCAGTGTCCAGGAAATTAATCTTTAATTCCTGGAGACTCCAAGACAATCCTGGAGAGTTGGCGACCCTATTGCTGGAGCAGGCCCGAGGGGTTGACTCCTGTTCCTAATGTTCCGACTCGTGATCCTATGAGGTCAGGCTGTCCTGTCAATGATCCCTACCTATGCCTGTCTCGTGCTCGTTGAGTCAGTCTATGTGTTGGTGACACACTCTGGAAAACTGCAGCAGAACAACCACATCCCAGCGAACAAAAAACAACTGGAATGAATCATCCCATCAACCACACAGAGTAGATCGTCAGCTGTTCTAACCCTTTGGGGTGGAGGGAGGACATGTTTTGGTTTATCTATATATAAAATAAAGCATCTTTCTGAAATGCTTAGAAATTCCCATCACTGTTTCCTAAGAATGTAATAGGGGCTGTGGATAAATACTCTTGACCTCTCACCTCTCAGACCAGGGTTTAAATCCAGACCCGAGCAATTTTGTTAAAGTCTCCTCATTTCAATGTTAGTTTTAATAAAGAAAGAAAGGAAGAACTTGCATTTATATAGCGCCTTTCACAACCTCAGGACGTCCCAAAGCGCTTTACAACCAATGAAGTACTTTTGAGATATAGTCACTGTTGTTATTTAGGAAATGCAGCAGCCAATTTGTGCACAGCAAGATCCCGCAAACGGCAATGAAATAAATGACCAAACACTCTGAATTTTTTAATACAACAACAACTTGCCTTTATATAGCGCCCTTCATGTGGTAAAATGTCCCAAGGTGTTTCACTGGAGCGTAATCAGACAAAAATTGACACCGAGCCAAAAAAGGAGATATTAGGATGGGTAACTAAAAGGTTGGTAAAAGTAGTAGGTTTTAAGGAGTGTCTTAAAGGAGGAGAGAGGTGGGGAGATGTAGGGAGGGAATTTCAGAGCTTGGGGCCAAGACGGCTGAAGGCACGGCCGCCAATGGTGGAACGAAGGAAGTGGGTGGGGTGCACAAACAGCTCGAATTGGAGGAGCGCAGGGGTCTCGGACGGTTGTAGGGCTGGAGGAGGTTACAGAGTTAGGGAGGGGCGAGGCCATGGAGGGATTTGAACACATCATCTGCTTATCTGCTTACTTCCTGGAACAATACAAGTATGGCACCAAAGTGTTGAACAAAAATTATATTGCTGCTTGGCCAATAATTTCTCTTATTGGACCTCCGTGCTGGGGCTAAGGTTGCTGGGATAGCCCAGCAAGAGAAAGAAAAACAAAATCAGGGGCTTCCCTCTGGTTCGGTTGGTAAGCACAGTGCCTCATATGGAACTGAACCTTACAGGCTAGGAAGATCCCAGGAGTTTGCTGAGAGCAGCTGATTCTGTGACAAATTCCGATTCAAGTACGTGCAAGCTGTGTGCTGTGTCATATTCCCATTAGTGGCCAACCCTGAGCATCATCAAGAGCTGACCAATTATTTCCAAAGAGGTGACACAGAACCAGAAAGGCTGACAACCAAAAACAGTCTCGGATATCGGATTACAAAATGGACTTCGATTCAAAGAGCAGTGATACACAGGCTGGTCAAAACTTAAGCTTCCCATGATTCCATCATTTTATATTGGGAGATTGTAACAAAAATTGAGGCAATTCCCCTCGTTTATCTCCTAAAGAAATTGTGGGATGTTGTGGATATATTCTGACACTTTTTTTTTCAAAAAATATACTTTATTCATAAAATTTGCAGCAATACATACAATACAGTTGTCATATCACTTTCCAAACGTACACAATACAGATTATACAATTTGCAGGTTACGTTAAGTACAGTACAATGAACACATTGGACATAATTACAGTTCATGACACTCTATGGTGTCTCATTGCATCAGACTCAACACAGATTATTGCTTACAGATTCATTTCAGATTCATTACAGGTACATTACAGCAATTTGAATTTTACTTTCTGCCCGAGGGGGTTTTTCCTTGATTGCAGCCCCTCAGTTTACAATGGCGGGAAGGCTCTAAACGGTTGCTTTTCCCCACAGAGCCTTTGCAGCGGCCGTACCCATCCTCAGTGCGTCCCTCAGCACGTAGTCCTGGACCTTGGAATGTGCCAGTCTGCAACACTCGGTCGAGGACAGCTCCTTGTGCTGGGAGACCAGCAAGTTTAGGGCAGACCAAAGGGCGTCTTTCACCGAGTTGATGGTCTTCCAGCAGCAGCCGATGTCCGTCTCAGTGTGCGTCCCCGGGAACAGCCCGTAGAGCACAGAAACCTGTGTTACGGAACTGCTCGGGACGAACCTGGACAGATATCACTGCATCTCTCTCCAGACCTTCTTTGCAAAGGCACATTCCATAAGGAGATGGGTGACGGTCTCGTCTCCACCGCAGCCTCCTCTGGGACAGCGCGCGGTGGCGCTGAGAGTCCGGGAGTGCATGAAGGATTTGACGGGAAGGGCCCTTCTCACCACCAGCCAAGCTAGGTCTTGGTGCTTGTTTGAAAGTTCTGGCGATGAGGCGTTCTGCCAAATGACATTGACAGTCTGCTCGGGGAACCAACTGACAGGATCCACCATCTCCTTTTCCCGCAGGGTCTCGAGGACGTTTCGTGCGGACCACTTGCTGATCGCCTTGTGGTCAAAGGTGTTTTCCTGCACAAACTTTTCCACGAAGGGCAGGTGGGGCGGAACGGTCCAACTGGACGGAGCGTTCCGTGGCAGCGTGGCCAGGCCCATCCTTCTCAACACCGGGGACAGGTAGAACCTCAGCACGTAGTGACACTTTGTGTTTGCGTACTGAGGGTCTACGCACAGCTTGATGCAGCCGCACACAAAGGTGGCCATCAGGATGAGGGCCACGTTGGGCACGCCTTTCCCCCCTTTCTCTAGAGATTTGTACATCGTGACCCTGCGGACACGGTCCATTTTTGATCTCCAGACAAAGTGGAAGATGGCTCGGGTGACTGTCGCGGCGCAGGAGCGAGGTATGGGCCAGACCTGCGCCACGTACAGCAACACCGAGAGCACCTCGCACCTGATGACCAGGTTCTTGCCCACGATCGAGAGGGATCGTTGATCCCACAGTCCCAGTTTCTGCTTAACCTTGGAGATACGCTCCTCCCAGTTTTTGGTGCACGCCCCGGCCCCCCCGAACCAGATCCCCAGCACCTTCAGGTAATCCGACCTGACGGTGAAGGGGACAAAGGATCGGTCGGTCCAGTTCCCAAAGAACATGGCCTCGCTCTTGCTACGATTTACCCTGGCCCCCGAGGCCAGTTCGAAACGGTCGCAGATGCTCATCAATCTGCGGACCGACAGCTGATCCGAGCAAAAGACGGCGACGTCATCCATGTACAGGGAGGCCTTGACCTGAGTGCCTCCGCTGCCTGGGATCGTCACCCCTCTTATGCCCGCATCCCTCCTGATGGACTCGGCAAAGGGTTCGATGCAACACACGAACAAGACGGAGGAGAGAGGACAGCCCTGCCTGACTCCAGATTTGATCGGAAAGCTTTCTGATTCCCACCCGTTGATTGAAACTGCGCTACTGATGTTTGTGTAGAGCAGTTGGATCCAATTGCAGATTCCCTCCCCAAACCCCATTTTGGAGAGCACGTCCATCATGTACGTGTGGGATATTCTGTCAAAGGCCTTCTCCTGGTCCAGGCTGATCAGGCAGGTGTTCACCCCCCTGTCCTGTACGTAGGCAATCGTATCCCTGAGTAGCGCCAGGCTATCAGAGATCTTCCTGCCGGGTACGGTGCAGGTCTGATCGGGGTGGATCACCACCTTCAGGGCTGACTTGACCCGATTGGCGATGACCTTGGACAGAATTTTGTAGTCCACGTTAAGTAGTGAGATGGGTCGCCAATTTTTGATTTCTTCCCTCTCCCCCTTCCGCTTGTAGATGAGGGTGATGATGCCTTTCCTCATGGAGTCTGACATGCTGCCTGCCAGGAGCATACTCCCATACACTTCCAGCAGGTCTGGGCCTATCCAGTCCCACAGAGCCGAGTACAACTCCATCGGTAAGCCGTCACTTCCGGGAGTCTTACTCTTCTCGAAGGATCGGACGGCCTTTGTCAGTTCGTCCAGAGTTAGCGGGTGATCCAGACTCTCCCGCTTGCTGTCGTCTAGAACCTCCGTGATAGACGACAAAAAGGAGTGGGAGGCCGCGCTGTCTGTGGGCTTCGCGTCGTACAGTCCGGCATAAAAGGATTTGCAGATCCTCAGTATGTCGGGCTGCGAGGACGTGACCGAGCCGTCCTCTTCCTTCAGGCTGCTGATCACAGAGCTCTCTCTGTGCACCTTTCGGAAGAAGAAGCGCGAGCAAGTCTCGTCCTGCTCCACGGAGCGGACTCTGGACCGGAAGATGATCTTGGAGGCCTCGGAGGCAAAGAGCGAGGCTTGCTGGTCCTTCACCTCTCTGAGTTCCTCCCCGACATCGATCCCCATCGACTGCAGCAGGAGAAGATTCTGCATGCTTTTCTGGAGTCGGGACGTTTCCCTCTGCCTCTCTCTCGCCTTCTGAACACCTTTGAGGATGAAGAACCTCTTGATGTTCGCCTTGATGGCTTCCCACCAGTGCACTGGGGAATCAAAGAGGGGCTTTACGGTTCTCCAACCTTTGTAATCCCTCGTCAGTTCCTCAATGTTTCCCGGGGTCAACAGTTTCACGTTCAGCTTCCATGTCCCCCTGCCCACTCTCTGATCGTCCTGTAGGTCACAGTCGGCCAGGAGGAGGCAGTGGTCAGAGAAGAACACCGGTGTGACCTTGGTGGATCTGACCTTGAGCTTCGGGGATACAAACAGGAAGTCTATCCTGGAACGGACGGACCCGTCTGGTCTGGACCAGGTGTATTGACGCGCCGCTCCATCTGCAGGGTTGCTGAAGACGTCGCACAGCTTGGCGTCTTTCACCGCTTCCATCAGGAGTTTGGACGTGGTGTCCAGTTTGCTGTCGGCTCTGCCAGATCGTCCAGCCGCATCGATGATGCAGTTGAAGTCACCGCCGAGAATGACCGGCTTGGACGTCGCCAGCAGCAGTGGGAGCTGCTGGAAGACGGCCAGCCGCTCGTCCTTCAGAGCCGGGGCGTACACGTTGATCAGCCGGAGCGGAGCGTTTTTGTACATTACGTCTGCTACGAGGAGACGGCCCCCCACCACCTCCTTTACTTCGGTGATGGTGAAGTTGCCCCCCCGCAGCAGAATCCCCAGGCCGGAGGCACGGTTATCGTTGCCTCCCGACCAGATAGACGGCCCGTGGGCCCAGCGCTGCGACCATTGCCTGTAATTGCTGAGATGCGGCAGGCCGCACTCCTGTAAGAACAGCAGGTCGCTCTTGACCTTGGCCAGGTAGTCCAAGGTCGACACACATCGCGTCGTGCATTTAACGCTACGCACGTTAATGGATGCGACTTTCAGACCCATTTTAACAACTGTTTAAAGTCTCACCCGTCAGTCCGTTTGCTGTTTCCAGCTCTTGGCCGTGTCTCTGCATCCCGGTGACCTGTGCAAAGTGTTCCACGATCCCTGAGCTGAGGTACGAGTTCTGTTCTGCCTCAGAGAGGGGTCGTCGTTCCGCCGGGGTGACATCGGCGGCCTGGTGTCGGGTGAAGAGTCCGTGCGATCCTCGATCGGTTGGGGCTCCTCGTTGTCGCTTCTCCCGGTTTCCCGGAGCTGTTCTTCGCTCTCTGCGGTGCTGCTCTCGGTGTCCCAGAGCTGGTGTGCGCTGGGCACTGTGCTGCTGCCGGCTTCCCGGAGCTGGAGGGCACTGGAGGCGTTGTCGCTCCCAGTGTTCTGGAGATGGGGGCTGCCGATCGCGTCGGTGTCACCTTGGACATTTTGCCTCTTTCGGTGGGACGGCTGACCACTTCGCTCCTGTTGTCCCTCCTCGTCAGACTCGGGGTAGTCGCTGCAGTCCGACTGCGACTCGAGTGCTCTTTTAACCCCTGGTGTAGTGTCGGCAGGGGCTTGTTTCCTTTCCTCTGGCTTCTTCTTTTTGGTTTTTTTGACCACCAGCTGCCATCCTCCCTCTGCTGCCTCCTCGTCCATGGACTCTGTCGTCTGGTGGGGAGGCTCGAAGCTGGGTGTCGGGGTCTGGCAGTTTTCGACTTGACCCTTTCCTCGTTCATTGTTTTCCTGGGCTAGGGGCTTCTTGGAGGAGGTCGCGGCCGGGCGCTGACTCTTGGCCTTCTTTGGGGCATCCTTGCTTGTTGCCTCCTCCTCCTCCGCTGTGTTGTTCTTGGCCGCCTGGGCGTAGCTGAGGTTGCGTTCGGGGCAGACCCTGTAGAGATGGCCTTCCAGCCCGCACAGGTTGCAGCGCTTGCTCTCCATGCAGTCCTTAGTCTGGTGTCCTTCCTGCTTGCAGTTCTTGCAGACGGTTGCAGTGCAGGTGTTCGCCAAATGGCCGGATTTGCCGCAGGTGCGACAGACTCTGGGCTGCCCCACGTACGTGATGTATCCTCGACTTCCTCCGATGGCGAAGCTGGAGGGAGGGTGGACGATGTTGCCGTGGGCGTCCAGTCTCAACGTTGCCATGACCTCCCTGTTGCTGGTCCAGATCCCAAACTGGTCGGTGACGTCGACGCTGTTCTGCGCCCCGTCGACGTATCAGGCGAGGAACGTCAGCACATCGGCGACCGGGACGTGTGGGTTGTACATGTGTACAATCAGCTTGCGATTCCTCTGCGTTGGGAGGGTGAAAAGCGGCTCCGCAGCGAGCATGGCCAGCAGTCCGACGCTCCCCTTCTCCTTGAAGACTTGAAGAAGCTTCTAGCATCCAGCGACGGTCTTGAAGGTGACGTCAAAATGTCCGCTTCGAGGGAAATCCTGGAGGCAGAAGATATATTCTGACACTCATTATTGTGAAAGCTGACTGTTCTAATTTTATTTATATAGTTGTCCCAGGTCCATGGAGACATTCTATTGCCCTCTCACCCCCAGTTCACAATGGCACTTTTCCCCCTCACAGGTTACACTGGCAATCTTTACCCCTCCTCCCCAGTTCACAGAGGCAGAGCCGGGAGTGGTGGTGTGTGGCATAGATGGGGTATATTCACATTTAACCCCACATCTGCTCCTCGCCTGAAGTTATTGTACCCTTTACGCATAAATAACAGTGAAGGCCATTAGCATTTTGGCAGCAAATTCTAGCCCAATGCAACTTGAAATCCCCTTTTTGTGAAACAGCTCCCTCTGTTGGGTACACTATAATTGCAATGTCTCTGTCTCCCTTTGCCTTTCTCTCTTTCTTTGCCCCCCTCTCTTTCTCTATGTCACCCTCTTTGTCTTTCTCTGCCTCCCTCTCTCGTTCTCTTTCTCTGTCTCTCTCTGTTTCTGCCTCCCTCTCTCTGCCTCCCTCTCCCTCTGTCTCTCTATCTCTCGTTGTCCATCTCTCCCTCTCTCTGTCTCTCTCTCCCTCTCTCTGTCTGTCTGTCTGTCTCTCTCTCTCTCTCTATATATATATATATATGGTATCTGAGCCAGGCTGCAGCTGAAATGAGATAAGAGTTAAAAAAAAAGCTAAATTGACTCCAGAGTCAGTAACTTTGATTATCATAGAATCATAGAAGTTTACAACATGGAATCAGGCCCTTCGGCCCAACATGTCCATGTCGCCCAGTTTATACCACTAAGCTAGTCCCAATTGCCTGCACTTGGCCCATATCCCTCTATACCCATCTTACCCATGTAACTGTCCAAATGCTTTTTAAAAGACAAAATTGTACCCGCCTCTACTACTGCCTCTGGCAGCTCGTTCCAGACACTCACCACCCTTTGAGTGAAAAAATTGCCCCTCTGGACCCTTTTGTATCTCTCCCCTCTCACCTTAAATCTATGCCCCCTCGTTATAGACTCCCCTACCTTTGGGAAAAGATTTTGACTATCTACCTTATCTATGCCCCTCATTATTTTATAGACTTCTATAAGATCACCCCTAAACCTCCTACTCTCCAGGGAAAAAAGTCCCAGTCTATCCAACCTCTCCCTATAAGTCAAACCATCAAGTCCCGGTAGCATCCTAGTAAATCTTTTCTGCACTCTTTCTAGTTTAATAATATCCTTTCCAGAAATATTTTTTATACATTTTGATTTTACCCTTCATTTGACTTTATATTACAGCGCTGCCTGTGGAGGTGACACTGTGATACAAATGAAGCCATGCGCACTCTCCAGAGGCAGGGAACAACATCACAAGGTGGGTTAGTTCCCTGCCTCTTGGGTAAAGTACTGCCAGCAGTAAGTGTAAACAATTTCCACTGTCAATGTCAAAACTATCATTGTGTTGTGTTGTGCTGCTCTCTCACTCCATCAGTATGAGCCAGGGTTACGAATTTCACATTGCTGATTTGTAGAGAACTTCAGTCAGCTTCAGGGAAGATCCCCAGCCGGTGTGTAAAGTTAACTTGTGCAAAATGTGTCCCACTGATTTCTGAATCCTCCAGGTGTTATAAACTGGGCAAATTCCAAGGAACAACGTGTATTTTTAAAAAATTATTAATTATTGGGATATAGGCATCACTAGTAAGGCCGGCATTTATTGCCCATCCCTAATTGCCCTTGAGAAGGTGGTGGTGAGCCGCCTTCTTGAACCGCTGCAGTCCGTGTGGTGACGGTTCTCCCACAGTGCTGTTAGGAAGGGAGTTCCAGGATTTTGACCCAGCGACGATGAAGGAACGGTGATATATTTCCAAGTCGGGATGGTGTGTGACTTGGAGGGGAACGTGCAGGTGGTGGTGTTCCCATGTGCCTGCTGCTCTTGTCCTTCTAGTTGGTGGAGGTCGCGGGTTTGAGAGATGCTGTCGAAGAAGGCCTAATACCTTATAATACAGAACCTTATTGTGTCTCTCATGAAAACACAGATAACGGGAGCACAGCCACATCATATTACAGAGCTACTGTCAATGAAAACAATTGTAAACAATTTTACAACACCAAGTTATAGTCCAGCAATTTTATTTTAAATTCACAAGCTTTCGGAGGCTACCTCCTTCCTCAGGTGAACGATGTGGATTTTTTTTTCCACATCGTTCACCTGAGGAAGGAGGTAGCCTCCGAAAGCTTGTGAATTTAAAATAAAATTGCTGGACTATAACTTGGTGTTGTAAAATTGTTTACAATTGTCAACCCCAGTCCATCACCGGCATCTCCACATAATGAAAACAATGACACAATGTAACAATAGCGAATCAGTATGTGTGGAAGGCATCAGAATGAAGCAGCCATTCATTAACCTTGTCCTGCGCATTGCAATGTGACTAATTGCAGAAATGCTGGAGGGAAAAGTGATGAAGAAAAGAACTTAAGGATTCAGATAGTTAAGTCATTAAAAGCTAGCTTGCAAGTACAAAAAGCAATCATAGAGATTAATGGGATATTGGGCTTCATCACAAGAAAGCGAGGAATTACTAAAAGAAAAGAAAGAAAGACACATTTATATTCCACCTTCTGTGGCCTAAGGACGTCCCAAAGTGTTTCACAACCAATGAAGTGTAGTCAGTGGAAAAGCCAAGTCCCACAAACAGCAATGTGATAGTGACCAGATCATCTGTTTTGAGGTGTTGGTTGAGGGATATATTTGGCATATCAATATATTGCCATGGGTTTTTTACATCCTCCTGAGAGATGTAGGTAGGTAGTACCTCTGATAGTGCAGCACTCCCTCAGTGCTGGACTGAACCATCAGCCAAGATTTTGTGTTGTCTGTAGGGGAACTTGAACCAATAATCTTCTGATTGAGAGGTGAGTGTGCTACCACTAAGCACAGCTGCTAACGACTGCAACCATTTGACAGAACCATGAACAGACCTCATTTCAAAATTTTTTAAAACTAATATATACTTTATTCATAGAATTTTCAGCAATACATACAATACAGTCGTCATATCACATTCCAAATGTACACAATACAGATTATACAATTTGCAGGTTACATCAAGTACAGTTCAATGAACACATTGTACATAATTACAGTTCATGACACTCTGGGGTGCCTCATTGCATTACACTCAATACAGATTATTGATTACAGGTTCATTACAGGTACATTACAGATTCATTATAGGTACATTACATCAATTTGAGTTTTACATTCTGCCCCGGGGGGTTTTCCCTGATTGCAGCCCCTCGGTATACAATGGCGGGAAGGCTGTAAATGGTTGTAATCAGTTTCACACACCCCGACCCCAGGCAGGATAATGGTCTTGGAGAAATTCTGGTGCTGATTCATGAAGGTGACACTAAAGGTGTAGAGACTGAGTTATGATGAGAGATAGGGGGAAACTCCAGGGTTGTATTCTCTGAAGATGAGAGAACATTTATCTAATTGAAATATTTAAAATAATGAATGGAATTGACAGGGAAGACGGGGAACAACTCTTCTCTGCAATACAGGGAATCCATAATCTTCAAATGAATCCAGTTAAAAGCAAATCCAGAAGAGATTTCTTCACACAAAGGATAGTGAGAATGTGGAATGTGCTGCTCCTGGAGGCCAGAATCAACCGAAAGGTTTAACAGGAAGATGGATACTTTCTTAAGAATTAAGGGAATTAATGGATATGAAGAAAGGACAGAGAATTGGAATGAAAAAGGTAGAGCAGCTATGGCTAACAAAGTAGCTGAATGTTCTACAACTGCTCCTATATTCCTTTACATAGCTGAATTGCAATTACCATTAATTATTCGGGTCTATATATAACACATATATTCCTTGGGTATGTTATTGTGCTGTTAGTTTCAAACAGGGAGACACAAATTTTGTGAATTGGCAGGGGTGGGGAGAATTCCTCTCATCGTTCTGTTAGTGGCACTGTGCATGTTACCTGAAAATTTCCCTCATTCTTTTAGGATGAACTGGACAGCTCTTTTAAAGAGCCGGCATGGGCACAGGCATGATGGGCTGAATGGCCTCCTCCTTTGCTGTAAAATTCTATGATTCTATGATTTCAGCACTTTGGGTGGTTTTTTTGTGTTACAGACGCAATATAAAGGCAAGTTGTTCTTGTCTATTTTACGATTTTGCTGGAAATATGGAGAATAAGAAATCTCCATACTGTTCGTGATGCCTCTAACACATAGTGACCCAAGGAAATCAGTTTTAAAAATGTGCTATTTAACTTAAAATTGTATTCAAAATTATATATCCTCTTTTCATAATTTTTTTAAATTATTGCCAGCGTGACACTGTCAAGGCTGCATTAATTGAGGAGATTGGGACCGCCTTAAATCAATAAGATAGTGGCCGTCCTTGTGACAATGGTGTGTAGTGATCTTCTCTTTTCATAACTGAGTGGCTTTCGAGGTCAGCATTAAGAGTCAACCACATTGTGTGGGACAGGAATCTTGTGCGGGCCAGGCCAGGGAGGGAGGAAAGGTTCCCTCCCCTGAAGAGCATTGGTGATTCGGATGGGTTTTATACAACAATCCAATAGTTTTCATTCAGGAGCTAGCCCACAAATGGACCAGATTTATTGAATAGTTTACAGACTATGGAGAAGGATCTTAAAAAAAAAATCCTTCCTTTCATTAGCTGCAAGGCAGCACAACATGACTCCGTAACTGCCTCAGGCATTATCAGGCATGCAGCAGCTGTAATAGGCTGTAGTTTGAAAATCGATGCTTGCTCAGAACTGACTTGATATAGACAAGTTTTTACAGAATGCAGATCCCTGTCAGCTGCAATGGAATTTTTTATTCATTTCGCTAGATGTGATAATATAACTTTTACAAACAGACAGAGGAGTAAGCAGAACAGGATGTATGTGGTCAGAACTCTGTCAAAGCAGAATTTTTCACTCTCAGGATAAATGTTTTGGCGGGCCTTGACATGCTAAGCTGAAGGAAATTAATTGCAAGCTGCCAAAATTCAGAAATCCCTTTTCATTAACACATTTACTGCACATTTTGCAGCTTCCTGTTAAATGGATTATTTTCTTACAAATTCTGAATACACAGTGGATAATAGATATCCCCCTGGTGAATGACAAGATACCAATCCAATCACAGGCCATAAGAGCAAAATTCAGGGGTTTATGTTCATCAACTGTATCCCATTGATTATTTGTGTGTTTTTTAAAATCATTTTTAAAGCTGTGCAAAGATTTGCATGCTTTTTCAAGCCAATATTTATTACACAATATATGTTACATTGCAAAATACAAGATACATTACAGAATATATGTTATATTTGAAAATACATGGTACATTACAGAATACATGTTACATTGCAGATTACAAATCATGTTATAGAATACATGTTACATCACAGATTATATGTCACATTACAGGTTACATGTTATATTACAGACTACATGTTACATTACAGATCACATGCTCATTACAGAATATATGTTATATTACAGATTACAAGCCACATTACAGAGTATCTTCACTCCATCTGCTAGCTTATCCTGATTTGCCAGGAATATCACTGCGTGCTTCCTATATGAGATTTCCTTTAGGTTTTCCTCTGTTCTCAGAGGATGTGAGGATCAAAAGAGGTGCATTTACACCTTAGGAGTTGAATTAGAACCAACCCTTATGCCACCATGAGTATGTACAGGGCCATTTATGTGCAGAGACACCTGTGTGTGGAATCTGGAATTCCCAAAGAAGACGATCACAGAAAAATGTGCACTCCTGCAACCAGATTAGTAAACCACTTCCACAAGAAGTCTCTGTCAGTGGCTGTGACGGTAACAGTTGTGTTTATTTATTATGTCACTGAATCCTTCCATGTAACAGTGCGACATATCCACCACATTCCCCCAACCTGCAATGCACCACTGCACCAAGGAGGCCACTGATGTCTTGTGCACCCAGACCAGTTGATCTTTCTGCGCTTTAGCGTCTGGCGGGATTTCCCAAAGTGTGGGCGTCATTAATGACATGTACGTGGCCATCTGAGATCCGAGCTCCAATGCCACCCTTACCAAAGGCCAGTTCCTTCATGATAAACAGAAGGTTCCACTCCAGGAATGTGCCTGTGACGACTCGCTCGCCTGGTAGTTGCCATGACTCATTCCTTTTGCGATGCCACCATTATTACCCATTATTTCAAGGGCCAGAAAGACAAAATGGTTGGCGGCTGGGGATCCAAGGCTGTTTATCTTGAGGTATGATGTGGAGATGCCGGTGATGGACTGGGGTTGACAATTGTAAACAATTTTACAACACCAAGTTATAGTCCAGCAATTTTATTTTAAATTCACAAGCTTTCGGAGGCGACCTCCTTCGTCAGGTGAACGATGTGAAAACCATTTTCACATCGTTCACCTGACGAAGGAGGAAGCCTCCGAAAGCTTGTGAATTTAAAATAAAATTGCTGGACTATAACTTGGTGTTGTAAAATTGTTTACAATTATCTTGAGGTACACAGAGAAAAAAAACAAAATAGATATATTGAGGCACAGGTTGTTCCCAAGCAGACGATCAGCGAACTGAAGCAAAAGTTCAGATCCCTGGACTGATAAGGGAGAGTGCAGCAGACTGGCCAAGGGATCCAAATTACTGTTGTCGGCTGCATCTTCCACAACCTCATGTTGCAAAGAGAACTTGCCAAGGGGCCTGCAGGAGAAAAAAGGCAGTTTGAATATTGTACCCCTTTCTCATTTGTCATACTCCATGGAGATGAAGTTGAACATGAGCAGGGGAGGCAAAATAGGCGGAGTCGCACTTGCCGTTCCAGTACAGCGACAACACTGGCATCGACCCACAATGTGGAAAATCGCCCAGGTATGTCCTGTCCACAAAAAGCAGGACAAATCCAATCTGGCCAATTATCGCCCCATCAGCCTACTCTCAATCATCAGCAAAGTGATGGAAGGTGTCGTCGACAGTGCTATCAAGCGGCACTTACTCACCAATAACTTGCTCACCGATGCTCAGTTTGGGTTCCGCCAGGACCACTCGGCTCCAGACCTCATTACAGCCTTGGTCCAAACATGGACAAAAGAGCTGAATTCCAGAGGTGAGGTGAGAGTGACTGCCCTTAATGTCAAGGCAGCATTTGACCGAGTGTGGCACCAAGGAGCCCTAGTAAAATTGAAGTCAATGGGAATCAGGGGGAAAACCAGTGGCTGGAGTCATACCTAGCACAAAGGAAGATGGTAGTGGTTGTTGGAGGCCAATCATCTCAGCCCCAGGACATTGCTGCAGGAGTTCCTCAGGGCAGTGTCCTAGGCCCAACCATCTTCAGCTGCTTCATCAATGACCTTCCCTCCATCATAAGGTCAGAAATGGGGATGTTCGCTGATGATTGCACAGTGTTCAGTTCCACTCGCAACCCCTCAGATAATGAAGCAGTCTGTGCCCGCATGCAGCAAGACCTGGACAACATCCAGGCTTGGGCTGATAACTGGCAAGTAACATTCGCGCCAGACAAGTGCCAGGCAATGACCATCTCCAAGAGAGAGACTAACCACCTCCCCTTGACATTCAACAGCATTACCATCGCCGAATCCCCCACCATCAACATCCTGGGGGTCACCATTGACCAGAAACTTAACTGGACCAGCCATATAAATACTGTGGCTACAAGAGTAGGTCAGAGGCTGGGTATTCTGTGGCGAGTGACTCACCTCCTGACTCCCCAAAGTCTTTCCACCATCTACAAGGCACAAGTCAGGAGTATGATGGAATACTCTCCACTTGCCTGGATGAGTGCAGCTCCAACAACACTCAAGAAGCTCGACACCATCCAGGACAAAGCAGCCCGCTTGACTGGCACCCCATCCACCACCCTAAACATTCACTCCCTTTACCACCAGCGCACAGTGGCTGCAGTGTGTACCATCCACAGGATGCACTGCAGCAACTCGCCAAGGCTTCTTCGACAGCACCTCCCAAACCCACGACCTCTACCACCTAGAAGGACAAAAGCAGCAGGCACATGGGAACAACACCACCTGCACGTTCCCCTCCAAGTCATACACCATCCCGACTTGGAAATATATCGCTGTCCCTTCATCGTCGCTGGGTCAAAATCCTGGAACTCCCTTCCTAACAGCGCTGTGGGAGAACCTTCACCACACGGACTGCAGCGGTTCAAGAAGGCGGCTCACCACCACCTTCTCAAGGGCAATTAGGGATGGGCAATAAATGCCGGCCTCGCCAGCGACACCCACATCCCATGAACAAATAAAAAAAATTGATGCTCCCGATATCCAGTTCTATTGAAGTCAATGGAACTGAATCTCGGACAGGGGGGAAGGGGGGGGGGGGGGGGGTGGGGGTTATACGGGCGACCAATGTGATCCCGCATGTTTTGCGACCCTGCTCATGTCCAATGCCTTCTGTAACCATCATACAGGCTGTGTAGTTTCTCTATAGAGTAAACCAATATGCAGCTCATAAACTAATGTATACTCGTCCTGTGGTGTTGTCCACAAGGATTGAAGAGCAGGTGTAGTTTTCAGATAAAGCAGAGTTAAAGGCCAGGGGAATAATTGGACAAGGGCATGCAGGCATAATTCTATCCTTATTTTGACGTCACATATTCTGAATTTATTTTTATATGTTTATTATAAATTCTCATCTCCACATTTTTAATGGAAACTGCCCGTGTAAACTTGTCCTGCTGCAATTATACCTTCCTGCCATTGCTGGGGCTGTCGTGCTCTGTAATCCCTGATGGAGGTGGTGGATGTATTTACAGTGTGTCAAGTTTCTATAGGCAGCTTCTATTATAATGTGGACAAAGGAATTTATAATGAGAAAGAATGATAGGAAGTGTGTACAGATGAAAAATGTTAAATGTATTGAGATAATATGAATTTTTTTATTGCTAAATCCTCATTTTCTACCAGCAGGTCTCACCTCTTAACATTGTATAGCGAGAGCAGCTCCCAGTACAATGGGCAAGGACTTGCAGTAAAAATAACGGCATGTTATCGATGCACACCGTTATTAATGTGCAATAGGCCAGCAAGATTGGTTTATTAAGAGATAAGCTGTGAGTTGCGAATCTCCAGAATTCGCTGGTCGATTTATGCCACTCTGCCGTTTGCTTCATACAAACAGCATTTTGCCCTCAGCCTCCCCGTTATTTTTAAGAACTTGCTGGATTTGCACATTAATTGTCATTAAAGTCACCACCAAAAGTTAAGTCTGATAACTGGCCAGCAACTACAGGCCAGTCAGTTTAACCTCAGTGGTGGGGAAACTTTTAGCAACGATAATCCGGGACAGAATTATCAGTGACTTGGACAAGTGTGGATTGATTAGGGAAAGCAAGCACGGATATGTTAAAGGCAAATCATGTTTAACTAACTTGATAGAGTTTTTTGATGGAGAGGGTCGATGAGGGCAATGCAGTTGATGTGGTGTATATGGACTTTCAAAAGGTATTTGATAAAGTGCCGCATAATAGGCTTGTCATCAAGATTGAAGCCCATGGAATAAAGGGGGCAGTAGCAACATGGATACAAAATCAGCTAAGTGACAGGAAACAGAGAGTAGTGGTGAACGGTTGTTTTTCGGATTGGAGGGAGGTGTACAGTGGTGTTCCCCAGGGGTCGGTGCTGGGACCACTGCTTTTCTTGATATATATTAATGACATGGACTTGGGCGTACAGGGCACAATTTCCAAATATGCAGATGACAAACTTGGAAGTGTATTGAACAGTGAGGAGGATAGTGATAGACTTCAAGAGGATATAGACAGGCTGGTGGAATGGGCGGACACGTGGCAGATGAAATTTAACTCAGAAAAATGCGAAGTGATACATTTTGGTAGGAAGAACGAGGAGAGGCAATATAAACTAGAGGGTACAATTCTAAAAGGGGTACAGGAACAGAGAGATCAGGGGTATATTGCACAAATCGTTGAAGGTGGTAGGGCAGGTTGAGAAAGCGGTTAAAAAAGCATGTGGGATCCTGGGCTTTATAAATAGAGGCATAGAGTATAAAAGTAAGGAAGTCATGTTGAGCCTTTATGAAACACTGGTTCAGCCACAACTGTGTCCAGTTCTGGGCACCACACTTTAGGAAAGATGTGAAGGCCTTAGAGAGAGAGTGCAGAAGAGATTTACTGGAATGATTCCAGGGATGAGGGACTTTAGTTACATGGATAGACTGGAGAAGCTGGGATTGTTCTCTTTGGAACAGAGACTGTTACGAGGAGACTTGATCGAGGTATTTAAAATCATGAAGGGTCTAGATAGAGAGAAACTGTTCCCATTGGCGGAAGGGTCAAGAACCAGAGGACATAGATTTAAGGTGATTGGCAAAAGAATCAAAGACGACATGAGGAAAAACTTTATTACACAGCGAGCGGTTAGGATCTGGAATGCACTGCCCGAGGGGGTGGTGGAGGCAGATTCAATCATGGCCTTCAAAAGGGAACTGGATAAGTACTTGAAAGGAAAAAATTTGCAGGGCTATGGGGATAGGGCAGGGGAGAGGGACGAGCTGGATTGCTCTTGCATAGAGCTGGCATGGACTCGATGGGTCGAATGGCCTCCTTCCGTGCCATAACTTTTCTATGATTTCTATGATTCTATAATTAAGAGTGTGTAAGTACCTTTTTAACAACATGATAATTGTTAATGCCGTACCAATCAACCTCTCTGGCCCAGAAATTGAACAATTGAAACTTTGGAGTCTCATCCCTCAGGTAGTAAATTGTTCTTAGAGATTTTAAACAACTCAAATTTTAATTTTTTTTCGTACTTTTCCTTGCTGACTCTCTTTCACAATCCAATCTTTCTTTATTTCTCCTTCTGTAGCTGATTTGACTCTAATTCAACCTCCTTGTCAGTCGTTCCTCTGTTTCTTTCTCAATCCTTAAATCTCATTAGTTAAGGAGATACCCTGTGGTCTCATCATTCACAGAAGCCCCGTTGCCCTCACCACGCTGTTATCAGCTCGCACTTCCAGCAAGTTATGGTGCAAAACAATTTTGAGCCGAAGGATACAGAAAAAAGTCCAATTAAAAGGGCACACTGGGAGATGCCAGGGTCCAGCATGATCTGGCCCAATGGTTTACATCCAATAGAGCACAGCTGGGTTGGTCCTCAACACATTGAATCATAGAATCATAGAAAGGTTACAGCACAGAAGGAGACTACTCAGCCCATAGAGTCTGTGCCGGCTCGATGCAAGAGCAATCCAGCTAATCCCACTCCCCCGCCCTATCCCCGCAGCCCTGCACATTTTTTCCTTTCAAGTATTTATCCAGTTCCCTTTTGAAGGCCATGATTGAATCTGCCTCCACCACCCCCTCGGGCAGTGCATTCCAGATCCTAACCACTCGCTGTGTAAAAAAGTTTTTCCTCATGTCACCTTTGTTTCTTTTGCCAATCACCTTAAATCTATGTCCTCTGGTTCTTGACCCTTCTGCCAATGGGAACAGTTTCTCTCTATCGATTCTGTCTAAACCCTTCACGATTTTGAATACCTGTATCAAATCTCCTCTCAAATCTCCTCTCAAGTCAGTGGGAAGTAAAGTGGTGACAGAAACAAAAGGCAGTAAGGGAGAGTGTACAAAACATGACCGGACAGATGGTCTGAGAAAACAGGGCAAAGACCAAGGGAAGTCTGGATTAAACTGCATTTATTTCAATGCAAGAAGTCTGATGGGCAAGGCAGATGAACTCAGGGCATGGATGAGTACATGGGACTGGGATGTTATAGCTATTACTGAAACATGGCTAAGGGAGGGGCAGGACTGGCAGCTCAATGTTCCAGGGTACAGATGCTATAGGAAAGATAGAGCAGGAGGTAAGAGAGGAGGGGGAGTTGCGTTCTTGATTAGGGAGAACATCACGGCAGTAGTGAGAGGGGATATATCCGAGGGTTCGCCCACGGAGTCTATATGGGTAGAACTGAAAAATAAGAAGGGAGAGATCACGTTGATAGGATTGTACTACAGACCCCCAAATAATCAACGGGAAATTGAGGAGCAAATATGTAAGGAGATTACAGACAGCTGCAAGAAAAATAGGGTGGTAATAGTAGGGGACTTTAACTTTCCCAACATTGACTGGGACAGCCATAGCATTAGGGGCTTGGATGGAGAGAAATTTGTTGAGTGTATTCAGGAGGAATTTCTCATTCAGTATGTGGATGGCCCGACTAGAGAGGGGGCAAAACTTGACCTCCTCTTGGGAAATAAGGAAGGGCAGGTGACAGAAGTGTTAGTGAGGGATCACTTTGGGACCAGTGATCATAATTCCATTAGTTTTAAGATAGCTATGGAGAATGATAGGTCTGGCCCAGAAGTTAAAATTCTAAATTGGGGAAAGGCCAATTTTGACGGTATTAGACAGGAACTTTCAGAAGTTGATTGGGAGAGTCTGTTGGCAGGCAAAGGGACGTCTGGTAAGTGGGAGGCTTTCAAAAGTGTGTTAACCAGGGTTCAGGGTAAGCACATTCCTTATAAAGTGAAGGGCAAGGCTGGTAGAAGTAGGGAACCTTGGATGACTCGGGAGATTGAGGCCCTAGTCAGAAAGAAAAAGGAGGCATATGACATGCATAGGCAGCTGGGATCAAGTGGATCCCTTGAAGAGTATAGAGATTGCCGGAGTAGAGTTAAGAGAGAAATCAGGAGGGCAAAAAGGGGATATGAGATTGCTTTGGCAGATAAGGCAAAGGAGAATCCAAAGAGCTTCTACAAATACATAAAGGGCAAAAGAGTAACAAGGGAGAAAGTAGGGCCACTTAAGGATCAACAAGGTCATCTATGTGCGGAACCACTAGAGATGGGTGAGATCCTAAATGACTATTTCGCATCGGTATTTACGGTTGAGAAAGTCATGGATGTTAGGGAACTTGGGGAAATAAATAGTGATGTCTTGAGGAGTATACATATTACAGAGAGGGAGGTGCTGGAAGTCTTAACGCGCATCAAGGTAGATAAATCTCCGGGACCTGATGAAATGTATCCCAGGACGTTATGGGAGGTTAGGGAGGAAATTGCGGGTCCCCTAGCAGAGATATTTGAATCATCGACAGCTACAGGTGAGGTGCCTGAAGATTGGAGGGTAGCAAATGTTGTGCCTTTGTTTAAGAAGGGCGGCAGGGAAAAGCCTGGGAACTACAGACCAGTGAGCCTGACATCTGTAGTGGGCAAGTTGTTAGAGGGTATTCTGAGAGACAGGATCTACGGCCATTTGGAGAGGCAGGGACTGATTAGGAACAGTCAGCATGGTTTTGTGAGAGGAAAATCATGTCTCACAAATTTGATTGAGTTTTTTGAAGGGGTAACCAAGAAGATAGATGAGGGCTGTGCAGTAGACGTGGTCTACATGGACTTCAGCAAAGCCTTTGACAAGGTACCGCATGGTAGGTTGTTACATAAGGTTAAATCTCACGGGATCCAAGGTGAGGTAGCCAATTGGATGCAACATTGGATTGACGGCAGAAGACAGAGGGTGGTTGTAGAGGGTTGTTTTTCAAACTGGAGGCCTGTGACCAGCGGTGTGCCTCAGGGATCGGTGCTGGGTCCACTGTTATTTGTTATTTATATTAATGATTTGGATGAGAATTTAGGAGGAATGGTTAGTAAGTTTGCAGATGACACCAAGATTGGTGGCATTGTGGACAGTGAAGAAGGTTATCTAGGATTGCAACGGGATCTTGATAAATTGGGCCAGTGGGCCGATGAATGGCAGATGGAGTTTAATTTAGATAAATGTGAGGTGATGCATTTTGGTAGATCGAATCGGGCCAGGACCTACTCCGTTAATGGTAGGGCGTTGGGGAGAGTTATAGAACAAAGAGATCTAGGAGTACAGATTCATAGCTCCTTGAAAGTGGAGTCACAGGTGGATAGGGTGGTGAAGAAGGCATTCAGCATGCTTGGTTTCATTGGTCAGAACATTGAATACAGGAGTTGGGATGTCTTGTTGAAGTTGTACAAGACATTAGTTAGGCCACACTTGGAATACTGTGTACAGTTCTGGTCACCCTATTATAGAAAGGATATTATTAAACTAGAAAGAGTACAGAAAAGATTTACTAGGATGCTACCGGGACTTGATGGTTTGACTTATAGGGAGAGGTTAGACAGACAGAGACTTTTTTCCCTGGAGAGTAGGAGGTTTCGGGGTGATCTTATAGAAGTCTATAAAATAATGAGGGGCATAGATAAGGTCGATAGTCAAAATCTTTTCCCAAAGGTAGGGGAGTCTATAACGAGGGGACATAGTTTTAAGGTGAGAGGGGAGAGATACAAAAGGGTCCAGAGGGGCAATTTTTTCACTCAAAGGGTGGTGAGTGTCTGGAACGAGCTGCCAGAGGCAGTAGTAGAGGCGGGTACAATTTTGTCTTTTAAAAAGCATTTGGACAGTTACATGGGTAAGATGGGTATAGAGGGATATGGGCCAAGTGCAGGCAATTGGGACTAGCTTAGTGGTATAAAATGGGCGACATGGACATGTTGGGCCGAAGGGCCTGTTTCCATGTTGTAAACTTCTATGATTCTATGATTCTATGATTCTCTTTTTTTTTATTCGTTCATCGGATGTGGGCGTCGCTGGCGAGGCCGGCATTTATTGCCCATCCCTAATTGCCCTTTAGAAGGTGGTGGTGAGCCGCCGCCTTGAAACGCTGCAGTCCGTGTGGTGAAGGTTCTCCCACAGTGCTGTTAGGAAGGGAGTTCCAGGATTTTGACCCAGCGACGATGAAGGAACGGTGATATATTTCCAAGTCGGGATGGTGTGAGACTTGGAGGGGAACGTGCAGGTGGTGTTGTCCCCATGTACCTGCTGCTCTTGTCCTTCTAGGTGGTAGAGGTCGCGGGTTTGGGAGGTGCTGTCGAAGAAGCCTTGGCGAGTTGCTGCAGTGCATCCTGTGGATGGTACACACTGCAGCCACTGTGCGCTGGTGGTGAAGGGAGTGAATGTTTAGTGTGGTGGATGGGGTGCCAATCAAGTGGGCTGCTTTGTCCTGGATGGTGTCGAGCTTCTTGAGTGTTGTTAGAGCTGCACTCATCCAGGCAAGTGGAGAGTATTCCATCACACTCCTGACTTGTGCCTTGTAGATG